>NC_090272.1:237323192-237923192 GCF_040414725.1 Anabrus simplex | reverse complement strand
AGAGAGCGGAAGTAGCGCAAAGGTAGCATTCCGACCAAATTGTTTTTCGATCATAATCTGAAGAAAACAAGCATGTAATTTAAAAATGTATTAAGAAACCGATTATGTAGTTGCTCTATGTTCTCATAACACAAGGAGCTTATTTGCCGTAGGCGTCGCCTGGCTGTTCGTGATTTGCCAGTACATTTCCCGTCTTTGCCGGGCTGGCTGGCTCAGACGGGACAGCTGTCTTCCTGATCCCGAGTTAGTGGATCCAATACAGCCTCAGACCGTTCGAAACTGAAGGTGTACGAACACCCCCTGCGGGACAAAATATCCGGTACTTCGACGTTATTATTATTATTATTATTATTATTATTATTATTATTATTATGATTATTATTATTATTATTAGTGGACTGTATATATAGTTAATTGACAGGGCGAAAGATTACAGGAACCCTTGCAAAGTTTGCCGAAAATACTCCCTGACTTTGCAAGGTATGGTGTCACATTTGTGAATTGTAATTAATCAGATGAGATAATGCGAATGATTCATGTTATTGTAACACCAATTAATGAACTAAAGATGATCTGATAGTGTCAGATAATCAAATAAGAGTGAAATATCTCGTTTAACTTTACCATACTCCTCAATTCTACTTACAAGGTCAGTATTTCTTAGGTTTTCCCTAATCGGTTTCCAGTTTCTACTGCCGAGTGCTTTACGAGTTCCACCAAGGGAGCAAGGTTGGGTGACGACGGTTCACATTTTAATATTCTTATCATCTCTTAGGTCCTTAAAGCTAGAGGTGGTTTTGATTTTCACACGCTTCAAGGAAATTCATTTCTTTCGAAGAGACGGACTTCTTCACCCTAGAACATACAGCTTTTTTCGACGCTATGGCCGGAAAGAGGTAGTAATGGGAAGCCTGCGGCCTTCATTAAGACACATCCCGGCAGACGCCAGCTGTAATGTGGGAAATATCGTAAAATCATACCCAGAGCCTTTCAGGGAGGAGTTCAAACCCATCATCTCATAGGTACATTACCCAACCGCGAACCTAACTCACATGGTTCTGTTTAGAATATCAAAATATATTAATTTGTTTAACGCGTTATAAATAAATCTGATGGCGAGCTGAGTGAGGCACTGGCTTTCTGATCCCAACTTGGCAGGTTTGATCCTGGCTCAATCCGATGGTATTTGAAGGTGCTAAAATACGTCAAGTAGTAGCATTCTTATTTATTTAAAAATCTGGTGGAAATACATTGAAGAATACTTCTTGTATCGGTGTTTCCTGGACGATGATGTTCCTACACTACAAGTTGATGGTACGACTGATGGATTGAAAGTAATTCCATTAATTATAGGAGTGCAAATGTCAATTGTACTCTTACTGCATATGAATGCCACATTCCAGTGACATAAGATGTCAATAGCAATGGAATAATACATCTGTTAAACAATCAGCCTGTATGTTGAGTCCCGTAAGGAATGCTATTGGATTGATGCGCGTCAGTTTGTCTAAAAGAAATTTAATACTACCACATTTCTACCTGCAGGGGTGTAGGGGTGTAAATAATTAATTTTTGGAGTGTAATATTTAACGGCTTCTCTTTTTATGCTATTTACCTGGGCATGCAGTGTTAAGAAAGAGAAGCTGTCTTAGAAAAGACCTTTGGCCGTAAGAAATACATAACTAAACTATGACGGTACACACGTCCTCCACTACAAGACTATCATCACAATCTCGCCATTCATCCTTCATTATGTCCTTAGGGTCGTTATGTCAAAGTGTATGTACTTAAAATTTTAAACGAAGTAATGCACCCACTCTCCCGCACTTCTATGTATAATAATGATATTGTTCTTACGTCCCACTGAGTATTTCTAAAGGTTTCTGGAGACGCCAAGGTGCCGAAATTTTGTCCCACAAGAGTTGCTTTACGTGCCAATACATCTAGCGACACGACGCTAACGCAGGCCTATTTGCGCGCCTTCAAACAGCACCGGACTGAGCCAGAATCGAACCTGCCAAGTTGGCATCAGAAGCCCAGCGCCTCAACAGTCTGAGCCACTCAGCTCGGCTGTGTGTGTGCAGTGCTATCTCAGTAGACACTGTTATGCTACATAGAAAATAGGTAGAAGTCAGAGAATTAGAATATGTGCAGCCGTTATCTCATCCTGCAATAATTAAGAGGGGAATTCCTCAAGGCAGTACCTTCATGTTTTCTTTTATATTATATACATGAATGATATAAGCAAAGAACCTTTTGCGGATGATGTTATGCTGTATACAGTAGGTACAAAATAAGTTAGAGGACTGTAAGCGGCTGCAAAAAGACCTCGACAATGGACAGTAGACAGTGTCATGATGATAAACGAGGTTAAAAGTCAAGCTGTGAGATTCACAAAGAGCAAAAGTCCTCTTAGTTTTAATTACTGAGTCGGTAGGGATGAAACTTCCTCACGGGGATCACTAAAAATACCTAGGTGTTAATATAAGGAATGATCTTCATTAGGGTAATCATATAAACGGGATTGTAAGTAAAGGTTACAGATCTCTTCATACGGCTCTGACGGTATTGAGGAATTTTAATAAGGATGTAAAGGAGAGGACGTGTGAGTCTATGGTAAGACCACAATTCAAGTATTATTCCATTGCATGGGACACTCACAAGGATCAGTTGATTAGAGAACTGAAAAAAAAAACAACAAAGAAAAGCAGCTCGATTTGTTTTGCGCGATTTCCAGCAAAAGAATAGCGTTACAAAAATGTTACAAACTTTGGGCTGGGAAGACTTGGGAGAAAGGAGACGAGCTGCTCGACTAAGTGGTATGTTCCGTACTGTCAGTGCAGAGATGACGTGGAATAACATTAGTGGACGAATACAATTGAATGGTGTTCTTAATAATAGGAAATATCACAATATGAAGAAACATTTGGAATTCAAGGGCACAAATTGGGGCAAATGTTCGTCCATGGAAGAGGAGTAATTTACCAAGGCAGATATTCTATAAATTTCCTAATTGTTTGAAGTTATTTAAGGTAACAACAGACAGTGAATATGCCACCTGGGCAGATTAGTGGTGACTGATTGATCGCCTGAATATTTAAAAAATCTGAAGAAATTGACCATTATATGACAGCACTATGATGAAGGGCTTAAGTTTTTATTTGCTATTTGTTTTACGTCGCACCGACACAGATAGGTCTTATGGCGACGATGGGACAGGAAAGGCCTAGTAATGGGAAGGAAGCAGCCGTGGCCTTAAAAGGACTTAAGTGCCCTCAATCATGATAAAATTACTTTCCTCTTTGTGGGAATTACTGTCATGTCCATCATCTACCTTGGCATGTAGTGCCCCAAATTTAAGATGAAGGTGAAAACGTCGTATTCCTAGAGGATGACACTCCTTCACTCTACGATGACGTTGCCCATGACTTCCTTGTTAGAACATTTCCACAGCAGTGCATTTGAAGGGGTGGATGGAAAGTACGGCCACCACAATCCCCGGACGTTTTGCCTTTAGTTTCATACCTGGGGCTTTGTTGAGCAACGCGTGTACATTTCTGGTGTCAATGACATTGGTAATTAGAAAGAGAGAATCGGAGAAGTTGTTCAGCTACACTTCGTGATCTTCGTCGCGCGTGAGAAGAATGGGGAATATCGATTAATTGCGAGTAGATAAACGTACGGAAGAAACATAAATCTGCCCTGAACATGTAAGGAAACTTCATTACTTGGTTTCTTGTTTAGCATTTATTTGAAACATGTCTCTTTAAGAGTACGTCAATGGACAGCTTAAAAGCCCACCATAACTTTACGGACACACTGTATATATTCAAAGCCACTCCTTCTCACTGGGAAGGGTAGGAATGGAGGTCAAATTGCACCACAAGTATCGGAACACCAAGTTGAATAAGTGACTGCCTTGAGCCATATGTGGCTGATCATAAAATACTAGTGAGCGCCTTCTGTTTTCTTGAAACAGCGGCCACATTTCTAGGAAGCCCCTGGAACTGGTCGCGCGACCAGACAGACAGCGTGTAGTGGAGCGAGAAGTCAAGGCCCGCCTCCGTCATGTAACAAGCTTTAATTGGGAGTTCGGCCACTGATAATAGTGACAAGTGGTTTCCAACTGCCAGTTTCGCTACAATAAGACCCACGACGTGGAATTGCAATTCACCAGGCTGTTATGTAATGGCAAGTGTTGTGAGGAGTAGTGGTTACTGTCTGAAGGGTGAAAGAATTAACTTCTCTGCCTCTTCATCCGAAGAGGAAGCGGAAATGGTTCAGCAGATTGAAAAATGCTCGTTTCTTGGTGCTGTATTTAGCTCTAATGCTGTTCTCTTAATGTACATGTGTCCGACTCGTTGGCTGAGTGATCAGCGTACTCTTCGGTTCTGAGGGTCCTGGTTTCGATTCCCGGCCGGGTCGGGAATTTTTTTTTTGCTAGAGGCTTTACGTCGCACCGACACAGATAGGTCTTATGGCGACGATGGGATAGGAATGGTCTAGGAGTTGGAAGGAAGCGGCCGTGGCCTTAATTAAGGTACAGCCCCAGCATTTGCCTGGTGTGAAGATGAGAAACCACGGAAAACCATCTTCAGGGCTGCCGACAGTGGGATTCGAACCCCCTATCTCCCGGATGCAAGCTCACAGCCGCGCACCTCTACGCGCACGGCCAACTCGCCCGGTGGTCGGGCATTTTAATCGCTTGTGATTAATTCTTCTGCCTCGGGGACTGGGTATTTGTGTATGTCGCAACACTTCCCTCTTCATATTCAGACAACACACCACACTGCCAACCATCACATAAACACGCAATAGGCCTAATATAACTGCCAGTCTGAGAAGAATAGAATACTCCCATCCAGATCGCCCTCATGTATTGCAATCCTTGTTCGACACATGCATTAAATTACCATTTTTACACTTATTTGACGTTACTACATTAAATACAGTGAGTTGCTCTCATCGGCAGGCTCGCGCCTCCCGTTGACTCATCACTCCCCGCAACAAGGACACCACTTCGCTCACTTTATGCCTGCATGACATGACATAATTAAATTAAACAATTACAATGTCCGCCTCGGTGGTGTAGTGGTTAGTGTAATTAGCTGCTACCCCCGAAGGCCCGGTTCGATTCCCGGCTCTGCCACGAAATTTGAAAAGTGGTACTAGGGCTGGAACGGGGTCCACTCAGCCTCGGGAGGTCAACAGAGTAGAGGTGGATTTGATTTCCACCTCCGCCATCCTGAAAGTGGTTTTATGTGGTTTCCCACTTCTCCTCCAGGCAAATGCCGGGATGGTACCCAACTTAAGGCCACGGCCGTTTCCTTCACTCTTCTTTGTCTATCCCTTCCAATCCCCCCATCCCCCCGCAAGGCCCCTGTTCAGTACGGCAGGTGAGACAGCCTGGGTACCTTGTTACAGGAGATCTTCTCCTGCATCCACAGTTTGTTTTAGGTCGCACAGACACGCATAGGTCTTATGGTGACGATGGGATTGGAAAGGCGTAGGAGTGGGAAAGAAGCGCCGTGGCCTTAATTTAGGAACAGCCACAGCATTTTGCTGGTGTGAAAATGGGAAATCACGGAAAACCATCTACATGTCTGCCGACAATGGGGCTCGAACCCACATCTCCCGGATGCAAGTTCACAGCTGCGAGCCCCTATGCGCACGGCCAACTCGCCCGGGTCTGGATTCACACATTTCTGGCATCCTCTTAGGACACTTCACTTCCGTAGCCCGTCATGCTGACTTCTTCTAAACCCAGGCTACTTGTCCAAGTGGTCTTAGGGATTTTGTAGGCACATGTTCTAATCTCTCTGCGATTTCATTTACTTTTTCCTCGTTAAGTACATGGTTTTAACACTTCGCTTCTTATGGAGTAAAGAACCAGTTCCTCTCAATTTGTTTACGATTTTCCGCACAGTATCTGTATGTGGAGGGCATACACCTGGAAACTGTGTAACAAATCGCCTAACGACCTTCCTGCAAAATTCTGTTTTCACATAATTATCGTACATAAATACCCTTTCCTCTACCGTGTACACATGTGGAGACATTACGAGAATTATACCCCAAAACAACACTTCACAACTGCAGAACAGTTGAACACTTAATACACGTTCTAAGCACGGACATGAATTGCGAAGTGCGGGCATTCTCGTGCTGTCGCTCCGCTGTGTGACGGGAAGTGATGAGTCAACGGGAGGAAGATAAAATGGGCGCGCCTGCCGGCCAAGTGGTGAGGGAAACTCTCTATACTTAAATCCAGTAATCTTAATGTTCATTCCAATAATTATCATCCGTCTTACCTTTTCTTTTTAGTTTCTTTATGTCCTAGATGTAGTACAATGCTGTATACTCTAGGACGAACATGTATCCTACCCCCTTTCTTAATGCTATATGTTCGGGGCGTCGACCCATGTGGATCTTTTGCCCCTACTGGCACCATATTGTACGAACCTGCGTGTGATTGGAATGGCGGTAGTGTGGAATGTTATGTGTGAGGAAAGGAAAATTAAGGGCGTCATAAACACCCAGTTCCCAGGCCAGGGATGTTAATCAATACAATTAAAAACGCCTGACACGGCCTGGAGTCGAACCCGGAGCCGCCGGGTGAAAGGCGAATGCGTTGCCCCTACACCATGGGGCCGGACTATCTTACCCTTAGTCCTTTTAATTAGTGTTTATTTTAATTATTTTCATTTATTTTTGCCACGTATTTTGTATTAATATTAACCAAACCCCACGGCACTTAACGCTCTTGAAAGGGCCTTGGCCTGCCCAGCGATCGCTGCTCAGCCTTAAGGCCTGCAAATTACGAGGGGTCGTGTGGTCAGCATGACGCATCCTCTCCGCCGTTATTCTGGGCTTTCGAGACCGGGGCCGCCATTTCATCGTCAGATAGCTCCTCAATTCTAATCACATAGGCTGAGTGGACCTCGAACCAGCCCTCAGGTCGAGAGAAAAATCTCTGACCTGGACGGGTATCGAACCCGGGGCCTCCTGGCGAGAGGCAGGCACCCTATCCCTACACCACGGGGCCGGCCTGTATTAATATTATTTAATTACTTTTACCGTACACGGTTGGTGTTTCGCTCGGACTCAGCGAGGGAGCCCCCTCTACCGCCTCAAGGGGAGTGTCCTGGAGCATAAAACATTTGATCGGGTATAAAACTGGAGAGGAGGATCAGTACCTCGCCCAGGCGGCCTCACCTTCTATGCAGAATAGGGGCCTTGTGGGGGACGGGGAGATTGGAAAGGAAGGAAAACCCCTTTGAGGATGACTGATGTGGGAATTGAAAAGTCTCTCTACTCAGTTGACCTCCCGAGGCTGAGTGGACCCCGTTCCAGCCCTCGTACCACAATTCAAATTTCGTAGCAGCCGGGTATCAAACGCGGGCCTTCCGGGGTGGGAGCTAATCACACTAAACACTATATCACAGACACACGCCATATATTAAAAAATACGTTTTTTATCGGTCTAATCCCCTCGTTGTTTAATAATTTAACGATTGTATAGAATTCTTTCTCTCTTTCTATTTTTGTTTTATATTCACTATCCAGATATTTAACTCTTCGTGCCCCTCTTCCCCCTGCTATCTCCAATAGATGCTCCTCTGACATTATTATTTCTCAAAATATGAAACAATGATTGTCGTTTCTCTCTCAGTGGCTCAGGGGACAGAGTGCCGGGACGTGCTCAACGTGGCGAGTTCAGTGCCGACTCAGTGTGGTTATATTTAAAGGTACTCACTAGGCTGGATTAACGGTCTACTGTTGTGAGCCTGTCTTTTACTGGGAGGCCGCGGGTTCCAATCCCAGCCAGTCAGTTCTTCCTGGTTCTGAAGGGTGATTCCCGTTTCACTTAGCTTACATCAGAGCGACTGAAGATCTATCTGGCTGTGAAATGGTGGCCTCTCAGTAGAAAGATAAGTATAATGCCGAGATGATTCGTCTCGCTGACCACGCACCCTCGTAATCTGCAGGTCTTCGGGCTGAGTAGCGACCGCTTGGAGGGGGGGGGGGCTGTAGCGCTATGGAGTTTGGTTTGATTGAATTGATGGCATCAACAGTATAACTAGTAAAGCACGGCCTGTTGTATTAACCTAATTTTATGTAGGATGATCCAGTCAGTTAACACACACACAAACACAAAGACACACACAGTTAGACTTGAAAATGAATGACAACAGCTCACAAATCATTGGCTGGTGTCCGACTCGTTGGCTGAACCGTGAGCGTACTGGCCTTCGGTTCACAGGGTCCCGGCTTCGATTCCCGGTCGGGTCGGTTTTTTTAACCTTAATTGGCTAATTCCAATGGCACGGGGGCTGGGTGTATGTGTTGTCTTCATCATCATTTCATCCTCATCACGACGCGCAGGTCGCCTACGGGTGTCAAATAGAAAGACCTGCACCTGGCCAGCCGAACCCGTCCTGGGATATCCCAGCGCTAAAAGCCATACGACATTTCCTTTTCATTTTCATTGGCTGGTTACAGAAATCTCTAGTCCTCATAACAGGCCTCAGCTGGCTGGTAATTACCTCGAACGGGCGACCCTTCCGTAATCTCGATTGACCGGCCTTAATTGGCTTCGCACGCACAGTCACTTCACCCATCAGCTCTTCGTAAACAAGCTATAAACACACGAACTTTGGGTACCACAACACATATCCACTGTACACTTGGCTCGACTCAAGGCAAGTCCGATAAGTCACGTGACTGCTCCACACACTGAACTACTCGACATGTATCATTCGATAATAACATAGAACTAACTCAGCTACTTTCCACTGCTACTAAAATATAGTCAGCACCACCAACAACAACTAATCGAACACTTCACCACGACGACGTCTGCCTGCGTGGCGTAAGGATTAGCACTATTTGTTGCCGTTCTCGGGGGATCGGGTTCGATTCCCGGTACTGCCAGAGGTTAAAAATGTCACGAGGGCTGGTTGTATAATTCTTTTTTATTTTATGAATGAATTCAAGAATGTGTAATAACACGTAGGATGTCTGCATAATTACGAAATAATGAACTGAAGTACAAAATTCAAAAGAACATAAGAAGTGAAACAATACACAGTAATTATTTATTTATAATATTCCTGCAGCAACTGAAGCCTGCCGAAGACACCGAATACCGTAACATATACATTTTTTAAACCTTAATTTTCAGTAACAAATATCAGTTCCTTTTTTACAAGGATCTGAAAACAGCAAAAACAAAATTACGATGAATCTACATATTCATATGTGTATATTCTCAGTACAATATTTATACATTAGTCAATGAGTCAGGGCTAGGGTGCGTATGCGTGGTAACTTAGAATGGATAAAGGGTCTTTGAGAGCTGTAATTCAGACCTCATTCCATGCATCATCATCATTAGTCGTTGTGCTCATTACTGAGCGTCGTGACCTCATAACTCCATCATTTCCTTGTTGCAACCTTGACAAGATGTCTCCATCCAGAGCGGTTTTCACATTTCGTTAGTATGACCTGAAGTGGTAGCCCAGTGATCTTCTTCGCCTGATCTATCCATCTGCTTGCTGTTCTTCCTCGTGGTCTACTGCCTTCAATTTTGCCTTGTAAAATTACCTTTTCCAAGTTCTCTCCGTCTCGTCTCAAAATGTGGCCAAGGAACTGGAGGTAACGTTCACTCACACGGGAAGATAGACGTTTCTTGATGCAGAGTTCTTCCAGAATGGAAACATTAGTTCTTTTTTCTGTCCAGGATACACGTAGCATTCTCCGCCAACACCACATCTCAAAGGCATCAATGCGCTTTCTGTCTTTAGCATTCACGGTCCAGGTCTCACAGCCGTACAAAAAGACGGAGAACACTAGTGATTCTACCAAGCGCATCTTCGTGGCTTTTGATATTGCCCGGTTCTGCCAGATCTTAGTAAGTTTAACCATTGCAACACGACCTAAGACAATACGTCTTTTTACCTCTTTATCACAGTTTCCCGTGTCGTTGATGACAGACCCCAAGTATACAAATTCCTTAACTATATCCAGGTCTTTTAGGTATCCCGTAAGTTGGATTTCACCTTGCCGATCAACTACCATTAGTTTGGTCTTTTTTATGTTTATCTCTAGACCATACTGAAGACTAGTGTTCTTCACCCTTACAAGCAAGTCATGAAGTTCCTCTTCACTACCAGCGATGAGGGTAGTGTCATCTGCAAAGCGTAGGTTATTAATTTTTCTGCCACCAATCGAAATTCCACCATTCCAGCCACTGAGAGCTCTTTTGATGACACACTCTGCATAGATGTTGTAGAGTTGAGGTGATAATATACAACCTTGCCTTACTCCATTCGTCACATTGAAAATGCCTGAGAGATCACCATCTACCTTTATGGTTGCTGCGTGGTTTTTATACAGGCTTTTCAGTAACGATATTAAGTGCAGTGGAACCCCAAATTCCTTTAGCACCTGCCACAACTTGTCCCACATAACACAATCAAAGGCCTTTTTGTAGTCCAGGAAGCAAATAAAGGCAGGGACACAAAACTCGCGACATTTCTCAATTATCTGTCTCATGTTCAAGATAGACTCTCGTGTTCCTTTACCTGCAACAAAGCCTGCTTGTTCTGCGGATATCTGAGGTTGCAGGAATGGTTTTAGGCGTAGATTTATTATGTAGAGCAGAACTTTGCTTGCATGGGATATTAATGCGATAGTACGATAATTGGAACAATCCCTTATAGACCCCTTTTTGTGAAGAGGGATTAGTATTGATGTTATCCAGTCCTTGGGCCATTCACCAGTTTTCCACACCATATTACATACCAAATGTAAAACACGCATGCCCTCCTCCCCCATCACTTTCAGCATTTCTCCCGAAATACCATCCATACCTGGGGCTTTGTTGTTCTTCAAATGATTGACAGCGTTCACAATTTCAGTTAATAAAATATCAGGTTCTTCTTCATACCTCAAAGAATTTTCCTGTTCGGCAGAATTATTTCCTTTGCAATACAGCATTTCACAGTATTGTTTCCACCTCTCTATTGCTTTGTTCTTATCAGTAATGAGGTTGCCATCTTCATCTTCAATCACCCATGTGCGTGGTTTGAACTCATGGGTAATGCTGTTGACTTTTTTAAAAAGATCACGTGTTTGATTCAGCTTATGATGTTGGTCTATTTCATCACAAATACTGGTGAGATACCGTGTCTTGTCAGTTCTGCAATTGCGTTGTATTTTGCGGCAAAGTTCACTGTATGCTTCTTCGTCTTGCTTGGATTGAATGCCACGTTTCTTTAGTGTGCTCCGCTCTTCTATCAGCAGTAGAGTGGTGTTCGATATCCAGGGGTGCTTAGCTTGGGAAGAATTAGTAAATGGTTCAGGGAGAGAAGAGTTAATGATTGTCTTGAGGTTATCCCATGTTTGGGAGGCTGATCCTTCCTCCTGCACTTGCTGGAGTTTTGGCCTTATTCTTTCTCCAAAATCTTTGAGAGCCTTTTTGTCAGTAACGCGAACTTGTGTCACTCTCTTCTTCTTGGTCAGCTTCAGTTTGATCCGCATTTTCATGGATAGCATAATGTGGTCACTACCACAGTCTGCTCCAGGATAGGTTTTGCAATCCAGTACAGAAGTCCGCCATCGTTGCCTCACCAAAATGAAATCAATCTGATTTCGAACCCTGTCGCCAGGAGAAATCCATGTGTATCGACGCCGTGTGTGATGTTGGAAGAGAGTATTGCAGATAGACAGGTTATTGCCAACACAAAACTCCAGTAGACGCTGACCACGCTCATTCCTCACACCTAGACCGTGCCTTCCAACCACATGTCCCAAATGATTATCTTCAATAGTCTCGCCTATCTTCGCATTAAAATCACCCTGAATGACTAACATTTCCTTCTGAGGAATCTTTCTGATGGTGTGTTCCAGCAACTCGTAGAATTCATCGATTTCTTCATCCACTGCAACTGCAGTAGGAGCATAAACCTGAATGAAGTTGATCCTACACGGAGAAGCATTCATCTTAATGGAGATGATTCTGTCAGAGACAGGCTCATATCCGACGACAGCACTGGCTAGTATTTTAGGAATGACTACAGCGACACCATTCCGACTGAGATCCTCGCTTCCAGAAAAATATATGGTGTTATCCGAGTGAGTGACAAAGTGGCCACAACCTTTCCAATGTGTCTCGCTGAGTCCAAGTATGTCCAGATCATGTAGGCTCATTGCTCTTTCAACGATAGCCAGTTTTCCTGTCTGTAAGAGACCTCGTACATTCCAGGTTGCATATTAAGGCAAAAACCGAAAAAATTGCAAAATTCAAATAAGATTTTACAATTGGCTTTATGTCGCAATGGCACAGACAGTTCTTATGACCACGATGGAATAGGAAAGGGGTAGTAGTGGGGACGAAGTGACCATGGCCTTAATTGACGTACACCCCGAGCGTTATTTCCCTAGTCTGTAAATGGGAAAGCACGAAAAAACATGTTCAGCTCTACCGACAGTGGTGATCGTACCCATTATTTCCCGAATGCAAGCTGACAGCTATATAACCCAGTTGAAATAAGAACTGTCCCACGAGCAGCTATCATGAGTCCTGTTACTGCAGTGGGTTCCAGATGGTACATCTGTTTGAAAAAAAAAATGCATTTTCATAGATATGGATGAGAAAAATACGACAAATACATGAAGGTTATAGGGAGACCGGGCGGGGTTAGTTGTTACAATTTTTTAAAATAATTTTTAACTTCCCACATACCATACGTGGCATATGAATACCAACGTAATTGGTTACTACTGCCCTTCAGGTTAAATTAAACAATTTTTTACGGTCATTCAGCCGTATATTTATATGCATTTTGCAATTATTTGTCAACATGTATAGTGTAACAACTTACCCCACGATGGGGCATGTTGTTACACTATATGGGGCTTGTTGTTACAGAGGTTTGAAAACAGTACATAACCTAAATATATACATTATTTATTAATTATGGATAAGTAGGTGACAGTATGTCATTTTACGTTATATTACTAATATGATATTGCTAATTTTTTGATCAAACTTCTTATTATTTGATGAATTTTTCATTGTTCTCAACTAATCTGAAGACTCACACTTGAAGTTGTCACCAGAGTTGCAGTTCACACAAATATAGAGCTTGTCGAACTTGGCATAACGGTCATGCGCCCATTGGTGGCATCGAGTACACTGAAGCCATTTTGTTGGTGGCCTAGAGCGAGAGTAAGGCTCAGCACACTCAATACAAAAGCAGTCGTCTTCTTCCTCCGATGATTCTGTTCTGCGGACGATATTCTTGACCTTTTTGCCGCATGTTTCACTTTTTAAGGGCCCTCTGTGAACAAGTTGTGCCGTTTGCTGGATTCACGCTTTTCTGACTTCGCTTGTAACGCTGCTTTTACTGGAGTGTCTGTCAAAATTGGACTTTCCGTCGTCTTCCGCTAATGTGCGGTCTTACGAGGTCCTGCCTTAGGAAATGGACTTAATTCTTCTGGACTTACGTGAAGAGTAATTGAAGAAGGTCCTGGTGTAGGAGACGATGCAGAAGGGTCGCTGCATGCATAGTTGTTCAAAATTAGCAATGAAGCATTAAGATCGCCAGAACACTGATCTCTGTTGGTTTCTTGGAGTGGACGATCAGTTACAGCAGAAGGCAAGAAATCATCGCCTGAAAAGATCTGGCTGTTAATGGGCCATATGCCTGTAACTAAGAACCCAGACTTGATGTTGTTAGGAGTGACATCTTTGGGTAGCGACTGGCGCACTATGGTTGGGATTCATAGATGGAAAGAGTTTTCCCAGGATTACTTCTCATCCACGCGTCAGAAGCACAGCTCACAAACTTCTTGAAAGGTCCGAAAACACATCTACCCAAGGGCTGTAGTTTGTGAGATGTGTGCGTTGGAAAGGAAAGCAATACCACACCATTTTCCTTTGCGAGCTTGAGAACTGAAAAAGCAAGGTGAAATATCAAGGTGAGACTGATGATTATTCAGAAGAAGAAGAACTAGTTTCTCCTTGGTAGCCCTGGAGTGAGTAATGAAATGTCTCATGAAGGACTGAAACTCTTGACCTGTCATCCATCCTGATTTATTTGCAGATCCTGCACTTCCTACGGGTCCGTTAGCGATAAAATGATCTCTGAAATTCTTCCTTGGGAACTCAAAAAAGAGCGGCACTGAATTTGCACTCGCACTTACAGGCACAGCAATGGTAACTCAGGTACCCCTCACCGCAGATATCACAGAACCAACTTGTTTCACACCTTTCCATGTACGACTTTTTAGCGTACTGCGTCTATCTCTCTTCCGTTTATAATTCCTCTTATCGCCTTAAGAAGTAAGCTATATGCATCCTACGTACTTGCTATTAATTTAAAATCTAGTGGGGGGCAAGTTGTTACAGTGTAACAACCTACTAACAACTAGCCCCCTGTGACGCCATTTTGTTTCGCAGCTTACATCAACACCATAATATCACAATTCAGATTTTGTGAATATACTGTCCCTTACCTCAAATTTTGATAAATTATTGATGTAATTATTGAATCCAAAACTGTTGATGCTTAGAAACTATGAAACAATATTCTGTTAAGAAAGAAATTACTCGGAGACACAAAATACACATTTGCTCACATAAACGCTGCGTGGCTGAATCCCACGAGTCGCGGGGTTGAAAGGAAAACCGGACCGACTAGTGACACCATCTGGTGGAAGGGCGAGGGTATACTACTGGCGGCTGATTTAAAATTGGAATAACAACTTGCCCCGTGTAACAACTAGCCCCGGTCTCCCCTACTACAATGGAATTAGGACTGCGCGTTTAGAAAATTAAGCATTCATCGCCAGACTCATAGGAATTATATTAATCCTCATGTTAGTTCTGTAATAAGTCAGAAAAATTATTATTTAAAATTTAAACATGGTTCGGATATAGATGCACATCATATACAATATAATTTAAGTCACTTCTAAAGAAATTTGTGATCATCAGGCATGTACTGTGTGAGCAAAATAAAAGTGGCCCGCAAAATATTTACAATAGGGCTGACACGGGATTGTCCGTTGTTAACGAACATCACAGAAGATGCTCGAAATGACCTGATGTGAAGAGACGAAAGTCCTGACTCCACTTCACTGAGAAACCACCGGCAGAACTGTGGACGCTTTAACACACACACAACAGTACAATTGTAAGGATACAGATGCAGGTCCTACACGACAATCTCCTAACTCCCACTTGCACAGGTAAATGGCGTAGAGGCTTTCCTTCACTCGAGCAATGTTTTCTGGTGTTCGAATTCTTTTCGGATAATTACCGTTTTCATACGCTACAGAGTCCGTCTTGCGCCATTCTGCCACTGAGTTCTGCACTGCAGACTTTGCTGGAGATTTTGCCAAAACACCTCCAGTCTTAAACTCTTGCGTAAACAGTTCCACACAGGTTTTCAACATAAGACTGGACAATGAACACGAGCTGTGAGCACCATTGTTCCTCTCACTCACACACACAGCGACATACTCGACCTCTGTCAGCAACCGATTGCTGCATCGAAATCACGGTTTCCAGCATTTCCTCTGATGGGCAGTTCTCCTGTTCATTAACAGGGTCAACTCCACGTCAGTCTTACAAATATTTTCCGAGCCAGTTTCATTTTCTCCGCCCTGTATTATGCATGATTATTATTTTAACTACCTCAATATTAATGGACGTACGAACAAATTAACTTTTTATTTATTTAAACTTCCTTCATTTGAGGCCTGCCGTACGACAAAGTTTAATATACACTGAGTGTCCAAAAGTCAACGGAAGGAGTGTCCCGTTAGAAAATGTGCCCTGTATGACCGCTGAGTGTTGTTGGCTAGCTTGCAGCGTAGCTGAGCATTCTGTCGTGAAGATGGCAAGACGTCGCGAGTTAACCTGGGATGATCATCGGCCATAGCATTGCGGAGATTAGACGTGAATTAGGGTTTCTGAGGTCAACAGTGTCGAGGGTAGATCTTCAATATTGCGCCGCGCCGCGCGGGAAGACTACACATGTTTAACGAACGGACATCACGTCGCCTCCGCAGAACCATACTGGGCGCTTATCTATACGCGGACGATATGGTAATAACGTCGCCACACCAAGGTGAGCTTCATAAAAAAACCTGTCAAAATGGTCCAAGGAAAACAATTTCGAAATTGCTGAACAGAAGACAGTAGTCATGGAAAAACACGAGCAGCAGCAGATACACTCAGTTACGAAGGAGCACCTTGCGTTCAAATATGTCGGAATGACTTCCAGACAACTCCGACTACGTTTACAGCTCGCATAAAAGAAAGGACTCTAGCAGCAATAATAGCAATAAGCGACATATAACATGTTAGTAAACTGTCGATCAAAGTATGGCATTGATCTTCCTGAAAAAGAAAGACCTAAAAGAGATAGAAGGGGTAAAAGCAATTTTCCTTAAAAGAGCATTCTGCGTATCTAAACGCACACCATTAGGATTTGTATGTGAACTGACTCGAGAACTTTTCATCACTGAGGCCTATGACTCTCCAATCTACAGAAGAATGTGAAGAACTGTTAAGTGAATTAAAAACGAAGAAGACACAAGTTTGGAGCAACTTTTATATGGGGGATGCAATGACAACAGACAATTGGTGCTAACGTTGATTTTCTCATCTCAGACATATGGAGACTTGTGCAGCGGTCCATGGTCTCCTTCATAGGGCGTGTGTTGTACTTAGTTTTCACGAACCGAACGTCCGGCTCCATGGCTAAATGGTTAGCGTGCTGGCCTTTGGTCACAGGGGTACCACGTTCGATTCCCGGCAGAGTCACAAATTTTAACCATCATTGGTTAATTCCGCTGGCACGGGGCTGGGTGTATGTGTCGTCTTTATCATCATCATGACGCGCAGGTCGCCTACGGGGGTCAATTCAAGTGACTTGCACCTGCCGAGCCGAAGTCCTCGGAGACATCCCGGCACTAAAAGCCATACGCCATTTCATTTACGAAGCGAACGATGATTGTGTGTGCCGGTTACCACGCCCCGGAGTGCCCGAAGAGGCCTTGTTCTCTGACAAAGCATTGTAGAGAATAAGTTTGTATTATTGCACATTCTGTGCTTTCTATTTAATAAATCAGTTTATATAAAACAGGGGCTGAGAAATTTTCATTGACAAAACTAATTTTAACTTTAATATCAAGTAAATTTTGCTGAAAAAATTACAAAAAGAACACTACGAAAAAATATCTGCTTGAATATCTCAGAGAATTAAAAATATATTTTTGGTATAAAGTCTTTACATTATTTCATTCATGTAAATATTCAATGTATTGGAGTACTGGCAGAACAAATTTCACTGAACTGTTGATAACATGTTCACATAAAATTACTTCCTTTAGAAAATCTGAAGATTATTTCCTGGATATTAATGAATTTTTACATTTCAAAAACTTGAATTGTGGGAAATGTCTTCTCATTGGGGTCACATACGGCTTACAAGGCTTCCTCATAAGAACCGCAGTGGTTGTCTGTTATCCTGCGGCTGTTTTAAAGAGGCTGGCCTAGCAATACATCAAACTGTTGGCTCCCTGTAATTACGAAACGCGTGTAATGAACTCGTCTTTATTAGCGGGGAGAATTTTAATTGGTGTGTAACTTCTTTACTGGGTGGAGACACCGCCTGTCAAGAACGCGTGTCTCAATCATCTGTTGAGGGCTCAATTTCATCGACTTATCTACTTATGTGTAAACATATTCACTCTGCTGCCATCACCTTTACTCTGAGATGAACAAACTACCACGTTTCATCTCTAACAGTAAAATAGGGGAGGGAAGCATTGAAACTTACGATATTTGCTCGCGGAGCAGGGATTGACGAGAAATTATACACGCGACCTGGTAACAAGGGAGTTAGGAATTATATTTCAAAAAATCAGGTATCATTCAGCTTTGAGACAAAGATGTTTTTTGTAATATCTGTAAGTGTCCGCTTTCAGTTTCAACTCAGTGTTCGGCTCTTCAGTCTACTGAAAATAATTTTGAAGAAATAAATTCATAAACTGCCAGAAAAAGAAATATCTTAATTAAAAGAGAATGACACGTTTCGTTCTAGAATTAACATCATCAGGTTCTATCAAATCACACACAAATATTTGTGTTTATTTCTGTTTAATACTTAGGAACTTAAAATCTGGAACTTATCGTAATGATGTCCTCCATCGTCTCTACTCCAGAATTTAGATTTCAAGTTCCTAAGTATTAAAGAGAGTAAACACATATATTTAAGTGTGATTTGATAGAACCTGACGATGGCATTTCAAGAATGAAACATCTCATTCTGTATTAATGAAGTTGTTTCTTTTTCAGGTACTTTATGAATTTATTTACTCAAAGTTAGTTTCGACGGACTAAAGTGCCGAGCAGTGACAGTGACAAAACATTAAATTGACTTGCGAGAAGAATGAACCCAAATCCAGAATATAATTTAATACATTTTATCGATTCTGCATGGCTCATTCCTCTTTCGTATATCTATTGTATCAAGTTATTCGGAAGAAATCATTACTGGGTAAAGATTACCTCCCCATGTGCAGTACTCTATATGAATGTAATGTTAATCATTTATACGTCCCACTAACAACCTTTACGGTTTTCGGAGACGCCGAGGTGCTGGAATCTAGTCCAACAGGAGTTGTTTTACGTGCTAGTATATCTACCGACACGAGGCTGACCTGTCAAGAAGGGGTCAGAAGCCCTGAGCCACTCAGCGTGGCCTGTATACGAATGTAACAACAGCAATGGACAAATGCAAAGACTGTCAATGTAGAGCAGCTTGAACCGCGCGACCACTTCGCAAACAATTTCCTATCACGGAGAAAGGTGGGCGCGCTGTCAGCTTGCACTCGGAAGATGGTGCGTTCGATCTTGGGGACAGGAGGCCAACACTCTACCCCTGATCAAGTTAAGAAATAAATGTGATCTTGGAACTAGATGTTTGTGGAGGCGCTTAGATTATTCGCAGGTGCTTCGTGTAACGCGTCAGGACATGCTATATTATCCCATCAGCAGTCGCTCACTACCTTGAAACTGTGTCTTACACGTACAATTCCTTGCGAAAAACGAGTACAAATCCTTCCACTTACAGTATACAAACAAGCTGCGTAATTTAATGGAATAAAAGAAGTATGCGTTTTTCATGAAAACATAACCCGTAGGACAGGTTTCTAACACGGCACAAACATGTAACTAAAACAATATTCATAATAAGCACCGCAACAAAAGCTTGGAGTATCAAGAATGCAATGCAAAAATCAACTTACAAAATTTTGTTCATCTTATCACAGAGATACAAACAAACCAAACCCCATGGCACAACAGCCTTGGCCTACCAAGCAACCGCTGCACATTATAACGTGTCGTGTAGTCAGCACGGCGAATCCTCTCGGCCGTTATTCTTGGCTTTATCGACCGGTCACCAAGACACACAATCTGGAAATGTAAACTTTTACAAACTCAAACATTTCTTTCTTCCAGTATGTAACGCAACTAAGCAGTATAATGGAAATATTACAATTTGTGTGTTGTTTAGTGAAGGGTTGTCCCTTGTTCATTCTGCTTTAGTACAGTGTATGGCCTCTTCTAGCATTGTTCAGATCTCTGAGACCCTGTGGCATACATGCGACCAGATCCTGAAGAAGAAGGTCCCGTTGCAACAGAGAAACACTAATGGCATCTTGCATTGTCTGTGGAGGTTGTGGACGATCAAAAACATCTGTTTTCAACCTGTCCCATACAGGCTCATGTCTGGTGAACTAGCTGGCCAATTCATATTGTTGATATCCATCTCTGTCATGAAGTTCCTCACTGATGCATCTCGATGAGGGTGAGCATTGTTGTCGATGAAAATGAAGCCAGAACCTTGAATGAGTTGTACACATGGTCAAAGAATGTGAATGATATACTGCTACGCAGTCGACGACCCTCAAATTTGTATGAGGTGTACTGCGGCCATGCATAATCCCAGTCCAAAACATTACAGCACCACCTCCAGGTGCACTTACCCCTTAAACTTTCCTCGGCGTCCTCTACGTCTCCACACCCTTTGTCTTCGTGTATCTGGCCTAAGTGAATCCGTGTTTCATCTGCAAACAGGATGTTATATCATTCATGCAACCCCCAGTTCAGATGTTGGATGGCTCATCTTCTCCTCTCGACACGATGGTTATTCTCCGGTGGAACACGTCGAATGAGCTTAATTGGGAAGCCGATTGCGTATTCGACGGTTTGTGCAGACACGCACCCCGGTTACTCTCAAGAAGTCATCTCGTTGTTTTAGAACGAAGTTGGTCTGCTCTGCCTGTTAAGCGGATACACCGACCTTTCCTCGGTCGGTCACTCCCATCACTGGTCTCATGGTATCTTTTCCACGTGTTGGACACTGCACTGTCGGTAACCCCTACGATGTGTGATACCTCTAGCAAAGTCATGGCGACCCTTGGTGGAGTATAGTGGCCACCTTTGTTCCCAGGAATTAACCTGGTACACATTTTCGCTGTAGGCTGAGGGAAAATCAGGGCCCTGTGCTCCTCCGCAACTGGAAATCTCATTTCCTGACAGGGAATCGAATCACGTCCTTCCGGGTGGACCGAACACGCCTTTACAGCCTCGGGCAGACAGAGCTCCGGAAATATTTAAAATCCGTTCTTTAAACGTAAAAGTTGTTTATGGTAAGTGTGATTTCGCGTCCGCCTCTGTGGTTTAGTGGTTGGTGTGATTAGCTGCCACCTCCGGAGACCCGGGCTCGATTCCCGGCTCTGCCGCGAAATTTGAAAAGTGGTACGAGGGATGGAACGGGGTCCACACAGCCTTGGGAGATCAAATGAGTACAGCGAAGTTAGATTCCCTCCTCAGCCATTCTCGAAGTGGTTTTTCGAGCTTTCCCACTTCTCCTGCAGGCAAATGCCGGGATGGTACCTAATTTAAGGCCGCAGCCACCTCCTTCTCTCATACTTGCCGGTCCTTTCCAATCTTCCCATCCCTCCACAGGGCCCATGTTCAGCATACCAGGTGAGGCTGCCTGAGCGTGGTACTGGTCCTCCTTCCCAGTTGTATCCGCAACCCAAAGTCTCACACTCCAGGACACTGCCCTTGAAGTGGTATATTTGGGATTCCACAGTGAGTCCGAGGGATAAACCAACCCCGGAAGGTAAACGGAGAAAGAAAGAAAGAAAGAAAGAAAGAAAGAAAGAAGTATGATTTCGGTGTGCGACTTTTGCCCGCGTGTCTTTTTTGAACAAGCAGGCGGTGACCAACCCTTCAAAAATATTTCAGTTTAAAAAGCGGTTTCTCTCAAAATTTTCGTGATATCCATTATTAGACGCTTTGAGTTGTTCCTTTACAACGCCGTAACACATTGTGTGGTACACTCGCGACAGATAAGGAGGGTTACTCAAGAGATAAGTGAATATCCAATGAGAAAGGACCACGGCGAGCAGCATTGTCGCACTCGGGTGGAGGTGGCCTTATTTGTTAATAGAAGAAAGGTCAAGGAAATGTGTGATAACCTGTGCTAACTAGGGTAACGTAGCGGAAATGATGAACTTTTTTCTCCCAGATCCTCCTCCTGCCCAATTTCTTGGGGTCGGTACTTCGTGTAGACTTGACCTAGTTCTACACCCGAATACCCTTTCTGACACCAACCTTATGTGGAAGGACGAATTCCCTATTGCGACTGACAGTGGTGCGTAGTAGTGTACAGTAGTAAGTTGTGTACAGATGAAGACGAACACAAACACCCAGTACGCGAGCTACAGAAGTTAAAATCCTCCACCCAACCGGGAATCGAACCTGGTTTCCTCTGAACCGAAGATCTCTACAGTGACCATTGAACCAGGCAACCTCATACATACATAAATAAATAAATAAATAAATAAATAAATAAATAAATAAATAAATAAATAAATAAATAAATAAATAAATAAATAAATAAATAAATAAATAAATAAATAAATAAATAAATAAATAAATAAATAAATAAATAAATAATTAAATAAATAAATAAATAAATAAATAAGTAAATAAATAAATAAATAAATAAATAATAAATCATTTAGTGTGGCTATCGCTAACCTGGTATGACAGACCGTCTCAGGGTGAGCGGTGTCTGCTGTGTATACGAAGGTACACATTCGTGAGATGGAGGGTAATGCTGTGTGTAGTGTGCTATTTAGTTCCAAGGATGTTGGGGACAGTACGAAGACCCAGTCCCAGGGTCAAGACAGTTTAGCGTTTAATATTAAAATTCCTCGACCTGGTCGAAAATCGAACCTGGAGCGATGAAGAGCGAAGGCCAAGACATTGACCAGACAGGTTTTAAACTGACAAACTCGTGTGCTCATATTCCCCGAGATGGCACAGCACTTTTTAAGCACACCCCACAGAGGCTGCCATGCGGTATCAGGAATCAACACTGGCCTCAGAGGATCGCGGCTGATAGCTTTGGACGTTACCCGAATCCTGAAGTTGCAGATTAACAGGAGACACGTGGTGTCAGTGCGACGAATTCTCTCGGTCGTTATTCTAGGCCTTCTGGAACGCGGTCGCAACCTCGCCGGACAAAGAAATAGTCACCCTAGTGCGCACACACAGATGGACCGTTAAGCCTGTACAGATGGCGCAGCGAACGAGTCCCGTGCTCTACCGCACGCGCACTGGAGCATAAGGCAGTAGCGACCAGTGAGACAGTGTACGTCATGTGACAGAGTGGCAGAAAGGGGCAATCGTGTTTGGCCGAGCCCTTGGCCATACTGTGTGTAAAGTTGCTGGATTTGTTGGTGTTTAGCAGCGGACTGTTCGACGTGTCTACAAGCACGTGGCCACGAAACAGGACGTCAGAAATCCTGACTGAGAGGGGCCGGAGACGAGTTTGAAGGCTTGTGAATCAAAATCGCTTCCGAACCCGATAGGAATTGCTGCAGTCAGTGAATGAAGGTCCATCCCAACCTATAAGTGAGAGAACATGCGACGGGAACTGCATGCAATCAACATTTGGAGTTGGTCACCTCGTAACAAGCCATTGCTCACACAGGCACAGAAAGCTGATAACAGCAAAGTTCATCGTGCTGGACGCATATGTGACTGGTTTTATGAACACTCCCTCACCCTATTAGATCTCGATTGGCCTGCAAAATCACCTGACTTGAACCCCATTGAAAATCTGTTGGACATATTGGAACAGCGGAAAAAAAAAAAGCCGACATCAGCATCTCCGCAATTTGGTGGAATTGCGCGATCGAATCCTCAGCGAGTGGCTTAACCTGGATGCGACTCGAATCCAGGAGGACCGGGCAAGTTGGCCGTGCGGCTAGGGGCTCGCATTTAGAACTTACATCTGGTTGATAGTGGGTTCGAGCCACAATGTAGGAAGCCCTGAAGATGGTTTTCCGTGGTTTCCCATTTCCCATCGGGCAAATGCTGAGGCTGTACCTTAATTAAGGCCACGACCCATTCCTCCCCACTCCTAGGCCTATCCCATCCCATCGTTGCCATAAGAACTATATGTGGCGGTGTGACGTGAAGTGAGTTGTAATTTTAAAAACAGAATCCAGGCGGTAATCACTTGCGGAGAGGACGACCAGTACGTAGCCCAAGCGGCCTCACGTGTTATGCTGAACAGGGGCCTTGCGGGGGTATGGGAAGAATGGAAGGGATAGACAAGGGAGAGGGAAGGAAGCGTTTGTGGCCTTAAGCTAGGTACCATCCCGGGATTTGTCAGGAGGAGAAGTGAGAAACCACGGAAAACCACTTCCAGGATAGATGAGGTGGCAATAGAACTCACCTCTATTCAGTTGACCTCCCGAACCTGAGTGGACCCCATTTCAGCCCTCGTACCACTTTTTCAAATTTCGTGGTAGACCCAGGAATGGAACCCGGGCCTCCGGGGGTGGCAGTTAATCACACTAACCACTACACCACAGAGGCGGACGAGGTGTAGTTACATGGTATTGAAAGGTGCTTGTAATGATTTCTCCACGGATGACACATTTTTGTCCGGTAAGCTTAATTCCTCGCCTGTAATCATGTAGACTGTGTCGACCTCGAATTAGCCGTTAGATCTAGTAAAAAATTCCTGATCTGATCGAGCCAGAGGCTTCCGGATGAGAGGCAGGTACGCTACACTTAGACCATGGAACCATCAAATAATAATAATAATAATAATAATAATAATAATAATAATAATAATAATAATAATGTGCGCGTAGAGGCGCGCGGCTGTGAGCTTGCATCCGGGAGATAGTAGGTTCGAATCCCACTATCGGCAGTCCTGAAGATGGTTTTCCGTGGTTTCCCATTTTCACACCAGGCAAATGCTGGGGCTGTACCTTAATTAAGGCCACGGCCGCTTCCTTCCAACTCCTAGGCCTTTCCTATCCCATCATCGCCATAATACCTATGTGTGTCGGTGCGACGTAAAGCCCCTAGCAAAATAATAATAATAATAATAATAATAATAATAATAATAATAATAATAATAATAATAATAATAATAATAATGATGATAAGTGCAGTTTTAGGATCGTCATAGTGCAAACTGACTTGCTATCTCCAATCTAATCTACAAGTGAACATGGACACGTCAATGAAACCTACCGCTTCATCTAAGTTTGACAGGTACAACTCTGCATACAACTCTTTCTGTTATCCGTCGTGTTTCATTATGGTTATTGGGTAGTTACTTGATCACTTTGACACCTCTTGAGTAAACACAGATTAGTTCTTGATTGCAGACACTCATTGCTTCACTCGAGGTGCATATCTGATTGACGTCATTCCCATGTTATTTACAAGTATGCTGTGCTTTCTTCCCTAGGGCCGAAAGAATAACGAAATGTCGTCCTCTAGATGAAGTAGCACTGGGCTGGTTCAGTGTTATCTTCGATTTACTGACGAGTAGCCGTCGGATTTGTATGAAATGCATATTTTGTTTGCCGTAATGTAGACCCCCGAACCGAGAAGGAAGTGTGTCTGAATATCAGATTGGACAAATTATTAAGTTTATGCATACTTGCGTACATCGTGATTCAGCCGCCCCTTCCGATGTAGTTGTATGCAACCCACTATTCATTTCGTCCTGAAAACATCTGCCCTGCCGGTATGCTCAGACAACACAACCGGATACCTTAGTATTTACCGCCTCACCATGATAGGACGTCGTAATGTTATTACTCGTATTAAACACGGGAAGAGATGCGTGTGCCTTCTAGATCATATGAACCTGACACACCGGCGAAACACTAAATTGATATTGTGACCGCAGTAAACCAAATACTTGCTATAAGCTGCCGAGTGTGCCGTACGGAACCGTAGTGTAATTGGTAAAGGCGTGGCGGAGCGGGCTTGCATGTCAGGTGGGAGATTCGATTCCGGGACGAAGATTACAAAGTTTTGAAATATTTGTTTACTACATACCACGCGCAATGTAAGTTCAATACCCGCTTTCAGGCAAATTGTGTGTGAATGAATGTCATTGTGGCCCTAAAAAGGGCTGATTACTTAGCGGGCTGGTCACATACAGACTGCCCAGACAATAATTCTTCGCAGCAAATTCTCGATGTGATATCCGTTTTTGTTTATGCTTATTCGGGCCCGGTATCTAATAGATCGTTTTGCGCGCTGAAGCATTCCAGGTATAATTGCACGGAAGGCGTCCGTGATGAGTTGCCGGAGCTGGTTGAGGTTTTCCGGCGCTTGAGTGTAAACCACGTTCTTCAAATGTCCCCACAAGAAGAAGTCTAACGGCGTTAAATCCGGTGGTCGTGGACTGGTGGCTGGTTGGGAGTCACGCCTGTTGTTCTTCGGCGTCCTTCAACATGGCGGAATGTCGTAGCAGCCGGGTGTCGCCTGTCGGGATACCGTTCCTGCTGCAGACGTAGTGCCTGGCACGCGTTTTGTCTTGCTTCCCCATACAATCATGAGGAGCATGTCAACGCATTCCTCTGTGGAAAACATGCCGAATTGCCGCAGACATTGCAGTACATTCAAGCCCTAATCAGCGGAGTATGCGCAGGGCACAAGATGAATAACAGCGTAATTCTACTGTTTGAATGTGGCAAACGTGGGCCTATGTTTACGTATTCAAACACATCCGGAAGATAGTGGATTCGAACCCCACTGTCGGCAGCCCTGAAGATGGTTTTCCGTGGTTTCCCATTTTCACACCAGGCAAATTCTGGGGCTGTGCCTTAATTAAGGCCACGGCCGCTTCCTTCCAATTCCTAGCCCTTTCTTATCCTATTGTCGCCATAAGATCTACTTGTGACGGTGCGACGTAAAGCAAATTGCCAATTGCTTGCGTATTCAAACATCCTACTGATGCAAAAATATTTGAACGATGCAGGATTCAAACTGCCACTGGCACATTCCGTCTATTGCTAGCCGGACGCCTAACCAGATCGGCTACATTACACTGGTAGTACGACGAGAGCAGAGTACATGGTTCGGTGTTTAAGACATTAATTACTGCACTGTTACTTAGTTTTATGCATTGATTCCCTTCTTCGTTACACCTGGTCACGAGACACGAGGCACAAGTTACATGGTAAGTGGACGTTGCTACATGATTTCAAGGCGTCATGTTTTGCGAACGGATGATATAACATTTCACTAGGGTTCAGAATCGTGTGCAAAATATGCTCACTGAACATTAGTATCATACAGTACGCCTGCAGGGGAATAGCACCCCTACAGCCATGTGCACGTTAGTTGGGCTGCAGCAAACGACATTAGAAGGGGATGCTGAATCTGACTGTATATTTGAGATTAAGGCATGCATTTCCAATTTCGGATTTATTGTGCATGTTTCTGACTTTTATTGGGCATATTTTAACATGGTTTACAAGCAATCGTAAGTAATTAATGCCGTCAACTCTTCCGGCAATGAACCGATTCAAAGCGCACTGGCACTTATCAAGACAAGTCCAAATCTTACCAGAATCAGTCAAGAAGGTCTTGGTGATTCGCTGGACATTATGGAGAACGTGAAGCGTCAAGTGGAAGGTATCCCAGGAAACCTGGGACTCCGTCTGCAAACGAAATATCGTGATGTCCTTAAATGGAATCCAGAATATGACATCATGATAGCTATTGTTACGTGTCAGCCCCGTGGTAGCTCCTGTCGGTACTTCCACACGACCTGGGATCTCCCAGTCGGCTTGTGGGGTGGGGCCGCCCTTTCCGTGCATTTTTCTCGTCAGCCGGCTTACCTGTGAGTTTCTTGAAGATACAACGGGAATATTCCACGTCTAGCCACCTCGCGAATCTTCTAGTTTCCATCACCCGAGCTATAAAAAGGGAGTCTAGCCGAGGGCAGTCGGTGAGTGTTGGGCTCCGTGGTGGAGTTGTAGTCAGTGTTGGACTCGGTAGTGAAGTCGGTGTGAGACACATTGTGATGGGGTTCAGTGACTTGACTGAAGGCGACAGAGGTGTTGGCTGTCGCTAGTGTTCCACCAAGGTCTGAAGCAGGAGGTCTTGTTGTGGTGCCGGAGAGACCAGTGAGTAGACAGTCTGGAGACGACGTTAAAGAAGACGGCACTGTCTGAGACTACTGTCTGTTTGTGTATTTCTGTGGACTGAGAATCGCTGTGAGTCACTGAGTGAGTGTGAAGGTAAATGGACCTGTGTTAATTTTCGCTGTTGTGAGTATCGTCCTGCTGTTTAATACTGTTGAGCTGTTGTTTTTTGGTTGTTCACTACATGTGAATTACTGGACTGTGTCTGGAGTCGAACCAACGAACACTCATCGTGTGTTCAGTGACCCGTAGTCCTGTGTTCAGATCAAGCGGTCTACACACAGCTACTGTATGTGGTGACTGGTCTTGGGGAAGTGAAAGTAAGGATTAATCGTCCGCAGGTATAGCAACGGACTGGACCGCCTGCTGTGCTGTAAGGAAGAGAGATTTGTATTTAGTAAGTGTGACCATTCATAGCTGAATAGACTTGTATGTGTGCAGTTATTGAGTCATCCTGAAATAAATTAGAGTAATGATACAGTTTTATTCGTAACACTATAAACAAATCTTTGGTTGGTACTGATAATGTGGATCCACCAGAATGTTTAACACCTACACTCCCTCCCGAATTCAAGTACTGTCCTAGAGAGGTCATTGTCCGCAGTGACGCTAGTTTTAACAGACAAATGCCACAGGTTAATCAGAAAACTTGCAGAAGACTGTTTTTGTGTACTGCACAGCAAATTATGTACAGGAAAAGTAGGATGTGCAGTGTAAAGTGAAAGAGGAATGTGTATTTATGTGTCTTTCTTCACGTTTGTGTTTTATAAATGGTTTTCTTAAAACCTTACTAACTGATTTATCATGTGTAATGATGAACACGCTGTGTCTTATCTAGGAGAAGTGTGTGCATTGTTTAAACAGTGAACACTGATACATCTCACAAACTATACATGGATTGTTCGTACCGCAGCTCTAAGTACTGTGATTTTTTGTATTTCACTCAGTAGTTTATTCATAGCATGAAAATAGTGCATAATTAAATTTATAGTCGCAAGCTTATATTAGACATTTATAAAGCATATAAATCCTATGTCCACTGATGAGATAAAGACCCATATTCAAGACTGAAATTCCAGCAGTCTGGCATCCTGTAAAGCGAAAGACGAGAGCAGCTGAAGCCGGGCTGAGAAACTCAGTGTAGTGTGCTGGCTTTCCAACCCCAAGTTCGTTGGGTATTTACATTCATAAGTCGACATGAAAGAAATTAACAACATTTCCTATCCAGTTGAAACTCTTGTGGGACCATTATTTAGGGCTCAGAGTGATCTTTCTAACGAGACCCTACCGGACGAGGGGGGATGAAATTGATATGTGGAAGGTCAAATCAGTAATCTCTCAAGGGATGTTCCAACCTTTCTGTACGGAGCGAGTTGGTGGTGCGGTTCGGGTCGTGCAGCTGTGAGGTTGCATTCGGGAGATGGTGGATTCCAAATACCACCGTCAACAGGCCTTAAAATGGTTTTCCGTGGTTCCCCATTTTCATACCAAGCGAATGCTCGGACTGCCCCTCTCTTGGCGCGTTTTTCGTTTCGCTTTCTGAGCAGTTCCTTTTGTTACTGTAAGGAGCCCAATTCTGTATCGTTAGAAATTTCGACCACCTTCGTACGCCCATGGTTTCGGAGTTAAATAATAATAATAATAATAATAATAATAATAATAATAATAATAATAATAATAATAATAATAATAATAATAATAATACTTGTTTTGCAGGACCTCCATAGCTCATGCGGTAGCGGGGTGGCGTCACAGCGCTGCGTTCCGTGCTTCAAATCCCGGTCACTTCATGTAAGATTTGTGCTGGACAAAGCGGAGGCGGGTCAGAAAATTTTCCAGGTACTCCGGTTTTCCCTGTCATCTTTCATTCCTCAAACACTCTCCAATATCATTTCATGGCATCTGTCAGTCGTTAATCATTGCCCAGAGAAGTGTGACAGGCTTCAGCAGCTGGCACAATTCCTATCCTCGCCGCTAGATGGGGTTTCATTCCATTCCCACCCGGTCGAATGACTGGAAAGTGCCTGAGGATTTTCCTTTTAATTACTGGTTTTATGTATCACCATCTATTTTTACAGTTTTCGGAGACGCCCAGCGTCGGAATTTGTCCCGTAGGAATTCTTTCACGTGCCAGTAAAATTGACTCCAGGCTGACGTATTAGAGTACCTCCGTCTGACTGAGCCAGTTTGAAGAAGGCCAACAATCTGCTGGCTGAGCTACTCAGCCGGGGCTCGGAGTTACAAATCGCAAACCAAATCATCAAAACATTCCTGACTGTCATGTTTTCTCTCATATTTTCGCTCGAATGCGAGCATATGGTTTCGTTACCCTGAGCTTCAAATGTTTGTAGCTTGAGATGTTGTATCGTGGAATCAGTATACTTTTACAGCACGCCAGTGGAAAGATATGTCGTATTTGACACAGCACAAAGAAAATAAAGCACATCGAAAAAATGCGAACTCCCCCTTACTTCGGACATTATCGTCCGTCACTTCTCCTGGGCTCTACGAAACGCTGTTCCAAATTATCGTATTCCACAAAACCTGACCCTTCACAGCACCGCTCTCAAATAGAGGCCAGGCATTGAACTTGTGATGGAGCGGGTACAGTAGAGGCCGGTAGTGCGCTGCGAGCAGCTTGTCCCCTGGCGTTCTGCCAAACGTCTCTTCCCTGACCATTTTCCCAATTCCTGGGGTAAACACTAAGCCTAGTTTTATAGCTCGAAGCAATTCCCTGCGTTTTTGACAATCTTAATGGCAGCACTAGATGTTAAATAAATAAATAAATAAATACATAAATAAATAAATAAATAAATAAATAAATAAATAAATAAATAAATAACTAAATAAATAAGTAAAACAAATTTTCACTAACACCCAGGTGGCAGATTCCATATCAGTTGTTTTTATAGTCTTTTCGTGAATAACATCAAAGAAGATGAATATTGAATTTTCACGACCGCATTGTAATCGAAACAGACTTTCAACATATTAGGTCGTGTTACGTACATGTAGTACGTGTTGAAGAGATGTTAAGTACAGAACAAAAATGACCAGCCGGACACCAGTGGAATCCGAACGCACAACCTCCCGATTTCGCGTCGGTTGCTCTACCAATTGAGTTATGGTGGCCGGGAGGTTGGGGGTTCGGATCCCACTGGTGTCCGGCTGGCCATTTTTGTTCTGTACTTAACAGCTCTTCAACACGTACTACATGTACGTAACACGACCTAATACGTTGAAAGTCTGTTTCGATCAAAGAAGATATTTATCGAAAATCTTCATTCGTATATTACGCCAGTCCCTAATTCCATTTCCTATAAACAAATATTTGCCCAATTTTTCCTCTTGAATTCCAAATTTATCTTCATATTGTCATCCTTCCTACTTTTAAATACTTCACTCAAGCTTTATGAGCACTAGACTTGTTCCCTACGTCATGTTTACTTAGTCTTCCTTCTCTGAATGGAGGTAAACATTTTCTAATATCTCTGAAGGGTAATCTACATATTACCTCTTCCGGGACTTCTTATGAGCTTGTTTGACATTCTTAATAACTGCACTAATCAATCAATCAATCAATCAATCAATCAATCAATCAATCAATCAATCAATCAATCAATCAATCAATCAATCAATCAATCAATGTCCACTGATCTGTATTTGGTGCTGTCGCGCAGACTGCAGATTTCCTATGAGTTGTTTTTCCTGGTGTTTTCTTAAATAATGTTTCAAAGAAGTTAGAAATATATTGAATATCTCGCTTGGTGAAATGAAAATCTGCGGGCTGTTTCCAGTCATTCGACGGGGTCAGGAATGGAATGAATGAAGCCCCCATCTAGCGGCGACGATAGGAATTGTGCCGGCTGCCGAACCCTGTCAGACTCCTCTGGGGCAATGACTAACGACTGACAGATGCCTGCCAAAGCCTGTCGCTCTCCTCTGGGGCAATTATAAATGACTGACAGATGAAATGAAATGATATTGGAGAGTTTGTTGGAATGAAGGATGACAGGCGAAACCGCAGTACCCGGAGAAAAACCTGTACCACCTCCGCTTTGTTCAGCACAAATCTGACATGGATTGACCGGGATTTGAACCACGGAACCCATCGTTTGAGGCCGGCGCGCTGCCACCTGAGCCACGGCGAATCTTATGTCAATGGGTAAATTATTTCAACCCTTAATTGCTCTTTATAGAAGCGAATAAGCGAATAAGAAAAAATGTGAAAGGATGTATTCACTGTTTGTGTTTGTGCAGTGTAAATCAACAAGTGTACGCTCACCATTCAAGCAAGGAGTAGGATGAAGATACCACACAACAGGTAGGACTGTGGGAAGGAACAGGCCGTGGCCTTAGTTAAGGTAAAGCCCCAGCATTTGCCTGGTCTGAAAATGGGAAACCATCTGGGGTTCGAACACACTATCTCCCGGATGCCAGCTCACAGCTGAGCGCCTCTAACCGCACGGCCAGCTTGCCGGTTACGATGAAGACAATATATATTTCATACATGAATATATCTTTAAGGAAGAAGCATAGGTTTCTTTAAAAGAAAAGATTTGAAATAACATTTAATTGGCGGCTGCAGTGGTAAGAAGTTTCAATTGAAGCACTCGAATTGCGCGCCCCGTTCTTGGCCCGCGGCGAGCCCACTTTTCTCGTCAGGCGCTCATCTACATGCTGATTTATCTATCGGTGAGCCACTCCCCCTACTACAGACGAACCTGCCCGGAATACACAATGGAGTCACGTGCCACTTCCCCAGCTGGCTCTGGACCTCGGACAGGGTTACTACACATTTCACTGGTTATTTTACTTTACTGTTGACTGGTATGAACGTTCTGCGTCCTGGCCTTCAGCTCCGAGGCTCCGCAGTTCGATTCCCGGCCAGGACTGACATTTTAACTGCGTATTGTTAATTCCTCTGTCTCGTGGACTGGGTATTTGTGCTCGGCTCAATGTGCATACAACACACGTTTTAGCTACGGAGCCTGACTTCTAGAGTTGAGGTTGATCCGGGCTGAGTGGCTCAGACGGTTAAGGTGCTGGTCTTCTGATACTAACTTGGCAGGTTCGATCCTGGCTCAGTCCGGTGGTATTTGAAGGTGCTCAAATACGTCAGCCTCGTGTCGGTAGATTTACTGGCACATAAAAGTACTCCTGCGGGACTAAATTCCGGCACCTCGGCGTCTCCGAAAACCGTAAAAGAGTAGTTAATGGGACGTAAAAGTAAAACAATTAAATGCTAGTTGCTTTACGTCGCACCGACACAGATAGGTCTTATGGCGACGAAGGGGCAGGAAAGGCCTAGGAGTTGGAAGGAAGTGGCCGTGGCCTTAATTAAGGTACAGCCCCAGCATTTGCCTGGTGTGAAAATGGGAAACCACGGAAAACCAGCTTCAGGGCTGCCAACCGTGGGGCTCGAACCCACGATCTCCCGGATGCAAGCTCACAGCCGCGCGGACGTAAAACAAATAATATTATTATTTAAATACCATTGCCACTATTTCGCTGTAGACTCGACACTTTTCTGTCGCATTCCGCTTCACTTTTGGTTCCTTCCTGAGGTCCTGGGCTAGCACCGATGAATGGTAGTACTATGTCTGAGAATTCTCAACATCTTTGTCCATCATGACTAGCGCGGGCAGTTCAACCGGGAAAATGGAGGTCAAAATTATACTGTAAATAATACAAACATTATTTTTGTAGAAAGAAAAAGAAAATAACATGACACCTGGACAAATAATTAAATTAATGAATGAGTTAAGGGTGCAAGTCAACAACTCGCCCCACAAAGTAATATCAATCAAAGCAAAGCAATTCAAAGAACTTACGTGAGCAAAGACTTCACACACAAAAGTGTTTCTTTCTTTCTATCTTAATCTGATTACCGTCCAGGGTCGGTTTTTCCCTCGGACTCATAGAGGGACTCCACCTCTATCGCCTCAAGGGCAGTGTCCTGGAGCTTCAGACTCTGGGTCGGGGGGATACTGCGGAGGGTGACCAGTACCTCACCTGCTATGCTGAACAGGGGCCTTGCGGGGGGATGGGAAGATTGAAAGGGATAAACAATGAAGACGGAAGGAAGCGGCCGTGGCCTTAAGTTAGGTACCATTAGGGCATTTGCCTGGAGGAGAAGTGGGAAACCACAGAAAACCACTTCCAGGATGGCTGAGGTGGGAATCGAACCCACCTCTACACAGTTGACCTCCTGAAGCTGAGTGGACCCCGTTCCAGCGCTCGTACGACTTTTCAAATTTCGTGGCAGAGCCGGGAATCGAGCCCGGGCCTCTGGGGGTGGCAGGTAATCACACTAACCACTACACCATAGAGGTGGACCACAAAAGGGTTACATGAACAAAAGACATACTGAAGCGTTCATAGTCGTAACGTAGCAAAGTATGCATGTATATATTTCTCTAGTATTGATGGCATCGATTGATTTACCACTAATTTTACTCTTAATTTGCGTGAAGGCAATTATTATCTTCCATTTAGGACAAAAATTATAATTAAATTCCTCGGATACGATTCGTTCATGAACCCGACAGAGGAGAGTGGTTGTGATAACAGCTCATTTTAAAGAATTAAATGCGCACATTTAAAAATCCTCTTCTGGTTTTTCGGTTGGCCAAAAGTTGCTAACGTTACACTAAGAAAAGAGTTAACCTCTATAAGCCAAGAAATATGAAGTATTATTGTCTGATTTTGTACAGGCTGTTCAAAAACAAGGCCAGTGAAAACAATTCTAATATATAGCCTACATTCTTCAGGTTAGTACACTTTTCTCGGACCTTTCTTATCAAGGAGACTTCTGTTTCTCCTAGAATGTAACGGACATGTGGCTTGACAAAATGAATGGATTAGTTGCTTTATAATAATTATTTTGAGCCGTTTAAAAATAACCAACTCAAAAATAGTTATGGCTCTTAAAATGTGCGATTTTTCAATTTATTAACTGCAGCCTTAAAGATTATATTAAATATATTTCCATTCATTCTATAAAAGTACATGGTCAGCAACACATAACAAGAAATCAAGTCTGTAACTGAAGTAATTCCTGAGTAAAGTGTACCAGACACTCTAAAGTCTTAACTTGCGAGAAAATGCAAATAAACTAAATGGATGTGTGTCATAGCTCACTCACCATAATTCAAAACATTCGAGCAACATAATCTCCTTGTTGTACTGATTCCTCACCTTCCCTTTTCCTATTAAGGTTCCTTTATTTTGGTCCGAGCTTCCTTGGTCATCTGCTGAACATATTTTTCTCCTTCGGTGACTCCTCTGAGATCAATGGTGGAGAAAGTAGACCTAGCATTGCAGCCAAGCTGTATGCCCAACTTTTCTAGAAATTTAATCCTACCTATACATTCATTATTAAATACACTACAAAATCCTAAACACCAACTTTGAGGGTTTTAGCCCTACAACAAAGTTGCAAGTCCTCTTCTGCTGTTAAAATATGCCATTATAGTAATACCTTCTAATACAGTCAACACGCCCGCATTGTTTACATGCCATATTCTCTGTATCAAGTTCGACAATAGCTTTAAATCAACAATTGAAATCTTTAAGTCACTCATTTCATCATTGTCGTGTTATGAGAGAAAGTGAAAGCTGCAACATTTTTATGTAGAAATATCGTAATTCTGATCAATAGAATGGATGTGAGGACACTGGGAACTTTTGATTACGTTTTGAAACTATCTAAATTGTGGGGTTTTCCAATAAAACTATTGTTGACTTCAAATCCTGGAGGCCTCCACTATTCAAGAAGTCTGTGCTGCTCATTGAATCGCACGGGAATGTAGTGCCTCGAGATAAGAAAGTAATACCACAGTATAACAATTGTACGTATTCTAGGGACCATTTTTGTGCAATACTAGCCAGTACAGCCTCAGGCTTCATCAGTGCCACTGTGAGGCCGCAAAGAAGAGCGTGCAAACATAATCTTCCAATTATTATAAGGAAAGTGGAGTATTTGAAAAGAAAATCGAAGGATACATATCGAATGAAGAGAAAATTCTAAGTTTGTGGATAACCGTGAATGACTGGGATATCATTGATAATGATTTTCATTTGAAAATAATTTGTACGGGGTGTAATGTCATGAAAACACAAGTTCGTTACGTTTTTAGCAATTCTTTTTTACTGACACGTAAATCATATTCGAGGTGAATATTGTAATTCAATATATTAGTGTGAGCAACATGTGCCATGTTATGATAAAATTCTTCATTAATTTTTTAAATCCCGTTAGCCATGAACTTTTAAACCAGACTAGCAACAATTATTATATTTATACAACTAAATTGCATACCTCAATGGAATGCCCAAAGTAGATTTAAATTTCAGAAGTAATGAAAGCATATACAAGTTCTCCACGTCTTTACTTATTTAGTTTTTCTTATTTTCTCACACAATTCTTGAGTTAAGGGCTTTCAAAATAACCGATTCAATTACGAACTTAGTTTGATATTCACCATCAGGAACACTGTGTGATAGTACATATATCACACCCCCGAATTATATGTAGAAGTTAGAGATATTATTGTCAGTATTCGATTTGTATTATTATTATTATTATTATTATTATTATTATTATTATTATTGTTATTATTTCATTTGTATATTTTGTCATTTATATTGGTAAGCTGGAAGATATCCACATATGTAGGTATGAGTAATTTGTTTTGCACCAGTGGGAAAACATTGCTGTAATAACTCTGGTAATTTGAATGAGTCATCTGGCTACCCCAGTGTCTGTTGTGATGTACTTGTGTCAGGAAATTCCATTTGTCATGTATATCCCAGCCTGATGAGATGAGCTTGTTGTTGTACCAGGAAAGTTTGGTGATTCATGAAAACTCCCCAGAGTTTGTTATTGTCTTGGGAGGAAGAAGTAGTTCAGGGCTTGGTCTTGATTTGAGATCACTCATGATTGGCTGGCAAGCACCAATCCAGACGTCTCATCTGAGAGGAGGGGGATGTTGATGTCTATAAAGGTTGGTCATACGGCGGCAACATGATGATTGTATGAGACGGTATGAGAGACATTGTAAGGGTGATTGTAGAGGTGATGGTAAAGGAACGAGAAGGAAGATAACTACAACTACAACTACAACTGACGCACTGTACGGGAAGGAAGTGGTGCTGATACACGGTACGGGAGTGACACGGCAGCAATGGACTGGACTTCAAACGTTCGTGGAGCGTAGTCGTGTTATGTTTGTGGAGAGTGCTTGCGCATTAAGTATTGCAGCACTTGTGGCGGCCTAGCATTATATGTTGGTGAAAGCTATCTCAGACTTTCCATAAATTTATATGTTGAGGATCGACAGACGTGTGTATATATCTTTACAAGTGTTAAAATATGTGAACACAGTAGTACAAGGTACAGTATCTGTGTGAAGTGATAACTGCCGATTATGAGAATCGGTAAGTCGAATTGATATAGAGACAGTGAAGGGTATTTATCTTCATACATGTACATTGTTCATCGGACTATCTGCAAATGGTAGCTTAGTTCTCACTTTCGTTTTCCCACGATTTTCATTATCATTGTTGTTGTTGTTGTAAATATGGAGTCTTCCAGCAATATTTTATGTGTGTATTATATGTCTAATGTTGTATGTTGATGAGGTGCGCATGCACGGAATTTGTTCAGAATATAGTTAGCTATTTTAGAATCAGTGTTATTGATAAACCTAGGTGCAGTTCCTACCTAATTAGTCGTTTTCAGGAGGTTAGGTAAGGCCTGCAGCAGATGTACCAGTACGCAGCATTATGTACACGCCCTGGGATATAAAGTTTACCATGCTCTTATCTAAATTCGAGGGATCCATTCTGGTGAACTCTGGCGCCCATACTACGGACATTTCGGTTAATTATGCTTATTAATTTCATTAAGTTTTTGAGTAATTTTATTTATATATTTTATTCATTTTATTTATCTGTAGTCATCAACTTATTACAATTGGCTTCCCAACGTGTGGCTGAATGGTTGGTACATCTGTTAGGCTTATAAGCGTAGGTGCACTTGTCAGGTGTGGATGGAATTCTGAAAACTATGTCAGTGAAGTGTTTTATATGTATGTTGGAGTATGAAGAAATGTTGTAGCGAGTCCAGTATTATAAAATTGAGAAATAGAGAGGTCGTTAAAGTTGCTGGTACTAAGAATCAGGAAAGGAGAAGTCAAAAGATTTCCACCACATCGAGTTTATCTAATTTAAGTGAGAATAGCGAAATGGCTGATAGTAGGAAAGATCAATCGGTAACGATAAGTGAGGAACCGAGTAACCCGTCTCAAACTCAGAATGTAGGGGATCAAGGGGCGATCTTAACTCTTAGTATGCTTCAATCACTATTTAATCAGTTCAGTACAGAGTTGAAGGGTGAATTTAACAGTAAGAGTGATGTATTGTCCAGTAAAATCGATAATAATAATGTTGAATTGTCCAGTAAAATCGATAATAATAATGTTGAATTGTCGAGTAAAATCGATAATCAGAGTGTTGAATTAAATTCAGTGAGTGTTGAACTGTCCAGTAAGATTGATAGTCAGAGTAAAGAGTTGAAGAGTGAATTGAGTTTTTTAAGTAATGAAATATACAGTATTAATAGTGAATTAAATTCAGTTAGTACGGAATTGTCCAGTAAGATTGAGAATCAAAGTAAGGAGTTAAATTTAGTGAGTGTTGAATTGTCTAGTAAAATTGATAGTTTAAGTAGTGCTGTGAATGGTAGAATAGATGAATTGAACCAGAAGTTTGACCATCAAAGCAGGGAAATTCAGGAAATCAATAATAAGGTTGAATCTCAACGCTTGGAATTGACTGAGAAAATTGAATGCCGATTTAATGTAGTTAGGAAGGAATTTGTTGAAAACAGCAAGGAATGCGACAAGAGAATAAAAATAGTGGAAGACAAAGTCGAAGAAATAGATAGAATTAAAACCAGCCAGAATGTTTTAGTGAAGCGAATAGATGAGAAGAATGAGAAATTGGAGAAAGACCTTAAGTCGGTAAAAGATGACCTCAAGTCAGTAGAAGGAAATGCCAGAATGGTAGTTGAAGAAGGAATTAAAGCATGTCATGTAAAGTTAAGGCAGGAGATCAGTCAAATCCAAGTAGGTAGCAGTATATGTAATAGGTACGTTTCTTGTACGAAGGACTCTGAATTACCCAAGTTTAATGGTCGGCAGTTTAATCCGATGGAATTCTTGAAAACGGTGGAGAAACGGTTTTCCAAGAATCTTGACGATGGTTTGATCGAGTGGAGTATGGTTGATGAGATGTTGGATATTGCATTTGTTGGAGAAGCGAGATCCTGGTTTCAAGTTTATAGACAGGGTATTTCGAGTTTGGAGGAATTTAGGGAGAAATTTAGTTCTAAATTTTGGAGTGATGCTATTCAGGGAAGGGAAAGAGATCGCGTGCTATTTGGCAAATATAGACCTCAGGAAGGTGTGTCTATGACGGAATATTTCTTAGCGCATGTTCTGATCAGCCAGAATATTGAAGGTCTAGCATCGGAGAGAGATACAGTCCGCCAGATGTTGAGGCATTTTCCTGAGAAGGTCGGATTAGCTGCATGTATGCAGAATATTGTTACGATTAAAGAATTAGAGCAGCTGTTAGAGAGGTTTGATGCTTTGGAAGGGCAAGGGAGGACTAGGCAAAGTGAAGGTAGACATTACGGGGATAATGGGAGACAAGGTAATCAGCTAGGGGGAAATAGGAATAATCAGAATTTCAGTCATTCTAGGCAAGGGAATCAGGGTGGTAATTCCGGAAGGGGAAACAGACAGTCTAATCAGGGAGTTAATCACCAGGAATATTATGGCAGAAGTCCTAATCAAGGGGAATCAGAAAGTAGGGGGCGTACGGATCAAAGACCTCCAGATCAAGTGCAGAGACATGATAATAGTGAACAGTCCATGTCAAGTAATTTAAACCGGAATCGGACTTCTTAGTTGGGTCAGATAGGCAGTCCGATACCGAAATTCCTATTCACGTGATGAAACAGGTAAGTTATGATTTAGACGTGAAAGAGGAATTATTGAATGACCAAGTGTTTTGTGATCAGAAGGAATCTGAAGCTATTATGATTACGCCTGTGATTGAAGTTGAGATTTGGGAGAATAAGGTCAAGGCTTTATTAGATTCAGGTAGTGAGAAGTCTTGTATTAATCTTAAGTTTTATGATGATGCTAAGAGGAAAGGACATGTCATAGAGGAAATTCCTGTTAGTAACACTTTCATCTTGTCTGCGGTAGGCAGCAAATCACATAGAATTAAGAGTCAAGTGGCTATTCCAGTTAAGATAGGCAATGAAACTGTTTTTCAGGTATGTTTATTAGTGCCTAATTTAGTATATCCGGTGATTTTGGGGGCTGATTGGTTGGGTAGTCAAGGTGTTAAGTTGGATTATGATAGTGCGACGGTTCGATTCTTTTGGGGTAGTTCTCGTGATTTGATGAAATTGGAGTACAAGATCGATGAGGGAATTTTTGTTCATGAGTTGAGTTGTATCCAGGTGGCTTACGATGTTGAAGTAAATGAAGTTTGTGATAGAGAGTCACAGGTAAATCTGTGTCACATGTCTGTGGAGACTGGTCAGGAAGACCAATTCCTCGAGGCTGTGGACAGAACGAATTTAGTACAGGAGCAGAAGGATTGCTTATTTTCTTTGTTAGTAGAGTATAGCGACGTTTTTAGTGGTAAGCCTGGAAAAACTCACCTTTATGAACATAAGTTTGACATCACTGATCGCTCGAGTTTTGTGGGACCGCGGTACCCTATTCCACATGTTCATGCCAGAGCTGTAGATGAGGTTATATCGAAAATGTTGGAGGATGGGATCATTGAACCTTCAAGTAGTCAATATGTGAACCCTTTAGTGGTTGTAGCCAAGAAGGATGGGAGTGTTCGTGTGTGTTTGGATGCCAGACAGATGAACAGACGCATTGCACCCGATCAACAAAGACCTGAGACTACCGAAGACCTAATCCAACGTTTCGATGGTAGGAAATGGCTCACGGCGGTAGATTTAAGCTCTAGTTTCTGGCAAGTTCCCTTAAGGAAGGAAGATCGGCAGTTCACCGCATTTCTTTATAAGAATAAGTTATTTCAGTTCACACGCGTCCCTTTTGGCACAAAAACATCATCTGCCGCACTTATCAGGGCTTTAGACATTGTGTTGGGACATGAAACGGAGGATTTCACCACCAGTTATGTTGATGATCTGGTCGTTGCGTCACATACATTCGAGGAACACATGAGACACTTAGGGATTGTTTTTCGTAAGTTGAGGGATGGAGGTTTCACCTTGAAATTGAATAAATCTACATTTTGTGCACAACACATAACATTTCTAGGTCACACTATCACGCAGCAGGGTGTAACTCCAGAACAGATGAAATTAGAACACATTTTCAACACCAGGACACCACGTAACGTCAAACAACTTCGGTCCTTTTTGGGAGTTTGCAATTATTTTAGGAGGTTTGTAATTAGATATTCATTTCTTGTAGAGCCATTTAGGGAACTCCTTAAGAGTAATGCTAGGTGGAACTGGGGTCCGGAGCATGATACAGCTTTCACACAACTTAAGTTAGGTTTTCGAGAAGCTGTCATGCTAAAATATCCTAGATCAGACCGTGCATACTTAGTTATGACTGATGCTAGCGATAAGGGGATTGCGGGGGTGTTATTTCAAGAGGATGATGAGGGTAACCTTGGGATTGTGTCTCTAGCTAGTAGGGGACTTAGTTTAGCTGAGAAGAAGTATACTGTTACCGAATTAGAGTTGCTTGCCATTGTGTACTCTTTGGGTAAATTTAGAACGTACGTGTTAGGAACTAAATTTAAGATTATGACTGATCACAATGCTCTGATTTTTATGCAGACGTGTAAGTTAACATCTAATCGTATGTCCCGTTGGATACTTGCCTTACAAGAGTACGACTTTGACATATCTCATGTCAAAGGGGCAGACAATGTCTTAGCAGATTTCTTGAGTAGAAACCCTCAGATATCTCGTGAAGACATTGTCGCCGAACAGTCAGGAGGCATTTTAGTATGTACTGTAAAATTTTATGATCGTAAGGAGGAGAAGTTACGTTTGCGTAAGATTAAAATTGAACAGAGGAAGGAGGTTGACCTCGTTCAGATAATTGGTGAATTGGAGGCTAGTGAGCCTGATACTCAGATTCAGAAAGGTAACACGTGGTACGATTACAAGGTGATTTACTGGCTAAGAAGTGTTATAACGATGTGTGGTGTGTGATAGTCCCCAAGTCTTTGACAGAAGACATTGTTTGGTTTTATCACAAGGAGTTGGGCCATTTCGGTCCGGACAAGGTTTTATGTGCTCTTCAGTACAATTTCATTTGGAAGAACATGGGAAGGGACGTTAGGAAAATTCTAGCGACTTGTGACTTGTGTCAGCGCTGCAAGCACCCCAACAGGCATTTAGAGGGTCCTAGACAGGTAGTTTTGACGCAGGCGCCTGGAGAGCTTGTATGCGTGGATCTGTATGGACCGTTAGTGTCTTCTCGGTATGGATACCAGTTTATATTTGTCGTATTAGATGCCTTCAGCAAATACGTCAAGTTGTATCCCCTGAGGAAAGCCACAGGGAGAGGGTGTGTCAATCAGATCATTGACAAGTATGTGCCTGAGTTTGGTAAGCCACTCAGGATACTATCAGACCATGGATCACAATTTTCCTCAAAAATCTGGAGAACCAAATTGGCGGAAAATGGGATCCAGCATATTTATTCGTCGATACGATATCCGCAAGGGAATATGTCTGAAAGAGTCATGAGAGAACTCGGCAGGATGTTCAGGTCGTATGTGAGCGAGAAACACAGCTCATGGTTTAATCGCCTGGACGATATTGAGCGGTGGTTTAACGTCACTAAGCACGACAGTACTGGACATTCTCCGATTGAGGTTCAATTAGGTAGGAAGCCTACCAACGAACTCGCTAGAATACTAGGTTTAGCTACAGGAGAGGCGGTACCCAGGGATATCTGTATCCAGCTGGCTAGGGAAAATTTAATTAAGGCAGGTAATAGGAGAATTCGCCAGCAAAAGGGGAAAGGACAGGACGAGTTTGAGGTGGGAGACGAGGTGCTTCTCAGAGTTCCTCATTTGTCGAATGCCGATCAGAAAACTATGCATAAGTTTTTTCAATTGTATCAGGGTCCGTATACTGTGGACAGTAGAATAGGCAAGTGTGCTTATAGGCTCCTAACCGCTGAAAAAAAGGTCCTTGGGACATTTAATATCTATAGCCTTCGCAGATATAAGAGATAGGATCTGCACCTTGGATGTATATATTATCATTTATGAGTTATGTGTACAGTAGTAAGAAGGGATTGTATTCAATGGTATATGAAACAATCGGAGTTGTGTGTATATAGCCATATTATTATTATTATTATTGTTTGGACAAATTGTATTTCGTGTGTGCGAATACAATGCAGTAGACGCAATGTATATATCATTATTACAGTAAATTAAGAGTTCAGTTATATAATTTATGAAGTTCTGTTTTATGGTGAATCATAATATATGATATCATCGATTCACCAAGGGGGCGTTATGTGATAGTACATATATCACACCCCCGAATTATATGTAGAAGTTAGAGATATTATTGTCAGTATTCGATTTGTATTATTATTATTATTATTATTATTATTTCATTTGTATATTTTGTCATTTATATTGGTAAGCTGGAAGATATCCACATATGTAGGTATGAGTAATTTGTTTTGCACCAGTGGGAAAACATTGCTGTAATAACTCTGGTAATTTGAATGAGTCATCTGGCTACCCCAGTGTCTGTTGTGATGTACTTGTGTCAGGAAATTCCATTTGTCATGTATATCCCAGCCTGATGAGATGAGCTTGTTGTTGTACCAGGAAAGTTTGGTGATTCATGAAAACTCCCCAGAGTTTGTTATTGTCTTGGGAGGAAGAAGTAGTTCAGGGCTTGGTCTTGATTTGAGATCACTCATGATTGGCTGGCAAGCACCAATCCAGACGTCTCATCTGAGAGGAGGGGGATGTTGATGTCTATAAAGGTTGGTCATACGGCGGCAACATGATGATTGTATGAGACGGTATGAGAGACATTGTAAGGGTGATTGTAGAGGTGATGGTAAAGGAACGAGAAGGAAGATAACTACAACTACAACTACAACTGACGCACTGTACGGGAAGGAAGTGGTGCTGATACACGGTACGGGAGTGACACGGCAGCAATGGACTGGACTTCAAACGTTCGTGGAGCGTAGTCGTGTTATGTTTGTGGAGAGTGCTTGCGCATTAAGTATTGCAGCACTTGTGGCGGCCTAGCATTATATGTTGGTGAAAGCTATCTCAGACTTTCCATAAATTTATATGTTGAGGATCGACAGACGTGTGTATATATCTTTACAAGTGTTAAAATATGTGAACACAGTAGTACAAGGTACAGTATCTGTGTGAAGTGATAACTGCCGATTATGAGAATCGGTAAGTCGAATTGATATAGAGACAGTGAAGGGTATTTATCTTCATACATGTACATTGTTCATCGGACTATCTGCAAATGGTAGCTTAGTTCTCACTTTCGTTTTCCCACGATTTTCATTATCATTGTTGTTGTTGTTGTAAATATGGAGTCTTCCAGCAATATTTTATGTGTGTATTATATGTCTAATGTTGTATGTTGATGAGGTGCGCATGCACGGAATTTGTTCAGAATATAGTTAGCTATTTTAGAATCAGTGTTATTGATAAACCTAGGTGCAGTTCCTACCTAATTAGTCGTTTTCAGGAGGTTAGGTAAGGCCTGCAGCAGATGTACCAGTACGCAGCATTATGTACACGCCCTGGGATATAAAGTTTACCATGCTCTTATCTAAATTCGAGGGATCCATTCTGGTGAACTCTGGCGCCCATACTACGGACATTTCGGTTAATTATGCTTATTAATTTCATTAAGTTTTTGAGTAATTTTATTTATATATTTTATTCATTTTATTTATCTGTAGTCATCAACTTATTACAACTGAAACTGTTGACACTTTCTGATTTAGTACGCAACTTCCTCCCTGAAGTTTGAGAGGTTTTTGACATGTCTGTTATTATTTAACCCATTAAACGCAGATTTCCTATTGCCAAGTAGGTTCACTCTAAGCATTATAGTAACAAAGCTGAAACTGATATGAAAATGACGCCTGAAATTGTTTCCAAGTACGTAGAGAAGATAGTTCTGCATCTTCTGCTAGGTTGCGTGTGTGAGCAAGATGGTAGGCTCACCTGCCAATACTGAATCCGTACAATTTTTGTGTGTGTTTAAACACACACATTCCCTGATGTTATGTTACCGCGTTGATAAGAGAAGAGAGGTGTGCGAGGTAAGGGAAATGCATTGTGCTTGGAGGAATATTTTTGGAGGGTGGAGAGGGTCCTCTCCTCCCTCCCTGGGGGCCACCTCCCGGTACCCTACCAAAAATAGGAGAAGCTCGTCTTCCAGAGGACCACTTCCCGGTCCTCGACCAAAAATATTGCCGACTTTCTTGGGAGTAGCACGAAGCCAGGATCCGTGCGGAATATTGAAAATATAAACAAAGAACTTGCAAACGACCAGTTAGTGGCCTCTTTCAGAAATAACCATGTGGCTACAACTACGGCAAAGGTGCTAACTATTGAAATACTATTTACCTAATTTAATTAATCTTCGCAGTGGAATAGATACATCACTTTAAACTTTGACCCTGTCATTACTTATCAGAGTGGGCGTGTTCTAAGATATGCTATTTTTGAACTGCTGGTTTAGAACATTAAATTTATAAAACATTATGGTGTTATATATCGTTGGGTGCGGAAAACACTGGAGAATTTGAGAAATAGATTTCAAAAATATTTTTTCGACTGATTGTCACGACCCTGTGACCTTGCAAGTTCTGTTAAACAGAATTCAATATCTGTACTGTGAAAACACGTATTGCGTTTCTTTTAAATCGTAGTGAGAAACAGCTTGTCACTCGGGTGCTGGTAGCTGAGCACATGCCTGAGGTCTTTGAGCGTGTATTGAAACAGGACGGACTTTTGAACAGCTTTTGTAAAAGTTTACAATTACTGACACGTTAACACTTTCTCAACCACCTCAAACATTGATAAAAGATATGTCCAGGTCAATGAGTGAATGCTGTGCCCGTTGGTCTTCGGTGCAGGACGCTCCGGACTCTATTCCCGGCCGAGTCGGGAATTTAAACCTTCATTGATCAATCTGGAGGCTGGTGTGAGTCGTCCTCACAGACGCGCACGTCGCCTATAAGGTGTCACCAGGCTCTTCGGAGGCCACGCACCGTTAACTAATTAGAAATAAAATATACATGCTTGCCTCTTCTGTAACCGCTAGGAATTGCATTTTGACACACACTGTATTAGCGTAGAATACCTTTTCGTGGAAGAGCTACTTGGTCCTGGGCATACGCGTACTGTACTGCGATCAAAGTGTTGGTAAGAATAACTTCAGAGACAGACAAATAAGCCTATTTATACGTTTCATTTATCTATTCATGAATTTCAAACACTGTTAGGGAAAAAGTAATTATTGTGCAATAGAATAAAATAGTTCCCGTTTTGAGAGCAAAGTACTAACGGCCGAGCGAATTCGTCGTGCTGGCCACACGACACCTCATGGCGCTTCGGGTCTGTTGTGCCGTGGGGAAGAAAGGAACAGTAACAGTAGTTATAAATACTTCGTACCTAAGCCAAGCTCATTTTTTATTCAGGGTTTTTACTTCGTGACGCCACGTGAGTTGTGAGATAAAAACTCAACCACGTATAGACCGGGATTAGAACCAACTGAGTTAATCACGGTCCCGAACACACTCTAAATACTTAATATTAATAAAATGCCACCTCCCTACGTTAGTCCCTCGGTGGTTGATCCACAAGTTTAGCGAGAGTTCCTCCAAAGTTTCGTGTGAACTAGGACTATAAATTCACACGTTAGTGCAGTTTCATAATTGTCACGTAACGTATTTTACTGGAGATGTTGCCATGAAAACTGTATATTTCAAAATTCTTTTTTTTAACTTCAAACTTTGTCAAAATGGGAAAAAAAATATTATATACAAATACAGTATTCTCACATTCAGGACAGGGATAAGTATTTCAGACACATATGAAGTACCAAGAGAGTATATTTTCAGGCTTCTTAGTTCCTTTTTGATGGAATTGCATCTAGTATTTGCGCTGTGTATTTTCGTACACAGAATATCCACAAGGATTAGCTGCCCTAGAACTAGGGACACCGTACAATATCAGTATCAAGGTGAGAGTAATGTACTGTAATGGCATTCAAATTTTCATACTATTTACAGTTTAACATAAGATTGTATATTTTTAATTCTGAAATTTCACTGTTGTTCAGCTATTCTCGACCAGGAATGTTTTTTTTTTTGCCGTATAAATCGCGATTTTCTACTGACATTGAATTACGTAAAACATCTAAACAAACATTTTTGAATATCTTTCTTTCTTAATCTTTTGCCCTCCACGGTTGGTTGTTCCCTCGGACTGAGCCTGGGCTCCCACATCTACCATCTCAAGGGCAGTGTCCTGGAGAGTGTGACTTAGTGTCCGGGGATACAACTGGGAAGCGACACCAGTACCTCGCCCAGGCGGCCCCACCTGCTATGTTGAACAACGGCCTTGTGGGGGGGGGGGGGCTGGGAGATAAGTGATTGACAAGGAACAGGGAAGGAAGCGGTCGTGGCTTGAAGTTAGGTACCATCCCGGCATTTGCCTGAAGGAGAAATGGGAAACCACGGAAAACCACTTCGAGGATGGCTGAGGTAGGAATCGAACCGCCCATTACTCAGTTGATATCCCGGGGCTGAATGGACCCCGTTACAGCCATCGTATCACTTTTAAAATTTTGTTTCAGAGCCGGAAATCGACCCCGGGCTTCCGGGCGTGGCAGCTAACCACACTAACCACTACACCACAGAGGCGGTCTTTTATTATTATCTTTCTCTTTTTTTAATTTACTGTGTTTCTATACGTGTTCCGTAGCCGTGAGTGCCAGTAGTATTCACTGCGCATTTCCATTAATAGGCTTTAAATTATATTCCTGTTGCATTTGAAGAACTTTCTTTCGTATGGACTTACGTTCAACCTGCTATAATATGACGTCATACGGCTTCACTAATGCTTCGAACCGAGCCCCACTCTCAGCAGCTCTGAAGATGGTTTTCCGTAGTTTCCCATTTTCATACCAGAAAAATTAATTAACAGAAAAATTAATTAATAGCACGGCCTATTCCTTCCCACTCCTAGTCCTTTCCTATACCATCGTCGCCGTAAGAGCTATCTGTGTCGGGGCGACGTCAAGCAACTTGAAAAAAAAAATGCTTCGCCCGCCATTGTTAAGATGGCAGGTCTGAATGGTCTGATACCATGGTTAAACGGTTCGAGTACCGTTGTTGGAAACAATTTTCACTACAAGAATGTTGACCAGCGGGGTAGGAGAGGTGGTGGTGTGTACTAGACCGGGGCCTCTCAGGGTGCATGCACTGTGCACTGTGCAAAAGAGAACTTCGCTTGGTTGACCAGAGTGCAGACCCCCACTCCTGGATTTGGAGCAATAGCGCTGTCTCTCTCTTTCCCCACGCCTGTCTCGCTCGCTCCCCTTGTCTCCCTCTTCGTCACTTGCTCCGTAGCGCTCCAAATCCGAGCCGAGTTGAGCCGAGCTTAGCCGAGTAGCCTAGAGACAAGGCGTTGGTCCGAGCCGAGTGAGACGGATTCATTGTGCGCAGGTACTCTGCGCTTCAGTTTGAACGTGTGAGATTTTGGGCGTTTGAGAGGCCCTGCACTAGACTGACTACGAAATCTTTAATTTAATTCCAAACCTCTCTGTAATGTTCTTATGAAGTGAGGGCATAGGACGATCTCAATGGTCCGTTGCATGGAACCGTTAAGAGCAGACTACTTGGTGTTATTCCACAGGAGTAGGCTGTGTGCTATATCATTATCATCTCAAACGCAGACGTGCGGGTAGGTCGCGTGTGACCGTCTAACATGTCCTCGGACACTCCCGGTACTAAAAGCCATACAATAAATAAACAACTAATGTTTCAATGTAATAAATGTTTGTTGTAGACGAAGAGTTCAGTAATTTCTCCTCAAAGAGTAGGTCATTATATCCTGGAGCTGGAAAGAATTGAGTTACTTTTCTTCACCGCAGCAATAACCAATTCGTTTATTCGAACGATCCTCACTTTGCCATATAATTGCTGTGAACGAGTCATCTCCAAATTCTGCGGCACGAAGGTCATCGCTTGTGGCTGTTTCCCACTCTCCTCTTCCTACACAGCTCAATTACTGCAACTTACATGTGATATACGACAAGAGAACAGCGGATTCCTAGCAGGTGCATTGGAGAGCGGCTACTGTGAACTACGTTCAGTAAGTGTAGTATACTCAGCTGCAGAATATTGTGCTCCCGTGTCGCTCAACTGGCGATACACTTGTTTTCAGGGGCAGTAAAGTCGCCCCCCCCTGTGTAAGACAAATTGCTGCTGTTCGCGAATATTCTCATTATTGCAGAAGACTTCCTTATGAGCAGTCCAGATTTTCTTCTGAAGACGTGGAGCAAACGTGAAGAGTGTCACCTGCATTTCCACAAGTACGGGCCGTGAAAGCTTCAATGTTAATATTAGAAGAAACGTTTTACATTGCTTCTATATTCTGAGGAAGGAAGTAGCTCTCTTCATGGAAACGCACAATGAACCAGTAGAACTGAACATTGGAAAATGGGTACGAGGTTTGGCATATCTAGTAGATGTCACCGGCAATGTAAGGTTATTACAATTACAGTTATTCACTTCTTTGACCGTGTTAAAGATTTTAAGCGAAAAGTAGTGCTGAGGGAAAGTCAGTTCGTGAATGAAGATATACCAAATTTTTTCACCTTAACTGCAGAGTTATGTCCAGTTCCAAGCGATTCTGGTAAAACTTTATGAGAATATAGAGAGATTTAATGACAATATATGAGGAATTTGAGAGTAGGTTTCACAATATTCAGGCATTAGAAAATAATTTGTGGTTGTTTGCTGCGCCCTTCTTGTGGATGTGCAAACTGTTACAACAGAACTGACTGACTTACAGTGCGGTGCTCTAATGAAAGTAAACATTTTGACTGATTTTATATTCGTTCATCGTTCGTTATTTTTTGAAGAATTACAACATCTTCCATTTCTTAGATTGCGTTCAAGACGATCACCACCGTTAACATATTGTGTCAGTTCTGGTGCTTCTTTTCGAATGAAAGGCAAAAGGAAGGGAATGTGGAATGCTCCACTGCTACTAAATGGCCACGAGTCCAACCACCTGGCTACAACTTAAAACGCCATGAATTGGACCCTTTGGAAGTTCTTAATAGGACAACTATAGGGAGACGTATCTACGTAATGAATAAATGAGGATTGGTCAACTGGAAAAACTCAACACATCACTCGAAATATCCCTGAGTGTCTCTTTCCAGGAGGACCGGCAGAGCTTCATCTTGCTACACCAGAAGCTGAAGAATACCTCTCACGTATGGATATTGTAATTGAATCAAGTATCTGTATCTTTTATTTTATTCTGGTTTTATATCATGTGAATTAGTAAACCGAATGACGCTGCGTCAGTATGTTTTGTTGAACACGAACATGTATCGTGTGGAAGTGGAGAAATAATGGTACTTGTGCCTAGGCTTACTGATATTTTCTCTATCGTGAGTTTGTAAAGGAGCATTTACTTCTAACAGTTTGGGAATGAACATATCTAGAAAACGAAACTCCATAACCATGTCACAGGTACTACAGACGTTACAGGAGCCATCCTATAGCTCATTCAGTTTTGACTGAAGGCTCAAGACTCTCATAAAGTTATATATCAGGTATCTGTGCTTCAAATGGCAACCTACAGGCCACCTGAATAGTCAATAGAGAAGAAAGAGTACAAAGGTCACTCGTTACGAAAGAAGAATGTACCGGAAAATGAAGGCATCAAACTAGGAAGCGATAAAAGGAAATACATCATAAGCCACCCGAACGAGTTGGGAGGGAACAAGAATTTTCCAAGTGAACTAGAGTGATAATTGATGAAAGTAAGAAATCTGATACATTTAAGTGGACGGAATGGTAGACTCAGCTCGGGTACAAGAGTCCTTGAGGCACTTCAGGACGAGAAACGTCAATTTCTCATCTCAAGTAGCTTCCTAATCGTTCTTACTAGTCTGTGCCAAGGCGGATCCACTCCTTTTGGCAGCCTTGTGTCTTGACGTCGATCGGCTTCTGTCAACAAAAATCAGTATTCATTGACTTACTGATGACGTGACACACCTCAGTGTAAGGAACTCAAGTTACAATATTATATACCGCAAGGTTAGGGGCGCCTAGCTGTGAGCTTGCGTTCCGGAGAAAGTGGCTTCGAACCCTACTGTAGGCCGCCCTGAAGAAGGATTTCCATTTTTCACACCAAGCTGTACATTAATCGAGGCCACAGCCGCACCTCTTGAGGGTGAATACATTTTGTTATTTTAGTAGGTGAATGTTAGGGGAGAAGGAGATGGGTAGGCTACGTGCGCTGCGTGTTCTACTTGCCCCTGAATGATGCACGCTGTCATTCACGTCAGTCAGTCATTTAGTAAGCAAACTTGTAACTGAGCAAGTAAAAAAACAAGCAAACTAAAAATAAACAAACAACACACAAGGAAACAAATAAGCAAGTAGTCAACCAATTAATTAAGGAAGAAATTAAACAAACAAACAAACAAAAACAACATAAAAATGCGAAAAAGGCAAACAAATAAGTAATGGACGAGGAGCAGTCGTTTTCAAACTTTTGCTACTTGTGAACCGCTTTAACACAGATCTGAACTGAGCGAATTTCATAGTAATAAACATATAAATGTAAGGCGTAAATTGTTCTATCTTGACCATCTTCGTATGTCTTTTGGTTTCGCAGATACTATTCATAAATCTCAAAATCTTCACTTTTTATTGAACTGGTTCCCACAGCATATCATATTTTCTTTTACGGCTCACATTTCAATAAAACGGTAGTATTTTGTTTTAATGTTAATTTTGGTGTACCTCAGGGTTCTAACCTGGGACCTTGTGTTCTACCAAACAAAATGCTAACCACTAGACGTAGATATCTGATTTAGTGAACGTATGCATTACAATTCGGGTCGTGTGGTTTAGTTCTAGCGAGTTTGCCTCTTACTGAGAAGCCCCAGGTTCGATTCCCGGCCAGATTGAGGCTATAAATATTGAAGTGCCACATGATCACTTATGACGGTACCCTGAGCCAAATTGCGTGGCTGCCTCTCGTATCAGCAGCTCCCCACTTGTTCTTAAGGGGAAGAATGAATCCCGCTCTAGCAATCAGTCAGGAATTAACATCCTTGGAATAGAACCCGGGAGCTGTGAAGACGTCGCGTAAGAATAGAGCCGTAGCAAGTATTGTTGGGGGAATGATCGTTCGTTCAAGAACCCAGTAACAGTCATTTCATAATAATAATAATAATAATAATAATAATAATAATAATAATAATAATAATAATAATATCTGCAGTTTGATTCCAGTTTATGTTACTGATTATGTTTAGTTCATTGTTTACTGATCTGTTTTTGTTTATAAGTAAGACCCTCTGTTGAATGTGGATAACTGCGTGTAATTGCGGTGTGAAGTATCGTGTAATGCGTTGTTTTATGCGGCAGCTATGTGAAGTGACAGTAAACAGACTCAGTTTCCGAGTCATAGGAATTAACAATTCGCCATTAAAATCCAACACCTCGATCCTGAATCGAACCCTGAGCTCTCCGACCAAAGCTCAGCGAACTATGTGCTTTAGACTGCCAGAAATAAATCAAATTTTAATCTAGTGTTTGAGATTTTTAACAGGAGCAGAGTCGGTGGTGAAACGTAACCTTTAAGCATCGAAACTATAGAAGGAACAAGATGCTTGAGATATCGTTGTGAAATCGGAAAACTGGGACATAATTCTACCGTGTCTTCCGGAAGTAGCAGGTTGAGCCACACAAGTGTATTCTAATGTTTTCGAAACTGGTTCCTCCTCATTATCAGGTTGACAAGATGTTGTAAAATGTTTATCAACGTATCTGTCCCGTTTTATGACTACAGTGGCACTGCTTTCACGGACTACTTCAAACTAATGAGCCAGTGAGCACAGAAATGCAGATAGAACCATGTGGATCGCGACCGACACAGCTTTGCAGAAGGCTTCAGAGGACGTGATACTTCTTGAGAATTACTTTTAAGTATACGAGAGTGCTTCAAGATTTAGTTAAGTACCAAAACAAGTGTGCGAGCAAGAAACGAACAACAAGGCAAATGAACAAAAATATGGACAATCACGCATACCAACCATCATAACATGCAAGCTACGAAACAAATTAGGAAACCTCCAAGCAAACAAACGGAGAAACATTACAGGAAGTTTTCAATCAATCAATCAATCAATCAATCAATCAATCAATCAATCAATCAATCAATCAATCAATCAATCAATCAATCAATCAATCAATCAATCAATCAATCAATCAATCAATCAATCAATCAATCAATCAATCAATCAATCAATCAATCAATCAATCAATCAATCAATCAATCAATCAATCAATCAATCAATCAATCAATCAATCAATCAATCAATCAATCAATCAATCAATCAATCAATCAATCAATCAATCAATCAATCAATCTGTCTATCTACCTATCTATCTTTCTATCTATCAATCACACAATGAATGAATCAATCAATCCCGCAAGCAAGCAATGAAGTAAATAAAAAGACTTATAAACAAAAACAGATCAGTAAACAATGAACTAAACGTAATCAGTAACATAAACCGGAATCAAACTGCAGATGTCAAAACCGAGCACGGAACTTCAGAAACAGCTTCTATCAGAAAAGGTGTCCGTCGAGGTTGTGTATTGTCACCTTTTTTGTTTAACATTTATTGTGAGGTAAGTTTTAAGGAAACGCTGGCAGAGTATGGTCGGATGAAGGTAAATGGGGAAGTTCTAACAACATCAGGTATGTGGATGTCACTGTTGTCATGGCAGATGATTTGCCCACCTTTCAGTGCATTGTAAATCACTTAGTCCAGCATAGTGAAGAATTTGGCCTGTAATCTTACCCTTCCAAAACAAAAATTATGGTGCTTTCTGAACAGTCAACACGAGGAAATCTAACAATGAAATGTCATATAGTAGGGCAAGTGTCCTCGTTGAAATACTTGGCCACCATCCTGAACGACCAATGTGAATCCAAACGAGAAATAAAGTCTAAAATTGAGCAGGCCAGGAAGCAATTCATTACCATGAAGAAATACTTTGTAAGATCAGATCTCTGTCTGCATCTACGGAGCCGCATGGTTTGCTGCTACATATTTTCTACTCTCCTATATGGATATAAAATCTGGATCCTGGAACCAAGCACTAAAACATATAGACGCTCTTGAAATGTATCTCTATCGTCGTCTCTAGCACATACCTTGGATATTGAAAATAAATGTCGAGGTCCTTCATCGGATGAAAAAGCAAAAACAACTCTTACTTATTTTAAAACAAAGGAAAACACAATACTTAGAGCATGCTGTGAGGGGCGAGCAAGTAAACAAACAAGCAAACTAACAAATAAACAAACGACATAAAAGCAAACAAATAAGCAAGTTAATCAGCCACTTAGTTAAGGAAGCAAATAAACAAAACCCAAAACAAACAAACAAACAAACAAACAAACAAACAAACAAACAAACAAACAAACAAACAAACAAACAAACAAACAAAGACATGCAAAATAAAAAAAGGTAAACAAATAAGTAATGGAGGATGTTCAGTGGTTTCTAAACATTTTTTGCTACTTGTGAACCGCTTTCGTACAGATCTGAACTGAGCGAACCTCATAGAAATAGACGTATAAACAATAGGAGTAAATTTCTCTATACCGGGCGCGCGGCTGTGAGCTTGCATCCGGGAGATAGTAGGTTCGAATCCCACTATCGGCAGCCCTGAAGATGGTTTTCCGTGGTTTCCCATTTTCACACCAGGCAAATGCTGGGACTGTACCTTAATTAAGACCACGGCCGCTTCCTTCCAACTCCTATGCCTTTCCCATCCCATCGTCGCCATAAGACCTATCTGTGTCGGTGCGACATAAAGTCCATGGAAAAAAAATTCTCTATCTTTAGACATCTTATCCATCTTCGTATGACTTTTGATTTCGCAGATACTAATCACAAACCTCAAAATCGTCACGGAGTGTGATATTTTGTCTTATGGCTCACATTTCCAATCGAACGGTAGTATTTTGTTTTAATGTTAATTTTGGTACTCCTCAGGGGTCTAGCGTGGAAAATTTGTCCTTCATTTTATTTATAAATGATGTACGAGATGACTCAACTGAGGAGCCTCGATGTGTGCACATAATTTCCTTACATTAAGGTTATTTTAATTTTTAATTTATTTTTAAAATTTTCAATTTCAGTTGTACCATTCAACCACCTTGTATTTGTATGGCCGTATACTTTTCTTATTGAGCGGTTATATTATACATGTAATATCTTGCTAATTATTGATGAACATAACGAAATTAACTTATAAATGGAACAAACACAATCTAAATTTAGGGACGACACACACACCCAGTCCCCAAGCCAGTGGAATTAACCAATGGAGGTTTTGAATCTCAGACCCGGATGGGAATCGAATCCGGGGTATATACGGTTTGAATGTATGCAACCTGATTTCGTAGACGTTATCACCTTAGGATATTAGTTCATTCTCTTATAACATGAAAATAAATTTACTAAAAGCAAAGTCCATTTCTCCAAGATGATGTGTCCAGCGTTAAGTTAGGGATTAGATTATTCGAGTTTAGATATTTTACGATCGTACTTTGATGACGTGTATGTGTGTATGACGTGATTTATCGTGTGTAACTAGAAAATGGAACGTGTCTGGAGGTTTCCGTGCCCCCGCAGTCGGTTTTCTCGACTGTTTTCGTGGATTTGACTTATTTCAAAACTACCACGCACAATTAGTTATTAATTATAATTTCTTCAGTATGTATCATCTATTGATTTTTGATTTTTCAGTGACCAGCATGCCAATGCAGGTTCAACTATAGCGCCGTGTACAGTATTCTTCCTTTAATCTTGAAGGGCATTTTGCTATCAAGTAAAACTCCTGTTAGTGTTTTACACTTTAGTGACTCAGTGTTTAAATGTCTACATTAAAGACCTGTGGATTGATTATCTTCTTTGAGGTTCGTCCCTTCAGCATGTGCACTTTGAGGAGCTCTATTAGTTTGTACGTGTCTTGATTTCTATTTTAATTTGAATAATAAGAAGGTAAATAATATACCTTTTTTAGAAATGCAATATTAAATGTAAAACAGATAAAGGAAGAAGAAGAAGTGAGAAAATGTGGTGGGGTCGTTATCAGTACTCTTATAACCCTTCCCCGAAAACGCAATCATTGTTAGAGCAGTTCGCTGTACGATCCAGCGGTCAGTGGCATAGTTACGAAATTATATTATAATGGACATTCATATATATTATCGTGTTTGGTACAGTGATTTAAAATGACGTTAAAGAGTTCGTTAAGGTGTGTTGAGGGTTTCACTGTTCCGGTTCGCGATATTTCCCATTTCAATCACTAGATGAAAATTTGTAGGAGGGAAGGGGTACTTTTCAGTGTCGAGTTAATTAATGAAACTTTAAGCTTTTTAGAGTGTCGAAAACAGTGATTGTAACATACATAAAAACACAAAATAATAAACATAAGACTGACTTATTTCGTTCTAAAAGAACATCCTCAGATTCTATCAAGTCACTGTATATTATGGACATACAGTATGTAAAAAATTGTTTTGCTTTGCGGCAACTTATCAATGTTTGTGAATTGGCAATGTTATGCACAAGTGAGCCGGCCTTCCATTACTATTTTGCAGGAATACACACGCTCATGGCTTTGCTCACTTGTACTGTACTACGGGGGTTGTAAATGATATCGATAGAACGCAATATTTAATGAACTAACAAATGCAATTGCATTCCATTCCTTCAATGTAGTCACCTACAAAGTCTGTTACCTTTTGCGAAATGTGGTGAAGCGCATAGGATCGTTGCCAAGGCGAGAGATGCCACGTCAGGAAACCGGCGGCCTCGCAGGAGTTCCTTCAACTTCGGGAACAAGTCGAAATCATAACGACTCACGTCCGGTGAGTACGGAGGATGTTCCAAAACCTCCCAATGTCACCGTTGAAATAAGACCTTGACATTATTTGCGACATGACAACGCTTTGACCCATCGTGCAACCACCATGTACGGTAATGCATTCTCGCCACAGTCTTCACGTAATCCTCGATGACATTCTAATGTATTTTGCCACGGGGAACCACGATTTTAATTCACCTTTTGAAAACATGCATTAGGGCGCTGAAATCGACACTCTTCACTTCAACGCCACACAGCAACAACACTCCCAACTGGATTTCCGTCAAATGCACACTACACACCGTCAACAGCGTCACCTGACCACTCCTATTGCGCATGTGCGATTTCCTGAGTGTGTCTGGACTACGCTGCCACTACTTTATTTACAGCCTTCGTATGTATGCACGATTTGATAGAACCTGACAATGTTCTTGTGGAACGAAACAATTAATTGTGTTTTTGTTCGTTTGATGCTTTCACGGCCCGTGATTGTAAACGTGACAATAAGCTTTTTTTTATGTCGTGTCAAGAAAATCTTTGTTTCACAGATAATTTTCCTTCGCGCCGTCACAAGAAAATCTCGCCTCATCACGAGCGAGAATTTTCCTGCAGTTCACCTTATTCCATGTAGTATCATCGGCTGGATGTCTGAGAACAGTTGAATCCACGGCTGGTAGCTTATCACCCTCCTGTGTGGTCATGTATGTGGTTGCGAATGCTATTTGTTTTACGCGTGTATGACTAGAACGAAATAGCTTCTCCTTCTTCTTGCTGTGCTCATTACGTACGACAATAAGGTCTAGGCCACCTACAATGACAAAACGAGATGGGATGGGATGAGATGGATAATGGGCCCCGTACGCTACAGCAGCAGTTTAGGAACCAAACAAGTCCACATGGGTAATTGTCGACCAGTTCCTTTTGTACTTTTGTTCTAAAATTAAACAGGAAACAAAAAACAATTGTAATAATAATTCGGCTTGTCCTTGGCTGTTACACAACCTTGTTTTTACTCCTGGAACGTGCTGGACAAGACAACTGGAGCGGCTTACACAACGCTAAGACAATAAAAACACGAATGTAAGGAGAGATTGAGGAATGACATTCCAAAGACTCCTTTATTCCTTTCTCATGCAGAAATTATGTTTTTTTCTGACTCTTTTTCTTCTTCTTTTGCTCTTCCCAACGAAAACGAACACACGAAGGTAATTAGCGATTAGATGAGCCACCTTGTCTCGTAACGACCTCAGACTGGAGTTCGGTGCCAGGTACCTGTCACATGGTCAGTGGCAAACAGTGGAATCCGTAGTTCAATAGGACGATCGGAAGTGGAACTTTGCCACTCCCAAGCACATAATTTAGGAGTTTATGCAGGTAAGTAAATGTTCAGTTCACGTGGAAGAACGTGGATTCGATTCTTCATCGAGAAGTGGAAGAAATAGAAAACATGCTTTTATTTCTGGAACTTTAACAGTACGCACACTTCAACTGGCGGCTTAGATTCCTTTCTAACCTGAACGCCCCGTGGCTTACAATCATATTTTAATGAAGATTTATGTTACTCGACAACGGGCAAGAAGTATTTTAAGACGCTCTTAGTGTTTGGGTTGAATGCGTCTATCACCAGGAGTATGTACCTTCCAGTTATGTTCAGTGTCTCAATTGACAGGTAAAAGAGGAGGCTACCTGCTGCAGAAACGTAGTTTCCATGAAATAGCGCTTCAAAGTAAAGCATAATATGTGACGTCACTCTGTTATAAGATGGGGCTGTGTTGACTCGCGCGCTCAGCCGGAGGTCAGCTAAAACAGAGGAAACAAGTTAATAAGTAAACCCTCAAAACGCTGCAGTCGTTACAAACCGCGAATTTTTTAATTTAATAATAGTTTGTTGTTAGAGCGGAAGGCTTCGGAGACTGTGCATAAATCGAAAAGGCCAAGTCAATCAACTACTTATGTGACGTACCCACTTGGCCCACAGATGTATGACAAATTTATAACGTGGCGGGTCACTTTAATATTAAAATAAATAAATGATATGTCATTGTTTCTCCAGAAACAGTATCCCAAGCGCCAGTCTTCAAGATTATGGCTTGAAAACAAAAGTAGATAATTAATAATAATAATAATGCGTAATGAGACTCAAAAAACTCCCAGGGGTGGGGTGAACGGAACACAAATCATTAAGTACACTAACTTGGAATTTAAGGATCATTAGTAATCATTTCATAAAATACAAATTAAAACAGCTATTTATTAAGATGAAAAACGTGACGGAAGCAAAAGAAAAATTGAATGAAATTAATTTTAAAAATGAACTGTTGCGCGAAGACTTGCAGTAACTTATGCCATAAGCTCACCAAATGTAGACTCTGTTGTCTTGAAGCTGAAGATGGGTGGATTTCTCGTACCGGCTGCCTTCTCTGTTGTTGGATTCCAGTCCGACTTCTACATTTCCTGTCCTTAACACTTCCTACTGTACTCCTTACATAAAGTCGTAATGAGTCCTAATTTTAAGTGCAAAACCACCATGGGTTATGTTCATATTACGGAACAGTAGCGTAGCTAAATTCATAATAAAAGCTCTCCTCCCCTATACTAGTCAGAATCGGTCTCCCGTTGACTACCTCTCGTCACTGAGATAACAAGTCCCAATGAGAGTAACTTTTGAGTAGAATATACTCAGATGCGAAGTGAACTAAGTTAAAATCTTCTCCGATGTGTAGACGTAGAATCGTAGTAAGAGTATCTTCCAAGAGTGAGAATCAGAATGTCCGAAAGTCCGAATACAAGTGACAATCTGCTCACGAGTAAGAATACGAGTATGAATGTGGAAACGACTGCTAATGCTAATAAGAATCTCAATGTCTTTTCCAGCCCTTGTCCGTGGTATATATCGGTTCAAAAGTCTCCTTCCATCAGCCATATCCCATGGTCCAGTAAGATTCGAGGTCTCATCCCTTCTCCGATGTATTGCTGTGAATCCATCACGTTGCTTCATTACGTTCATTCACACAGGCTGAACTTTCCCGCTGAAATAACGCGTCCCGAAGCGGAGTTTGAAAAGTGGGTGTTAATAATGTATCAACTGTCTCTTCATGAGGTAGAGAGGGTAAGGTCTCTCGTAACCTAGATGACGTACTTTTCCTGGAATTGGGCTGAAATTAGCCTGCTGACTCTGGTCACCTCACAACGGCTATTGGAAAATTTACTGCAAGTTATAAATATGCATGATGTTGAAATACTTTACCGAATAATTTGTTCGTTCCAGAATACGTTATAGCCGCGATACAAAGAAATGAAATGATGATTGAAATGGATGATAAAACCCTATATATATATATATATATACATATTAATTTAAACATGACCTATCAGTGATTAAATATACACATCTTATCAATTAATTTCATAGTTCAATAATTAAAAATATTCAGTGATGTCCCAAACATCACACTTAGAAGAGAACGCAGGCTACTACGGAAGATCTTAGGCTACAGATGGGTTGACGAGCAGGTTCGACTGAAATCCGATAACAACAGCAATTACGAAGAGAAGATTGCTGTTTGTGCGCGAATCTTCCGTATGAATAATGTTCGGCTCACAAAGAGAATCTGGAATTTTCTAAAACCAAAGGCATCTAAGTTGAGATGGTTCCAAGAGTGTGAGAAAGATCTGAGAGAGGAGGGCATTACGGAGGATAAAATGAATAACAGGATGTTTTTCCGAAGGGTAGTGAAAAGCTATCGGGGTTTTATGGTGGAGACAGAACCCAGAAGAGGGAGAGATACTTTACCAGAGGAACGGAAGAAAGCGCTAATCGACGGACTCAAGAGATACTGGCAGGACGTCAAAGCCGCCAGACGAACAAGACAAGGAGATCGGTTGTTAACACGCAGTCCACAGAAGCTCCATGTTGTTGAACACGATCTGTATTACAGATTATCGCCACTGGGTAGAGCTGAACAGTCGTTTTGGTATTTTTCTCGTCTCTTACATTTACACTACCAACTGACGTCATTGGCAACCTCTCTCGTTCCCTAATGTGCGCTAGTATTGCTAATCTTATGTACACGTCTTCCTGTATGTAATTTGGTGCTTTCTATACGACCGACTTCATTGCTGGAGAACTTCTGCTTTCTGGTCCCGTTCTTGTAACACTGCGGTGACTGCCGGTCTTCATTCGAGGCTGTGCATAACCAGGATGTCTCTGATCAAGTGATCAGGTTTTCACAAAATGGTTCACAACGCGGCAATTTTGACAGACGCAAAGTTCCTCCTAGCAACGTATCTTTTGGGCTCTCCAACTTTCTCATGTTAGTATTACTCAGATGTTACCAAATATTCAATACGCCTCCGTTGCGTAGCGATTAGCATTATTAGCCGGAGTTCTCGGAAGCCGTTGTTCGATTCCTGGTACTGCCAAAGATTTAAGAATGGCAAGAGGGCTTGCCTTTGGGTAAAATGGTACATGTTCCTCAACTCTACTGTGGGCGTGCTTTAAAACAGCTGCTCCACCTCCGGATGTGTTTCGTGAATATGTTACCAGTTATTTTGAGGGTTTGACCTCATTATTTGTCAGAATTTGCAAATTCTAGCTGGTTGTTTCCGCATATGAACAGCTCTAAAATGTAAATATTTCCACTCTTCCTGAACTTTGACGAAACTCTGTTTCTACGACGATCACAAATTTTAGGGCCATGCGAAATATTGGTTTCATGCCAGTTGCTTCTAAATTTAGAATTTCAATCCAGTACAGTAAAATCAGTCTGAAAATCGGCCGATTTAAACATATCTTCATCCGACAGCTACTTTCTTACAGAATAGTGTTGATCGCAAGTACGAGTTCACTGCACCTTGATTCAGTCCCACTTACTGTAGTATTCTTGGGGGCAAACTATGACTACCGCAGTTCCTGGGAGCGAGCTGAATGCTAGCAGCTAATCACTCCCTGCACCCTGTTGAGTGAACGAGTTCTAAGTGATGCTTGTGTGTCGAGTGCGGTAGACGATTTGGCAACTCCGGCTCCAGTAGACGTAGTAAATTCTACAAGCCACTAATAGACACCGGGCTGGCGCAGCGGAGTAGTGCTGTGAGGCGAAATACTGGGTATGGTCCACTTATCCAGTTTTGTATTCGCTAACCAATTTTCTTAGGTTTCTTACTACTGACATCATGTTCATCTGGAAAGGCTAATTTTTATATCATACTAATTGCAGCTATTTTCAAGGTAGATATTAAGTCCGATGACCTAGATGTTAAGCCCGTTTAGAAAAAAACTATCAAGATATTAGGCTCCACGCTTTCAGTACAGTCTGATATTAAGACGAAGTCATCGGCATAGGCCAAATTTCTTACTGCTGTACAGTTTGACCTAATTGAATCCCTCCCTGCTAATTTATATCTACTAGTAGTTTATACATATAGAAAGTGAAAAACACATAAGAAATGTTACAGCCTATCCAAACTCCTGCACTACTCTGAACCATTTGTTAAGAAGGAAGTCATATTTTTCAACTTGTTCTACGTCACACTGACACAGAGAAGTCTTGTGGTGACGATGGGAAGGAAGTGGACGTGGCCTTAATTAAGGTACAGCCCCAGCATTCGTCCGGTGTGAAAATGGGAAACCACAGAAAACCATCTTCAGGGCTGCCGACAGTAAGGTTCGAACTCGCTACTCGCGAATGCAAGCTCACAGCCGCGTGACCCAAGCCGCACGGACACTTGCTCGGTGTGATCAACAACATACTCTGTAACAGTTTCCTTCAGAACATATTCATTTTCTTCATTGTTAACTTTCACATCAATTGTTCTAATTTTTCACTACTTAGAATGTTTAAATTACTTGTGTCAACGAAAACCTAGAATATATTTTTCATATAAATAAAATACATTAACGTGTTAAATTTAATTTTTTAATTATGAATAACATCCAACTGGATGGCGACAAACTAGAAAACGTTAACCATTTTCAATATCTTGGTAGTATTTAGTCAGGCAAAGTCCGCTGTCGAAATCACTAAGATAGTCCAAAAAGGAGCTCAATTTTATCACCAAGTTAGGTCTCTTCTGTGCGATAACCAAATACCTTTAAGTACAAAGAGAACACTTTATCAGGTATATTGAAACCAGTACGATCAACAGTAGAGATAGTAGCAGTCTTCAGGCTGCAGAAATTGAGTTCCTGAGTTCGATGCTACAGAAAACAAGGAGGGATCCGTCCTAACACACAAGTAAAGCAGTCGCTAAGCGAAAATGTAAGAACATCAAGACTCAAATGGTGTGGCCATGTAAAAAGGGATGAATCAAATGAGAGCAGCAAGAAAATGCTAGAAAAGGAACTGGAAGGCACAAGACCTAGAGGCAGACCAAGGAAACGGTGGATCAGTCAAGTAACGCAGGACTTGGAAGAAAGAGGAGTAGAATGTCACCAAGTTGAGAACGAAGATAGAGAAAGACGAGAGCGGGGGACTGGAAACGGTTAAAGAACGAAGTTGATGAGTTGTGATGAAAAACATCAGTAAAAGTGAAAGTTACGGAGAATGAGCGATATAATGTCCGTAGAGCAACTGGTGAGAGGACAAATCCATCTCTGATTCTTTTGAGGAATACTTTGGGGAACTGACGCCAGGACTGATATGAAAAATGATCACGCGCAGAGTTTTAGACCCTCTTGCCACCGTACCAAGTGGCATGTGCCAGCAGGATAATGCAAGAGCACGCACCGCAAATCAGACCAGAGGAAACAATGTGTGGATCCCAGGCCCGTTCCACTGATTTGTCTCCCGTAGAGCATGTTTGGGATGGCATGGGAAGGCCTCCAGCTACAGTCTTCGAGAACTGACCTACCATTTGCTTCAGGCATGGCGAGGCAGTCCTTTAGATGACATTATAATACCTTTCGATTCCGTGTCATGTGAACAAGAAAATATATCTGTGCTCGTGTGGGACACAGCTCTTGCTAAAACTGACCGTTATCCTGGATCAAAGGGACGACATTTCAGTCATTTAGCACGTGTGATTCCATTATCATTTCCATAAAATTCGGCATATGCATGAGAAATCCTTTACCGAGCTCGATAGCTGCAGTCGCTTAAGTGCGGCCAGTATCCAGTAATCGGGAGATAGTGGGTTCGAGCCCCACTGTCGGCAGCCCTGAAGATGGTTTTGCGTGGTTTCCCATTTTCACACCAGGCAAATGCTGGGGCTGTACCTGAATTAAGGCCACGGCCGCTTCCTTCCACTTCCTAGGTCTCTCCTATCCCATCGTCGCCATAAGACCTATCTGTGTCAGTGCGACGTAAAGCAAATAGAAAAAAAATATCCTTTAACCAGAAGCCAGGCATTGAGAGACTAAGTCCTTATCCATGTATACAATGTACACACGTAGAACGAGCAAGTGGTGACCTGCATTCTGCTTGTAGCTATGCCTTACTACAGACGACGTCCCTTTTACAGGCAGCCTAGAGCATCTGTACGAAGGGAAATAAATTGTATGTCTTATTCTAACTCACCGCAAGGATGTAGTGGTATCATGTAGCTAGCCTCTTCAAGACCTGTCTCCACGAGTCTCTGTCTTGGACATGGCGAATTGCTCGTTGCAAAGAAATTATATTTAGTGGTAACTCATCTGGTAAAAATGAAATGGCGTACGGCTTTTAGTGTCGGGATGAGTCCGAGGACTTTGGCTCGCCAGGTGCAGGTACTTTGATTTGACACCCGTAGGCGACCTGCGCGTCGTGATGAGGATGACATGATGATGAAGACGACACATACACCCAGTCCCCATGCCAGGGGAATTAACCAATTATGCCGGGAATCGAACCCGGGACCCCTGTGACCAAATGCCAGCACGCTAACCATTTAGACATGGAGCCGGACACTCGTGTGGTGATAGTCTAAAATATGTTCATATTAAAAAGGCTAAAGATTAGGATCGAGGTACGTGACAATCAAAGATACATAGAACGGACCCTGATCCTACAGAAGAATGCTACGAAGAAGTAGGATAATAATAGTAATAATAATAATAATAATAATAATAATAATAATAATAATAATAATAATAATAATAATAATAATAAGTTGGTATTCTTCTAATCAGGAAAAGGCAGTGCTGAAATGCAGGTATATAAACAGTAGTGGTTTCAGCCATGCGATATCACATGAACATTACCAAATGATATTGGGTTGCGGCGTGCAGACAGCCTCAGCAATATTGCACCATGAGCAAAGGACTGCTAAAGTAGATTTCTACCGGTCTTTCTAACCTACGATATAACCAAGTTACTTCTTAAGTATTCAATACATGGATAAGTCTGCAACTGTTCTCCAGTCGGCTCTATTCATAGCTTTCATCTTCAATCAATCAATCAATCAATCAATCAATCAATCAATCAATCAATCAATCAATCAATCAATCAATCAATCAATCAATCAATCAATCAATCAATCAATCAATCAATCAATCAATCAATCAATCAATCAATCAATCAATCAATCAATCAATCAATCAATCAATCAATCAATCAATCAATCAATCAATCAATCGCTTCTGCATCCTACATCAGACATGATTTGCTGTACATATTGCAGGCGTGGACTTCCTCCACATCGTTCGCCCCCAACCATTCCCTCCAGTACCGTTTTCAACAGCACCAATGTTGAGGCTGTCTGCACGCCGCACCCAATATAACCAAGTTGAGCGGGTAATAATCGCTGAGGTGGTCACAGCATTGAGCATTGGTCACGTGTCATTGTTGATTTGAAGAGACGTATTGTTAGACAGTAGTGTACTTTACGGATATGCCTTCCGAAACGACTAGTCACAGGAGACGAATGCTGGGTCCATTATTTCCAGCCTAAATTTGGAGAACCTGCCAGAAATTACGATATTTTTCCTCGAGAAACCTATGTAACTTCTGTACTGTTCCGTCATTGTTTAAAATTATTAAAGCTACAGGTTTGGACTGAAAAGACAGGAGGCTGATATGGTGACTCTTTGAAGGACAGATCACGATGATAGGTATGGGTGGAAGTATCCAGACAGTAAAAATCAGGAAAGATGTAAGGCTCTCTCTCACCGTACCTTTTTAATGTGTTCATTGAAGAAGCCACAAATAAATTTAAGGCAAATACCAAAGGAGTAAACGTACATGGGCACCATATCCAATGCATTCGACTCGCAGATGACATAGCAGTTATAGAAGAGTTCGAAAAAGAGTTGTCCAAGATGCTGAAATGTATTGTCATCAGCATTGTCACACTCACGCTTAAACATTAAGGTTAAGAAGACAAAGATGTTAGTTCTAAGTTAATATCCTGAACGAATTCACACTAACATCGAGCCTACTGACAAGATAGTGGAACAAGTCACCAGTTTCCCGTATCTTTTAATCAGTACAAATTTAGACTTAGGAATTAGGAAAAATTTGTGATTTCTTTTGTGCGGATTGTGCTGCTGTATGGCTGTGAATCTTGGTCAATCAGAGATCAGGATTGGAAACGATTGGAAGCGTTTGAGATGTGGGTCTGAAGACGAACGCTAAGGATTAAGTGGTTTGAAAAGAGAACAAGAGAAACGTTCTACAAGAAATGCAGGTGAAGAGAAAACTGATGTTAACGGTACAGACAAGGAGAAGAGCAAAATTCATTGGCCACATCTTACAACACAATACCTTTCTCACCAGTGTGCTGGAAGGGAAAATCGCGGGGAAGAAAGGCCGAGAACGACCAAGGGAAATATTCCTTCAGGACTTGGCACAGAGTCTTCATTATGGTCCATATTGCGAAATGAGGACAGAAAAGAATGGTTGCATATAGAAGGCATTGCCTTTAGACATTGATGATGTTGATGATGATGATGATGATGATGATGATGATGATGAGGAGGAAATAGTTGCTCAATGTCTTCTAGAACTTTGTAACTCCACTCTCGGACGCTACACACCGACAAAATCACCAACACTGGAATATACTGCGACCTGATAGAAAATAACTCTGGTGAGTTATATGAAACCCGAGGCCTCACAGAACGTTGAAGGGCACAATAATTGCAGTTTTTGTACCTGATCAATGCTGAGTGATTCCCTGGGTTATAAGCCTCTTCAAGAGGAAAAAGTCTCGGTTATAAATTTCTAGAATGCCTGACAGGGAGTCGAACTCAAGGCCTTCCAGGTAAACCGAGCACTTTATAATGGTACCACTACGCTTGGTGCTGAATTGTAAGGAAAAGTTTCAACGATGATCGATATTACGAATGGAGTGAACTCGCAGAATGAAGCTAAGCCTCTGAACATGGTCAGCTGTACTGTCGTATGACCAGAGCCTCGCCAGTCCACCTTGCCTTCGAACATGGTCGGCTGTACTGTCGTATGGACAGTGCCTCATCGGTCCACCTTGTCTTCAATCAATCAATCAATCAATCAATCAATCAATCAATCAATCAATCAATCAATCAATCAATCAATCAATCAATCAATCAATCAATCAATCAATCAATCAATCAATCAATCAATCAAACAATCAATCAATCAATCAATCAATCAATCAATCAATCAATCAATCAATCAATCAATCAATCAATCAATCAATCAATCAATCAATCAATCAATCAATACTGATCTGCATTTAGGGCAGTCGCCCAGCTGGCAGAGTCCCTATTTGTTGTTTTCCTATCCTTTTCTTAAATGATCGCAAAGAAATTGGAAAATTATTGAACATTTCCCTTGGTAAGTTATTCCTGTCCCTAACTCCCCTTCCTATTAACGAATATTTGCCCCAATTTGTCCTTTTGAATTCCAACTTTATCTTCATATTGTGATCTTTCCTACTTTTAAAGACACTGCTCAAACTTATTCGTCTACTGATGTCCTCCCACGCCATCTCTCCACTGACAGCTCGGAACATACCACTTAATCGAGCAGCTCGTCTCCTTTCTCCCAAGTCTTCCCAGCCCAAACTTTGCAATATTTTTGTAACGCTGCTCTTTTGTCAGAAACCACCCAGAACAAATCGAGCTGCTTTTCTTTGCATTTTTTCTAGTTCTTGAATCAAGTAATCCTGGTGAGGGTCCCATACATTGGAACCATACTCTAGTTGGGATCTTACCAGAGACTTATATGCCCTCTCCTTTACATCCTTACTACAACCTCTAAATACCCTCATAACCATGTGCAGAGATCTGTACCATTTATTAACAATCATATTTATGTGATTACCCCAATGAAGGTCTTTCCTCTAGGTACTTACAATGATCCCCAAAACGAACTTTCACCCCATCAACACTGTAATTAAAACTGAGAGGACTTTTACTATTTGTGAAACTCACAACCTGACTTTTAACCCCGTTTATAATCATACTATTGCCCACCGTCCATCTCACAACACTAATGAGGTCACCCTACAGCCGTTCACAATCTTCTAACTTATTTATTACTCTGTACAAAATAACATCATCTGCAAGCAGCCTCATCTCTGATTTCACTTCTTTACACATATCATTGATATATATAAGAAAACATAAAGGTCCAATAATACTGTCTTGAGGAATTCCCCTCCTAATTATTACAGGGTCAGATAAAGCTTCGTCTACTCTAATTCTCTGAGTTCTATTTTCTAGAAATATAGTCACCCATTCAGTCACTCTTTTTTCTAGTCCAATAGCACTCATTTTTGCCAGTAGTCTACCATGATCTACCCTATCAAATGCCTTCGATAAGTCAATCGCAATACAGTCCATTTGGTCTCCTGAATCCAGGATATCTGCTATATCTTGCTGAAATCTTACAAGCTGAGCTTCCTTTCCTAAATCCAAACTGCCTTCTGTCAAACCAGTTATTAATTTCGCAAACATGTCTAACATAATCAGTAAGAATGCTTTCCCAAAGCTTACATGCAATGCATGTCAAACTGACTGGCCTGTAATTTTCAGCTTTATGTGTATCACCCTTTCTTTTATACACAGGGGCTATTATAGCAACTCTTCATTCATTTGGTATAGCTCCTTCAACCAAACAATAATCAAATAAGTATTTCAGATATGGTACTATATTCCAACCCATTGCCTTTAATATATCCACAGAAATGTTATCAATTCCAGCTGCTTTTCTAGTTTTCAACTTTTGTATCATAATGTAAATGTCATTATTATCATAGGTAAATTTTAATACTTCTTTAGTATTACTCACATCCCTTATCTGGACATTATCCTTGTAACCAACAATCTTTACATACTGCTGACTGAATACTTGTGCCTTTTGAAGACCCTCGCATACACACTCCCGTTGTTCATTAATGATTCCTGGAATGTCCTTCTTTGAACCTGTTTCTGCCTTAAAGTACTTATACACACCGTTCCATTTTTCACTAAATTTGTATGATCATCTATTATGCTTGCCATCATGTTATCCTTAGCTGACTTCTTTGCTAGATTCAATTTCCTAGTAAGCTCCTTCAATTTCCCCTTACTTCCATAACCATTTCTAACTCTATTTTGTTCCCAGCTGCACCTCCATCTTAGACTCCTTACTTCTCTGTTATAATATAGTGGATCTTTACCATTCCCTACCACCTTTAAAGGTACAAACCTATTTTCACATTCCTCAACGATTGCTTTAAACCCATCCCAGAGTCTGTTTACATTTTTATTTACCATTTTCCAGCGATCATAGTTACTTGTTTAAAAACTCCCTCATGCCTGTTTAATCAGCCATATGGTACTGCCTAATAGTCTTAATTTTAATACCTTCCTTTCTTTCACATTTATTTTTGACTACGACAAAAACAGCCTCGTGATCACTAATACCATCTATTACTTCGGTTTCTCTATAGAGCTCATCTGGTTTTATCAGCACCACATCCAAAATATTGTTTTTTTCTAGTTGGTTCCATCACTTTCTGAATCAGGTGCCCTTCCCATATTAACTTATTTGCCATTTGTTGTTCATGCTTCCTGTCGTTCGCATTACCTTCCCAATTGACATTTGGTAAATTGAGATCACCCGCTACAATCACGTTCCTTTCCTTATCGTTTCCCACATAGCTGATTATCTTATCAAATAATTCTGAATCCGTGTCAGCGCTACCCTTTCCCGGTCTGTACACTCCAAAGATATCAAGTTGCCTGTTATGTTTAGAAATGAGCCTTACACCCAGACTTTCATGTTTTTCATCCTTAACTTTTTTCGTAGATTACAAATTCTTCTTTCACCAGAATGAATACTCCCCCTCCTACCATTCCTATCCTATCTTTACGATACACACTCCAGTTCCGTGAGAATATTTCTGCATCTATTATATCATTTCTCAGCCATGATTCAACTCCTATTACAATATCTGGTATGTTTATATCTATTAAATTACTTAATTCGATTCCTTTGTTTACAATGCTTCAACCATTGAGCACTAACCTTTTTTATGTCATCCCTACTTGATTTCCAGTTCCCTGTTCGCTTAACACCGCTCCCTAGGCTACCCCGTTTCCCTGAATCTACCTGCCTATAACCCTTCTAAACAAGTTTCCTAACTTATATGTACCACTGCGGTTTAAGTGAAGGCCATGTGAGCGCAGATCTCTGTCTCCTACCCACCCACTAGGATCTAGAAATTTCACTCCCAGTTTCCCACATACCCACTCCATAGTCTCATTTAAATCCCCAATCACCTTGCAGTCAGTATCCCTCCTTCACAGTATTTCGCTGATAACAATCTCCACTCCCTTAAACTTCACCCGTGCTGCATTTACCAGATCCCACACATCCCCAAGTATGTTGGTACTTATAACAGCTTACCTTACGTTGTTAGTGCCTTCGAAGATGGCCAGCTATACTGTCGTATGGACAGCGCCTCACCGGTTCACCTGTTCGTTTTCGGTTGAATTATGTACTGTTCGGATGCAATATCTAAAAACGGAGTACTTCGCGTAAAAACAGTTTGATAGTTATAAAATTTACCAGCCTACGGGGAATGTTATTGTCATTTGAGTGTAAGGTTTCTGCGATAATTATAGGAAGATATTTCTACTCAGTTAACAATAAATATTGAAACCATAAAAAATGTGATACTCAAAATTTGTCCGCGTTTTCAACAATGAAACTACAACCGTTTCGCTCCAGTGTGCCAATGGGCTCATCACTTGGACTGCTGCACTTCCGCAAGACGCCAGCGCTAGTGTTCCGTTCATACACGAGAATAAGGGCCATGACACACACAGCGCAGCGGTTTTAGCCGGGTCGGCGCCAACACTTTCCAAATCACACGTGGCGGTGAACACGCTGCAGTCTGATTGCTCACGCGACGGAATGTGGACCTTGGCAGACATATTTATTGGACGAAGAGTTTATAAATGTTTTACCACTGGTTTATTTAGCTTGGAGGAGAAGAAAGAATAAAAGAAAGAATCGACAAGTGTGGGTCCATCCTATTGTGACTGATCGAGTACGAAAAAGTAAAATTTGTACTTTATTGGAACAAATAAGGAGAAATGAAGACAACTTCTTTAATTTCACTCCGATGTTAATCGCTCTTTTCGATGAGAACGATGTGCACCAGAACCTTGCCGCTCTGTGCGGTTTCATCGACGTTAATGCCAAGTAGGGAGCGCCAAATCTGCCACTGACTGCTTCAAAATCATTGTGTGTGACATTGCTGTATGACTCCTATGGAGGAATGTACTGTGACGGTGCACTGGGGTAGATTTTACCTCCATTTATACAAATACTTGCCTTTGGCTTTTATATCAAACATGAAGTTCCCAGAAAGAAACCATTATTTAATGTCACCGATTGTGAATGATAAAGCCTTCATGCTCCTCAAGCCTTTCAAATCTTGAAATTACCTGCGTTCTTCACAGTGCTGGATTATCTTTCTTTCTGTGATTTTACTTATTGATAAAAATACGTTTTTCCTCCCCTGCGAACCATGTGACCTTGCCGCGGTGGGGAGGCTTGCGTGTCCCAATGAAGCAGATAGCCGAGCCGCAGGTGCAACCATATCGGACGGGTATCTGTTGAGAGTCCAGACTATGGAATGGTTCACCGAAAGGGGGGTAGCAGCCTTTTGGAAGTTGCAAGGGCGGCGGTCTGGACGAATGACTGATATGGCCTTGTAATAATACTCAACATGGCTTAGCTGTGTTGATACTGCTACACGGCTGAAAGCAACGGCAAACTACAGCGGTAACTAACTCCCGAGGACATGCAGCTCTCTCTGTATGAATGGTGTACTGATGATGGCTTCCTCCCGGGTAAAATATTCCGGAGGTAAACTAGTCCCCCATTCGGATCTCCGGGTGGGGACTACACGAGAGGGGGCGATCATCAGGAAGATAGACGCTGACATTCTGCGAGTCGGAGCGTGGAATGTTAGACGTTTGAATCGTTGTGGTAGATTAGAGAATTTGAAAAGGGAGATGGATAGACTAAAGTTAGATGTAGTTAGTATAAGTGAAGTACGTTGGCAGGAAGAACAGGATTTTTTGTCAGGCGACTTCGGAATGATCAACACAAAATCAAACGAGGAAATGCAGGGGTTGGTTTAATAATGCATAACAAAATAGGACAGCGGGTAAGTTACTACGACCAGCATAGTGAAAGAATTATTGTCGTCAAGACAGACACCAAACCAATGCCCACCACAATAGTGCAGGTCTATATGCCTACTAGTTCAGCGGATGATGAAGAAATTGAAAGAATATATGAAAAGAGAGAAGATTTAATACAATATGTAAAAGGTGACGAGAATCTAATTGTGATGGGAGACTGGAATGCGGTGGTAGGCTAAGGAAGAGAAGGTAATACAGTGGGAGAATTCGGATTGGGACAAACGAACGAAAGAGGAAGTCGGCTGGTTGAATTATGCACTGATCATAATTTAGTCCTTGCCAATACTTGATTCAAACACCACAAACGACGGCTGTATAGGTGGACGAGACCTGGAGACGCTGGAAGGTATCAAATAGACTTCATTATGATTAGGCAGAGATTCAGAAACTAGGTGTTGGATAGCAAAACTTTCCCAGGAGCAGACGTGGACTCATACCACAACTTGTCGGTCATGAAATGCCATCTGAAGTTGAAGATATTGAAGAAAGGAAAGAATGCAAAAAGATGGGATCTAGACAAGTTGAAAGAAAAGAGTGTGAGGGATTGTTTCAAGGAACATGTTGCTAAAGAACTAAATGAAAAGGGTGAAGGAAACTTAATAGGGGAAAAGTGGATAGTCATGAAAATTGAAGTCAGCAGGGCTGCTGAAGAAATGTTAGGAAGGAAGAAAAGATCAACTAAGAATCAGTGGATAACTCAGGAAATACTAGACCTAATTGATGGACGACGAAAATACAAGTGATAGAAATGAAGAGGGCAGAAAAGAATACAGACGATTAAAGAATGAAGTGGATAGAAAGTGTAAGATAGCTAAGGAAGACTGGCTGAAGGAGAAGTGCAAAGATGTCGAAGGTTATATGGTCCAAGGGAAGGTAGTTGCTGCATACAGGAAAATCAAGGAAACCTTTGGAGAAAGGAAATCTAGGTGTACAAATATTAAAAGCTCAGATGGAAAGCCACTTCTAGGGAAAGAAGACAAAGCAGAAAGATGGCAGGAACATATCCAACAGTTGTATCAAGGTGAAGATATAGATAATTTGGTTCTTGAACAAGAGGAGTCTGTTGATGCTGATGAAATGGGAGACCCAATTTTGAGGTCAGAGTTTGACAGAGCTGTGATCGATCTAAATAGGAACAAGACACCTGGAATTGAAGACATTCCCTCTGAATTACTGACTGCCTTAGGAGAAACCAGCATGGTAAGGTTATTCCATTTAGTGTGTAAGATATATGAGAAGGAGAAGTCCCATCTGATTTCGGCAGAATGTTGTTATACCTATTCCGAAGAAATCCGGTGCTGACAGCTGTGAAAACTATCGCACCATTAGTTTAGTATCTCATGCCTGCAAAATTTTAACACGTATTGTTTACAGAAGAATGGAAAAACAAATTGAAGCTGAGTTGGGAGAAGATCAATTTGGCTTCAGAAGAAATGTAGGAACACGTGAAGCAATCGAATCAAGAAGGCCAAGCCCACATACATGGCATTCGTAGATCTAGAAAAGGCATTCGATAATGTTGATTGGACCAAGATATTTAAGATACTGAAGGTGAGATGAGATACCGAGAAGGAAGAATTATCTACAATCTGTATAAAAATCAGTCTGCAGTGATAAGAATCGAGGGCTTTGGAAAAGAAGCAACAATCCAGAAAGGAGTGAGGCAAGGCAGCAGTTTGTCAACCCTCCTTTTCAGTGTTTACATAGAACAGGCAGTAAAGGAAATCAAAGAGGAATTTGGAAAGGGAATCGCAATCCATGGAAAGGAAATCAAAACCTTGGGATTTTCCGATAATATTGTTATTTTATCTGAGACTGCAGAAGATCTCGAGAAGCTGCTGAATGGTATGGATGAAGTCTTGGGTAAGGAGTACAAAATGAAAATAAATAAATCCGAAACAAAATTAATGGAGTGCAGTCGAACGAAGGTTGGTGATGCAGGAAATATTAGATTAGGAAATGAAGTCTTAAAGGAAGTAGATGAATATTTTTACTTGGGTAGTAAAATAACTAACGATGGCAGAAGTAAGGAGGACATAAAATGCAGATTAGCACAAGCAAGGAAGAGCTTTCTTAAGAAAAGAAATTTGCTCACTTCAAACATTGATATAGAAATTAGAAAGATGTTTTTGAAGACCTTCGTGTGGAGCGTGGCATTGTATGGAAGTGAAACATGGACGATAACTAGCTCAGAAAGAAAGAGAATAGAAGCTTTTGAAATGTGGTGTTACATAAGAATGCTGAGGGTGAGATGGATAGATCGAATTACAAATAAAGAGGTATAGCATGGAATTGGTGAGAGGAGATCGGTTCGGCTAAATTTGACGAGAATATGGGATACAATGATAGGACACATCTTAAGACACCCAGGACTTGTTCAGTTGGTTTTTGAAGGAGTGTAGGTAGTAAGAACGGTAGGGGTAGACCTAGGTAGGAATATGATAAGCAGATTAGAGCAGATGTAGGATGCAGTAGTTACGTAGAAATGAAAAGGTTAGCACAGGATAGGGTGGCATGGAGATCTGCATCAAATCAGTCTATGAACTGATGACTCAAACAAAAACACGTTTATTGTGGATTTCAGGTGGACCGTATATTGGTTGGAGATAGATACTTGCTTCTAGTTACATTGTTATAGATCTGGTTTGACAGAAGAATGCTCAAGGTGAGATGGGTAGATCGAATCACAAATGAGGAGATATTGATTCGAATTGGTGAGAAGAGAACGATTTGGCGAAAGTTGACCAGACAAACGAACATATTAAGACACCCACGTCTTGTTCAATTAGTTTGTGAGGGAAGTGATGTCAGTAGAAGAGCATGGCGCATGGCTTTAAGTGTCTGCCGTGTCAGAGGACTTGTTTATCTCGCCAGATGCAGTTCTTTTGATTTCACTCCCTTAGGCGACCTTCGCGTTGTGATGAGGATGAAATGACGAAGACGTCACTTACACCCAGCCCCCGTGCCACTGGAATTAACCAATTGTGGTTAAAATTCTCGACCCTTCCGGGAATCGAACCCGGTCTCTGTGTGCAAAAGCCAGTGAGCTAGCCATTCAGCCAGGGAGGCGGACAGACCAAGGTATGAATATGACAAACAGTCTGGAGTAGATATCGGATGTAGTATTTACTTACAAATGAAAAGTTTAGCACAGGATAGGGTGGCATGACGAGCTGCATCCAACCAGTCTATGGACTGATGACCCAAACAACTGAGATCTATTTAACATGTAAGACTCATTTACTTATCATTTGTGCTTTATCTGCAGACATTTGGCAATATTCGAGATTTTGAAGAACAAGGTCAACCATTTGTTTTACCGACTTACCCTATATTTTCTTTAGGCAAATGCTTTTTGTGTGAGTTTCCTTGTTGCTGCGAGTTATCAAATATTTATGTTAAGAATATACCGAAGCGTTCAACAAATTTCATTGAAATATCATGAGCCATTTCCGAGTTCAGTCTAAAAACTCTCTCCCACTTCAGAATTTCTGAATCTGAGCATAATGTTTGACTTTTTGCCTTCATAAATCTCATCTACAACTACAGCACATCGATTTGAAACGCAAGGACAAAGAGGGAAAGGTCAGCATTCAACTATGTGAGCCACCACTCACCACGGCAAATCACTCATTAGACTAGCTTCTAATTACCGAGACGGTTGATAGTAAACTAATGCCAATGAAATTCGTTTATGGCTGGGAGGAGGGGCGTGACGTTAATGATCTTTGACTTGCGGAGCCTTACGAACACACATGGCCGTAGATGCGTCACTTCTTACACTATTATTATTTCTACCGTTGGAGCTGCATACTCTGTAAAAAGGTTAGGAGCCGAAAACTTGCTTTCGGAAGATGGTCTGGGAAGTGTGAGGGTGATTATTGTTCTAAGCGGTGGGAGAAGATCATCGTGTGAAGATACGTAGTTCTCCGTTTTCACTCCACGCAATGTGCGTGGCGATATCTTCATTAGGAACAGTCCTATCCTTACAGAATTAGCCTTATTCTGTTTTTTCACCGTGACATAACCAAATCACACACACACACACACACGCACACACACACACACATATATATATATATATATATATATATATATATATATATATATATATACACAGGGTGTATCAATGATGATGTCCCAAACTTTCACGCATCATGGGGGACGGCAAAGAGATCTATTTGAGATAAGGAATCGTACTCCGAAAACGATCGATGAGATTTCAATTTTTCATAGAAAGTGAGCAATTTGTGTTCCAATCACTCCGGGTTCATTCTCTTCAGATGACTGTAACTGTGGTGATCTCTTCGACTCTCGCATACAGTTCCTTGTTTGAGCACAAAACCCTCGGACACTTTCTGAGGGGCTTCCTTTCCTTTATCTCAATGCCATATCTTCCAGTGTTTCTGCCGCGTCTAGATCTGTAGTGTCTCTGTTTAGCCTGGCAGGAGATGGATTTGGATCTGAAATGCCAATTCCATCTCCCTTGAACTCTCCCCGAGTGCTTCCTTTTCATAGTCATTGGGGATAATGATCTCACTAAGGTATTCAAATTTCATGGTCCTCCGGACAATCCCATACTGCGTCTCGATGTTGCGAGTAGAGTCCTTCTTTTCCAAATCTATATACTAGGTCGTCTCAAAAGTGATCCGTAAGCGTATTTTATTAGCTATTTATTGTCCGGCTCCATGGCTAAGTGGTTAGCGTGCTGGCCTTTGGTCAAAGGGGTCCTGGGTTCGATTCCCGGCAGGGTCGGGAATTTTAACCTTAATTGGTTAATTTCGCTGGCACGGGGGCTGGGTGTATGTGTCGTCTTCATCATCATTTCATCTTTATCCCGACGCGCAGGTCACCTATGGGTGTCAAATCAAAAGACCTGCACTTGGCGAGCCGAACTTGTCTTCGGACACTCCCGGCACTAAAAGCCATACGCCATTTCATTAACTATTTATTGAAATACTTCTACCTGTTTTGGTGCTTTCTGAAGATTGTCTGTTAGGAGCATTATTATTGTTATTTATAATAAAAACATAGTCGTAGATTTATTTCTTGTCCGGCTAGTTGGCTGAATGGTCGGCTTACTGGCCGTCGGTTCAGGAGGCCCCGAATTCGATTCCTGGCCGGGTCGAGGATTTTACCTGAGTATTGTTAATTCCTTTTGTTCCTGGACTAGGCGTTCGGTTGTCTTAATACACAGTTCGAAGGTGTCCAAGAGATGATTGAATATGGCTCCAATAGATTTCGTGGTATTGTTGCTTTCAAGAAAGAATGTTGCCTGACATAACTTAATATGTTGCTCATCCGACAATTCGTTATGAAACGAACGATACAACTCAGTCTGCGCAAGACGATCAAGAGGAAAAGAGCATTTATGCAGGGTGCATTCCATTCCTTAGAGAGAAATATGGAAAAGTTACGGGAGCCGTTCAATTCATTGTCTACAGTCTTCTGTTCAGCGCGCGAGGAACTATGTATCAATCCATGGCCCAAGTGATTTCACGTATTTCACGTCAGGATCTAAGTTTATTATAGAGAGCATCATTGATTTGGAAAATAATTTAACATGCTTTATTAAATATAATCAAAACGTCTTCACAACATTTTGTAAATATTGACGGAAAGTACAGTGTGCCATGTGCAAGTAGATTGACCTGTATTTGTAGGTCGCACCGTCACAAATACAACTTATGACGAGGATGAAAGCGCTAGGAGTGGGAAGGAAGTAGCCTCAATTAAAGCAGAGTGCCATCATTTGCCCGGTGTGAAAAGGGGAACCACGGAAAACCATCTTCAGGGCTGGCGACAGTGGGGTTCGAACCTACTATCTCCCGACTGCTACGTGACCCAAACCGAGCAGACGATCGCTCGGTAAGTAGATGGAAATTTTGCGGTACATTTGTAAATCAATGGTTTCTCTTGCTCAATAGTGAGGAATTTCCTCCAAATGGAGTTGGCATTAGCAAGGGCATCCGGTCGTAAGTCTGGGCTTAATTAATTCACATTAATACCCACCCTAGATAATTGATAAAAAATATCAGGAAAGGAGAAGACCTAGAATACTTTCCTCTTCCCTTAGCGACCATAGATTGTCATGTTTTACCACTTGCCTGATGCACTCAAGACCTCCAGCGTCGGAGACAGGTGTCTGAACCACTCACCTCACTGGCTCGAGTCATTGAAATTACTTATTACAAGGAGGAGGGGGGGGCTCGGACCATGAAGTCGGGAGACATTTCATATTGTCACTGAAGTGATCGATACTATTTATAAACATGATGCTGGCCGCTATAACAATATGATTGACTCCCACCTTGCTAGCACAGGGAGGAGGGCAGCAGGTAACTGAACTGGCTGCCTTGTCTTCTCGGCTGTAGTGAGCCTTCAACCACGGTATCGGCATGACGGCCACAGGTGAGTTAGTCGCTCGTTGCATCTCCACGTGCGTCTTGTAACATTTTTCAACATCAAACTAAAAAGTGTCCATTGATCTTCATTCATTTATTCAGAAGCGTTGTGTGCGCCACCACGTGTACAATTTTGAAATTAAGAAAAACAAACGTGCTCACAAATTTTATACTTAGCGGAAAAATTCTTGTATAATAAGTTCTGAAAGAGCTTGTAGTCGTTAACAATAGTATAATTCTGGTGCATTTATTCTTGTGGATTCAACTAAAATAGGTTCTTTGTAAATATAATATTTCAAAGTATTTTGAATAATAAACCTCCTACATATCAGATCTTACTTTTCGGCATATACCGGTAATGCTCAGGTCGTATGACTTGCCCAACAACATACTTGCTGCGTAGTGAAGTTTAAACGAATAGGTGTCATTCAGATGTGATTTATAAGGAGAACTGAAATCGAATTATTAATTCTAAGAATGTTTTCAACGTGTTTCTATTAAACATTGCGACTTTAAATAATATTTAGACTACAATATCGAACAAATAGCGAAACATTAATAATATAAATAACTGACGCAAACTGGTTTTTCATATTGTATTTCACTTTGTATGCAATGGTATGTCTGATTTTCCTACAGGGAAAAATTTAAAAATCCATTATTTATAAAAATTGAATGTTTTTATATATGTATTCTTAAGTGTATTAATCTGTCTGAAATTATACTTGACAGCGAAGAGCCGCGATACTAAAAGTTTACATACAACATTCAAAAACAAAATCAATAAATACCTAATCAATAAAATAAATAACTAATATATTGAAGCAAAAGTTACGCATCTCAAGATTAGCCCTAGATTTAGAATATAATTACATACAAGACGCAGTCGTTGGTTTTGTTTCAGTAACTAGGAAAAAAATTATTTTAATTGTTTTGAAGTCGGTTCAACGTGTGATGTTCAATATCGGTATGGAGAAATAACTCAGTAACAAAGGCTTTTTCGATATTCTGTTAGTAATACTGTATAACTCAACAACAGGTATAGATTTGATTTTCATGTTATAATTTTCTCTTAAAATGGAGTTTCTAGTAAACGTAGAGGACTCCATTTAGAAACAACAAACAACAACAAGAAAAACAACAATAATCAAGCTCAGCTCCCAACCAAACAAGTCTTAACTTTAGTTATTTAAAAAAAATTGCTTTATGTCGAGGATGGAATGAGAAAGGGCTAGGAGTGGGAAGGAAGCGGGCGTGGCCTTAATTAAGGTACAGCCTCAGTGTTTGTCTGGTGTGAAAATAGGAAACTAAAGAAAACCATCTTCAGAGCTAGTGACAGTGGGCTTCGAACCCACTATCCCCCAAATAAAAGCTCGCAGGTATGCGATCCTCACCGCACGGCTTTACATTTTGTGATTATATTTCATGGTAATCTGTTTTACAAGAAATCCGATCTACGGTAACGAGATTTTCCATTTCAATAATTTCACGTTTAAAATATTGATATTCGAACCGTGGTGGCTTTTGTGAGAAGCCACTGCTGAAATTCCACGTACATCACAATGTTGATAATTAATTTCAGTATCGAGATCATCATTGTCCTTAACAAATACACATTCTGATATGGCAATGTAAACTTTGATTATGTTTTTTGTTAATTTGACTTCGTACACCACGAAAATGAAATTATTATTATTATTATTATTATTATTATTATTATTATTATTATTATTATTATTATTATTATTATTATTATTATTATTATTATTTCTCCAATGATATTTCAGTTGCTATTAATATGAAAACTGCCAGGGTGTCGACGTTTTTCCTAATGGAGTTCTATAACTCACAGTTTGCCAACGACATCCAGTTGTCGAAATGAATCATAGCTAACTGCAAGTGACCTGTGCTGACATCGAACACAACGGCTGTTGGGAACAGAGCAAGGAGTAACCGACTGAACCAAGAAGGCTGTCAAAATTAATTTCAGAAAACAAATTTTCTTTACCAATATTGACAACTCATTTAAGAACACATTTGAAGACTTACAACAGTGTTGTAGCAATTTGGTTACCATTATTATTATTATTATTATTATTATTATTATTATTATTATTATTATTATTATTCTTATTATTATTATTATTTCTTAATCTGTTCACCCTCCAGGGCCGGGTTTTCCCTCGGACTCAGCGAGGGATGCAACATATACCCTTTCAAGGGCAGTGTCCTGGAGATTCAGACTCTGGGTCGGGGGATACAACTGGGAAGTAGGACCAGAACCTCAGCCAGGTGGCTATGCTGAACAGGGGCCTTGTGGAGGGATGGGAATATTGGAAGGGATAGGAAAGGAAGAGGAAGGATGCGGCCGTGGCCTTAAATTGCCTGGAAGAGAAGTGGGGAAACAACGGAAAACCACTTCGAGGATGGCTGAAGTGGGAATTGAACCCCGCTCTATTCAGTTGACCACCCGAAGCTAAGTCGAGCACGTTTCATCTCTTGTACCACTTTTCAAATTTCGTGGCAGAGCCGGGATTTGAACCCAGACCTCCTGGGGTAGCAGCTAATCACGCTAACCACTACACCCCACAGGCGGATATTATTATTATTATTATTATTATTATTATTATTATTATTATTATTATTATTATTATTATCTTAATGACACCGTGGAACTGTTTCCGGTATTTTGGGTTCAAATCTGTCTAAGGTTGGTGGAATTTTCGTTCTTAAATGCGGGATCTCCGTCATTTTGCCATTCCACACGTTAAAGAAGCATGCGAGACAAAATTGGCCCCACCCAACTTAGTGTATATTGACACCATCAGCTGTTAGAGCGGACCTTCAACCTATAATATAATAATTCATTAGTAACAATCAAAAATGCTGTTTTAAAATGTTAATTTTCAATAGCAATCTTCCACATACAGTAGAACCCCGTTTATCCGAAATAAAGGGGGCGGAGCCACTTCGGTTGACGCGTTTCTTCGGAAGACACATGGTAAATATTTTCTGAAGTTAAATGTCGAAATAAAAATGAATGAACTCTGTTAAGCAAAGGTGCATACTGGACATTATCATTCAAATGTTTACATAATATCACTCATTGTATAAAATCAGTGATTTTCTTTTGAATTTTCTTGGTGCAGCGCCGTCGCGCAGCTATGTTGCGCCACCGTTTAATCAACAATACATCAGCTGGTGTAGATTCATTGCTTTGTTGAACTAATAACTAATAACAACCATCATACGTACATGCGTAATATACCCTTATACCTTTCCGCATTCTCTCAGTAAGTCTTTGTGAATTTACTAACTATTTGTAGCTAGTTTTGTGGTCTCGTTTAGTTCTATATCTCTTATCTTCAAATCGTTAGAAGCTGACTTTAATCATCGTCGTCTTGGCCTGCTATACTTCTCTTACCCTCCATGGTCGAATCCGTTATTCTTCTATGTAACCTAATCTCTCCATTCACCTCACATGACCCCACCCTCGAAGCCGGTTTATGCTTTACCTCCTCATACCTAGTACCCTCCTTCCATTGTTTCCACCTGATTGTACAAGCGGTAACTCTCGGTACTTCCTTACGTGTTACTTTCAGATAATAATAATAATAATAATAATAATAATAATAATAATAATAATAATAATAATAATAATAATAATAATAATAATAATAATAATAATAATAATAATAATAATAATATCACACAAACGTTCTTAATGGTTTTGCTACTTTGCGAATGAATTCTTCTTAGTTATCACACTGAATGACCTATAAATGTTACTTATCAAACGACCGTATCACCACGTATGCCAGTGTAGGAAATATTCAGTTAGAATTTATCAGACACAGTTAGAGTGAACGCAATGACTGCAGGTTATATGTTACTTGTACGGTTCAATTATACAGAAGACAATGTTATAATTGAGAATTAGGAATGTCAACACTCGCAATGCTTTTTACTGCGCAGTTCTTTGTTTTTTGACGTAAATTTGGAGGAAATATTCGTTACAAAGTGAGTGATCTCAAGAAGATAAATAAATTGTAGTTTTCGCTATCCTTTCACTGAGCACAACAGACTCAGCACGTTGCTGCCCTTCACTGGTGAGTACTGCATGTTCTACATCTTTCTGCATGACATTCACGTTAAAACATAGAGCGCAACATTAGAATTCGCAGTAAAGAAGAGATTATATCTTGCCTATGGATATTACTGAAGAAATGTGGATTGCATTAAAATATATTTCAGATACTTAACGATGGTATGACTTTATGATGTTTTGTGAAACTGATAAGAATGGAAGTTTGTGGATGAAATATCTTGTGAGAAAATATTGTGCGATCTGAGAAATCTTACCGAAATTCGGATTGTTCGTTTATTTAGTTGAAATTATATTACAATTGTCCCTAAGAGTCGAAATAAGACGTACAATTAATTAGGACGTGAATATTTTTCTAGCCAGATGTTGTTACTGTTTGTTTTAAAATTCTATGAGGAAGAATCCATTACCTTCTTCAATGATACGTTAGAGACAAAGTGAATCTGTTTATTCCATGTATTCTTGCTCAAAAATATATATGAACACTTGGTACTGCATGGTCCTCGCATTGAATATCATTATCAGTAATACAGCATTTGGCATTGTTGGAAATTACTGACCAAAATGAGGGCAATGGGATTGAATGGGTGGCTACATTTCTAGAAAATAGAACTAAGAGAGAGTAGGTGAAGCGTTATCTGATCCTATAATGATTAAGAGGGGATCCCACAGGACGGTATTATTGCACATTCATGTTCTCTTATACATACAAGATATATAAGTAAACATCTGGAGTTACAGATAAGGATATTTGCGGATGATGTTATTCGGTAGAGAGCAGTAAATGAGTTGCAAGATTGTGAGCGACTGCAGGGGGAGATGGACAGCAGACAATGGTATGAATGTAAATGGGATGAAAAGTGAAGTTGTAAGTTTAGCCAAGAGAAAAAGTACTCTCCGTTTAAATTATTGTGTACCTAGGTGTTCATGTAAGAAATGATCTTCATTGGAGTAATCATATTAACGAGGTAGTTAAGAAAGTTTACATATATCTTCACATGCGTCTCTTGACATTCCATCCACTTTGTTGCGCTCCTCAGTACTACGATGTACTTAAAGATCTTCTTGGTCGATCGGTTCTCGTCCATTCTCTCCAAATGTCCTCAAAAATTCAAACTTGACTTCCACATTGATACAGCGATGTTTTCTGTGTTCCTGCCAAGGTCCGCCATATTTCTTCAGTATATCTCACTTGACCAGAATTTTTTCATATCCCCCAGTTGACCCAGAATTGTTCTCATGTCTCTTATTTGACCCAGAATTTTTCTCAAGATTTTTCCCTCCCCTTTCTTCGATTTCCTGATGCTCCTATTTGTTGCTCACTGTTATTCACTCGAAGTCCTACAGCCCCTCTGGTTTTAATAGTGTGTTGTATTATCTGATTTTAGTCTTGTAGGATATTTCTCGTTTCTTGTACCTGTTGCGTTAGTCTGCAGTCTAGTTCCACTTTTAGATCTTACCTTATTTGCCTTTGTATCCAATCCATTTATTTGTATCGATTCCACCGGATATTTTTACTTCTCAGTTCTTTTGATGGTTCCATGTTCACTTCCATACTTCTCTCTCCTTGCCTTCTGTGTTCTATCTACTCCATGTTCTCATAGGAGACTTAAAGCCCGATTTTATCAGACATTTCAACATTTTTGAAACAAGATGCAAGATCATAAGCAAAAGCTAACCAAAGCTCACTTCCAGGTTCTGTCCTTTCCTCCCAAAGTGTATTCTCTTTATTCCTTACAGGTTCAATTTATATACAAGGTGGCTCGCCAGTGCCCGACCTTCTACTTATAAGTGTCCCGTATGCACTATTGATGAACGAGATGCCTATCAACTGATTTTCACACGAGAACTACTAACTGCAGGCTATCTACGAAATAATTCGTAGAGATAACAATCAGCCGACCGCTCACTGCATGTTCATCAGCGCTACCCGTCTAATGCGCCCCCGTGCGTTAGTAAGCCTCATTTTCTAGCGCATGCCAGTAGGCTGGTATCTGGTACAGAAGCACTACAGTTGCTGTCAACATATCGACAATGGCTGGTGTGTCCAGCAACAACGAATGCACAAACCTGATTTTACTTGTAATGTATGGAGAATCTAGTAGGAATGCAGCCGAACCTCGCAGAAGATTTGCGCACGAGTTTTCAAATAGCCACCTGCCTTCCAAAGACGTATTTCTCCGACCAGAGTTGTAATTAATACCTAATAGATAGTTCAAGGCAGATGCCACATACAAGCAGCATTTGGGTTGAGTCGAATGTCTGTACGTGTATAAATTACTGAGTTATTTTTTATTAAAATTTATTTTCTGCATCTTTTGACGTGTTTACAAATGCACTCTGTGTGAAGTAAAACGACTGCTATTAGTCTTACATCCGTAATACAGCACGTTGCAGCGCTCCTTTGTAAACCAGCGATTATGCATCCCGTTCATCATTAGCGCTTGCGGGACACTCATAAGTAGAAAGTTCGGAGTTGGTGTGCCACCTGGTATAATTAAAAACACACATATTCTGATTCAACAGGTCAGGTATGAAATTTAGGGACCTGTTAGTTAAGTACCGTTTTAATGACGTTGGAACCTTTTTACCCTTGAAGCAGGCTTTTGATACACTTAGGCTGAGAGTTATAAACAGTACGGACCAAGGTCTATCTTTATAATGCGATGAAAACTCATGTGGATCTCACTGTTACTTTAGTTAATACTATATTCTGCTTCATCAAGAGAATTCGTCTTTATTCATCCTTCATTTTCTACATGTTATGATTAGACGAACTGGAATGTAAGTTATTGGATTGTCCCACGGAGCTACTAGCAATAAATTGTACGCACCTAGAGAAATTCGTGGTTTGGGGTTGATCAATTGTAAGTGGAAAATTCCATTACAGCATCTCTCAGTTATAAATATATTATTCAGCTGTAAATAAATTGTTTTATGAACATTTTAAATCATTATATTGAATCGAGCAATACTCGACACGAATTAAAACATTAGGTATTAGTTTCTCAGATCTCCACACAGATACGCCAACTATTACCTTACATTTATTTAAAACTGGCCCTTATTGCCGTGGCAGGGCAAACGGGTTTCTCATTTCAAGGCATTTTTAGTAACTAGTAACTTCACGCTGGCCAAGCGGTATAGGAGTAACGTCTCTGCCTCTTAATCCCAGGCCCTGGGTTCGATTTCTGGCCACGTCAGGAATTTTCACCTTGACCTGAGGGCAGGTTCGAGGTCCACTCAGCCTACCTGATTACAATTGAGGATCTATGGAGAAAATGGCGGCTCCACTCTAGAAGCCAAGAATAACGGCTGAGAGAATTCGTAGTGCTGACCACACGACACCTCGTAATGTGTAGGCCTTCGTGCTGAGCAGTGGTCGCTTGGTAGGCCATGGCCCTTCGGGGCTGTTGCGCCACGGGGCTCGGAGGATAACTTTATGGCTGAGAAGGTTTTCCTGACTTCATCAGAACTAAGAGCTTCGCCAATCTAAGAGGAGTTCCTAGCTAATGACGGTGAAAAGAATGGGTCATTACTTTGTCGTAATTGTGCAAATGAGAAGGAAAGCCCGAGTCATGTGCTCGGGAATTGTCCTTTCAAGTCGTTGCTCATTGATCCGAGGCTCCACAAAGCGAAACATCAACTTACCAAATTCTTGATGAATTGAGGTTGAGGCCCACACGCTGGATGAGCATGGCTCCAATAGATTTCTTGATATTGTTGCTATCAGGAAAGATTATAGCGTGGCATATATTTTTCATATGACGATTCGTTATGAAATGAACGATACAAATCAGTCTGCGCAAGTCGATTAAGAGAAAATGAACATTTATGCAGAGTGCATTCCTTTCCTGAGACAGAAATATCGTGAACGCTCCGCGAGTCGTCATTATGTTACTTATGGTCTTGCTTTACAGTACGTCGCACCGACACAGATAGGTCATATGGCGAAGTGGGACAGGAAAGGGCTAGCAGTTAGAAGGAAGCGTCTTGGCCATACTTAAGGTACAGCCCCAGCATTTGCTTGGCGTGAAAATAGGAAACCACGGAAAACCATCTTCAGGGCTGCCGACAGTCGCCATAAGACCTATCTGTGTCGGTGCGACGAAAAGCAAATATTAAAAAAATGTTCATGGTCTTCTGTTCGGTGCGCGACGAACCATGTATCAAACATTGCCCGACGTTCTCTCAACATTGAGTATTTCACGCGAAAGGAGAAGCTGAAGGAAGTTACTGCGTACGACAGTATCTCATATTAGAAATGGATGTTCTTATAAATGTCCTAAATTTACGTTCATTATGTTCTTCAAAAAATCAATGATTCTTAAGTGTCCTAAATTATCATCATTGTTTTTAGAAATGTTACTGTATATTGTAAACAAACCTACAAAATTTCACAAACGGAGATATTTTCTCAAATGTTGCTTATAGATAACATTTCTATCATAGATTTAAGCATTTAATTGTGTAACATTAATGATTGAAATCAACAAAATAATTTATTTCAAATCACGGTAAGCTTTATTTGGTTGTATGCTCAGTTTTTCAGACCTTATTCACTAACATAGAATAATTCTACCAAATTTTGATGGAAATCACATAAACTTCTTTACCCTTAAAAGCCATGAAGGGTTCAACAGGTTAGATTAAAAACTTCGCCCGCTGTCACTTCTTGATGGATACAGTATTTTTGCATCCAGCCCATGCCACAGATCAGAACAAAATGTAGCTCGCAAGGAAGTCCCAGACTCATGTCACAATATGGGAGCTGCTGGTGCATGGACGGTGCTCCAGTGCGTCTCAGTGTTGTTCACAGGGTCAGTCGTACTACAATAGCATTTTATCGCACAGTGAGGAAGGCAATGGCAAACTACAGTGTGTCCCTCTCCCAGCTGGGCCGGCAGTCGATACAGACATGTGCGTTCCGAGCGGTGTATTCATAACCTCACGCTGGCTCACTGCATAGCCACGAGGCGGTCAGTTACTCGGGTTTGTGGGAAGCGTGAAGTGCTACGTTTGTTACAAGAGCCTGTGTGGCTGAATTACAGTAGCATTAATAAGATTAATTACATCACTAGAAGACCCGTGTTGCTCCGCAGCTTGATCAAGCACAGAGTGAGGACGTGCTGTGGGAGTAGAGCAATATCGGACCGCGATTGGCCAGTGGCAGTGGACGCTAAAGAAGAATTATACAAGATGTGTGGAGAGGAAGGAAGAGCTTGGTGTTGGTGGCAGCGGTGATAGCTGTGCTTCTGGTTAATTGGGGGGGGTGCAGAATTGAACCCAGGCCCGAATACCAGTGGCAAATTCAGCTGGGAAGACTTGGAAGCGATTAGGGAGATAGTGAGGGAGGTAATAAAAGAAACCTGTCCTTGGGACTAAATCAAGGAAACGATGAAACAGCAATCGCAGGAGATAGGGGATATGAGAAACTGGTTACAAGAAAGAAGGAACTATGACCAAAGCGGGTAACAACGAGAAAGAAATAGAGTTGCTAAGAGGGAAATTACAAAACCTAGAAGAGGCAGTGCTGAAACTGAATAAAGAAACAGAAGTCAGCAACCAGGAAAGGATGAAGAAATGCATATTTATGTACAGTATATAATATTCAGGAATAAGAAAGCCAAGTGGACATAATTTACAAAGTGGTCGAGGTCATCCAGAACAAGTTGAAAATAACTTTCAGTGAAAAGGACACAGACGATGCGGAAAGGGTGGATAGAGTGGAAGGGCGTAGACCAATCAGATTGAAGTTACTATCTTCCTTAATGGCCGACATAGTGATAAGAAACGCGATCAATTTACAAGTACAAAAAATGTGGGTAAGAAGAGATTTGGACAGAGAAGGGGGGTGAGAATCTGTAAATACTCGTATTGAAGAGGCGTCTAGGGTTGAAGGCCCATATAAGGGGGCAACAGCTAGCGCTGACAAATGGAAGATGGGTTTGTGTGTGGCCAATGCCAAAACTGAAAGCAATGGACGATAATTACAAAAGAGAGGAGGACTTGGCGACAAGGCAAGATGAAAGGAGCGAGGCAGAGCGAGTGGTGGAATGAAAACGAGGATTCTGGAGGTGATGGTGGAGGGAGTGTCTCAAGGTACTTCAAGTGAAGCGTGCAGTGAACAAGTGAATAAAAGAAATGGTGGTCAGATGGCTGAGTCGAAAGTAGAAATAAATATAAATCATTAACAAAGGGAGAAGTATGAGTCTAAAAGACTTGTGGGGTAATAAGAATAAAGGTACGGAGGAAATAGAGGGAAGAGAGCGGCAAAAAGACAGGAGGGAAATAATGGGAGATCGCCAGGAGGAATAGTGGTGCTAATAAGAGAAGAGATTAGTGATCTAATAGAGGATATTGAAAACGATTTGGAAGAAGCAATCTGGATTGGGCTTAAGATGGGGGTGGGAGGAAGGGAGGGTAAAGAATGTAAGTTTAGCCTTTGCACATTGCCACCGCAAGAGCTCATTATACGCAAAATTATACATTTTTCGAGGAGTTATTGTTGGAAACTAGTATTATAAGGGAGAAGTTTGAAGAAGACGGTATGTTGCTAGTTGGGGATTGGAATGCGAGGACAGGGGTGCGGAGTCCAATGTACAGTAAAGAAGATGGGAAGGAAATGAAGATAAGTGGAAGAAGTGAACATGTAGTCAGTAATAGTTATGGCTGTAAACTTTTAGAGATGTGTGCAGCGGGAAACTTATATATTTTGAATTGTGTTTACGAGGGCGGCAGGGAGGGGAACTGACCTATGATACAGCGCAGGGAGGAAGTGTAATAAATTTAGTAATGAGCTCAGAAGACATGTTAGAGGAAATCAAAAAGATGGAGGTCGGGGACTGGGTTCAATCACATCACTTTCAGGTGTGGGTGTTCGTAGAAAGAAGGATGGGGGTGGATAAGAGGATAGAGTTATAGAGAGGTAAAGAGTCGGGGAGAAGGTATGTTAAATATAAATAGTCGGAGAAAGCAAGTAGGGAATTAGAAGCCATAATAAAAGTTAGTAAGGTATGGTTGGGAGGTAGTATTGAAGGAGAACAACGTCGATAGAGCAGAGTAGCTCAGTGGCTGGAGAAGGGTGGTACAGTAAGGAAGGCGCTAAAATAGTACAGAATAAGAGGTGGGAGTGCAGGAAAAGCAGATTTCTGCAATTTGAGGAAAGGAAACAAAAGAGAAATTATGGAGAGGAAGAAATTACGGATGAAAGAACAAACGGGAGCTATAAAAAGGAGAGTAGGATGAATGAAACTAAGAAAGTATGGGAGAGAATAAATAAAATTAAAAAGGGTGGGAGGAAATTCGAGAAACCAAATATCGAGTACGATCAGTGGGGAACTATTTTTGTAAATTACTTGGTGGGGGGGGGCGGGTAGGAGAAATGGTATAGGGGGAGGAGGAAAAAGTTGTATGGAGTGATATAGAGATATATAGAGATATAGAGAAATTAATAATAATAATGTTATTTGATTTACGTCCCGCTAACTACTTTTGCGGTCTTCGGAGACGTCGAGATGCCGGAATTTAGTCCCGCAGGAGTTCTTTTACGTGCCAGTAAATCTACCGACACGAGGCTGACGTATTTGAGCACCTTCAAATACGACCGGACTGAGCCAGGATCGAACCTGCCAAGTTGGGGTCGGAAGGCCAGCGCCTCAACCGTCCGAGCCACTCAGCCCGGCATCGAAGAAATTGAGAGAGCTGATAAATTTGAGAAGCAGTCTCAGCACACTGTGGAACCTCGATGCTGAAATCAAAGCTCGGATACATATCTCCAGATCATCCTTCATTAAAATAAGACCACTGCTATACCGCAAAGATCTGGGCCTGTCCACCAAACTGCTCATTGTCAAGTGTTGTGTCTACATGTTCTGTTGTACGGAGCAGAGGCTTGGTCACTAATACAAGGAACTGAGATGCGTTCGAAATGTGGAACTATAGAAGACTGCTGGATGGGCTACGCGCTGCAGGGGATCCACCACCATAAAGAGCTGATGCAAACCATGAAGAAACGGAACTTAAATATTTTCGGAGATGTCATGCTCAACGAGGAGAAATATCGAATATTCCAAGCCATCATTCAAGGCAATATATTCGTTAAGAGATCGTGCACATCCTGATCGAAAAACCTCCGTCAATGGTTTCAACTGTCATTTGCCGAGCTGATGGTCGCATTTATCCGGACCGGATAAGGCACGAGAAGAAGGGCTCATCAGTTGGACTGGCGCGACTTTCCAGAGCGCTGCTTAATTCTGGCAGACTGATTTCTTCTTCATTACGTACCCTCAAGACGTAAGACGGGGTCTTCGAGGGCGGCACTCTCTCTCTGGCCAGCAGATGTGTGCTGATATACGCTCTAATGAAGGACGAAGGATGAAGGGATCGGCTATGGCGTATAACTTGGGACTGTCCCGGCATTTGCACGGCAATCAATCAATCAATCAATCAATCAATCAATGATCTGAATTTAGAGCTGTCGGCCAGATGTCAGATTCCCTATCGATTTTTTACCTAAAATAATTTGGAAATTATCGAACATTTCCCGCGACCCTTCCTCTTCTGACGATAATAGACAGTGGAACGAGCCCACGTCCTCCCAAATTCAGAGCTGTTAAGCGGAAGCCACTCAGCTCCGTCAGACAGTACTGCCATATTAGTAAATAGCGATTCCCTGTTATCAATCAGATGTACTCCCCACAGAGGAACAATGTCTATCAATGCTTTTACGGCCGCAGATCGAAACATCACAGGAATAGAACCAGCGATTGGGTTGTGCATGTGCATAGCGCTTCTCCCAGAACGTGCTCTTTGGGCTCGTCAGTTGGAGTGAGTTGGTTTGTCGCCACCGATGCTCTCCATCGTTCTAAATCCGCATTCTTCTGTTCACATGTTTCATCCAGAATAACGACATTGTCCCCGTAAACCGTTCGATCTGTGGCAGATAGTATATCAACAGTCCGGTCAAGGAGTTAATGAGAATGTTGAACAGAATTGGAAAGGTCTAGTTTTCGGATAGAGTCGAACAATTACGTAATTATTTGTTAATTGTAAATTAAAACAGCGCGCGAAGTATTCTAGGTATAAGTGAAATTACAACTATAAAATAGCCGGTATTTATTTTTACAAATCATTCCATGGCAATCATTAACATTTTGTCAGTACAAACTGTAGTAATCATTTTTCAAAACATTATTAAGGTAACCATGTTTTGTTTAGGCCTTACGCGTGATTATGAATTATTAAAACTGTTACCAAAGGTTTCACCCTAGAACCCATTCATTGGAAAAGTATCACACCAAATAGCCTGAGTCCTCAAGAAATCAAGTTCTCAAGCGTAAACAACCCGGGTCACGTTCTACCACACTCAGTACGCACATCAGATAAATTCCAGAAGACTGGTGCATATAAAATCACCTGTGAAAATTACTGATTGTCTTTACATTGGACAAATGATTATTTTGTCTTCAGGCAGTCTGTAAATGCACACGTTAGCTTAATGATGAACACAATTAGGAGCAGTTGAAAGTATTAAGTGGAAACAGGTTGAAGTAGGAGACGTTTTAATGGAATATTTTTATGCAAGAGTATGAAAATGGGTGACTGAAAATTTAACCCTTCCGAGTGGCCTACAGTGTGAAAAATGAGTATATAATAGAACAGAAGCTCATCTAAATCATACAGAACATCTGCAAAACGGAGAAATTACCACCTGATTGGACTTCAGCTCTGATGCATCCCCTTCATAAGAAACGAGTGTTACTCACCTCAACAACTACCGTGGAATTTCTCTCGTCCCGGTAACATACAATATTTTTTCCAAGGTGTTACTAACGCAGGCAGAAAGTCATCTGGACAGTCAACTCGGAGAATACCAAGGAGGGTTCGGGAAGAGCCGATCCTGTGCTGAACAGACCCTCAACCTTAAAACTGTACTTGCATACACCAAAATTAGGAACCGCAAGGTGGTCGTCACCTTTGTTGATTTTCGGATGGCGTACGACTCCGTTAATAGAGAAACACTTGATAAAATTATCTAGGAGCTGGGATAGACAACAAAACCCGCAGACTCATTCTAGAAACCTTGACTAACACCCATTCCAAGGTTACATTTAGGGGCGAAGTCTTGGAAAGCTTCGAGGTAAAAACTGGAGTGAGAGAAGAGGATGGATTTTCCCCACTTCTCTTCACCCGTGTCCTTGAAAAGGTTGTGAGAATGGTGCAAAGAACTGACCAAGTTGGGATATGCCTAGGTCGCAAGAAGGAAGGACTGGTTGTATACTGTCTTTGTTGACGACATGGCCCTGATTGCTGATTCGCTCGATACAGCAACAATAGAGGTTAATTGCCTCAGAAGACAGGCAGCCAAAGTAGGTCTTCAAGTGTCGGAGAAAACAGAGTTGTTTACCAACATCAAATAAAATAGCAAAAAGACACTACTAGAACCGGGAAAAATCAAGAGGACTGATACATTTAAGTATCTCGGCGAATGGATTGAACCCAACTTATCAGAAAGAGCAACATTATCCATGAGAGTCAACAAGTTGGAACTGGCCTCTCGACTAAAAAAAAAAAAGACTTATAACAAACAATGTCTGTCACGCAACCTGAAACTGAAGCACTGCACGTCAGTCATACAAGCAGAAGCCCTGTATGCCCCAAGGGGTCTGATAGAGAAACTGGAAGTCAGAGAGAGTAGAATTCTCAGGAAGATCTTAGGCCCGGTAAAGGAAGATGAAGAATTTCGTAGACAGGAAAATTCTGAGCTCTACGAACACATAAAGGAGCTCTCTCATTGTGCTAGGAAAAGGAGATTAGCCTTCTATGGCCATACAGTAAGACTGCCTTTCAAAAGGCTGACCAATCGCCTGTTCATCTTCTGGTAGAAGAAGAAGATTCGTACCTCTTGGCTGACAGAAACTGAGAAGGATATTGAAGAAGTGGGAATATCAGATCTTCAAGATAGACGGTCTGTACGACACACCCTGAAAGAAGTCCAGGCATTTTGAGGAAAAATACTCGGAAGGAAGGTACTCCCTTGGACAAATGAAGGAAAGCAGTTACACCGGCAGAAAATGCGTGAGTACTGGGCAAAGATCAAAGCCCAACACTCGAATGGGCATCGTCCAAATAGGCCCATTCGAACCAAGAAGAAGAAGAAGAAGAAGAAGAAGAAGTAGAAGAACAATCCCCCGCCCCAACTTCGGTTCACCTGAAAGTGGGAAGGGAGGAATCATTTATTGTAATCGTAACTGTCTTTTGATACATGCATATCACAACATTAAACATTACAATTGTACTTATTAACTATTTTTACCCAATTTTTAATTGTAATTTTTAAATTAATTTATTAATTAATTAATTATTTTGTTTATTTATTTTTATCCTAGATGTTAACCTCCCTAAGTTGTATTAGTGCTTACTTTCGTGTCACGAGTCTTTACAGAGTTATCCTACAATCACTACATACGTAATGAATGAATTGAACGAATTATTGAATTGTGTTCGTGGATGAATGAGTGAACACTCTTCTCGCCCAGTCACGGATAGCCACCAACTTTGGAGAGAGCGTTCATGAGTGAATTGAATGCTCGCAGTCTACCGCTGCAGCCAAGGAGAGATCACTAGGTTGAAAAATGAACTGTTTTAAGGTCAGCATTTGTAAGGGAAAGACATTACTTAGTTTCTACTGAAGTCAGGTCACCAGGAATTCTCTTGCACCTGTGGATATCAGTGCACATCACCTTGTCGCATGTAAACATGTTCTCTGCATTTTAAACGTCTTGGCTAGAGGCTCTGCTTCCTACATCTGCCATCTGCCACATACAGCAACATCCACATCTGACGTAGGTCGTAACCAACATCTCCGCGGCATAAGTTCCATTTCCTGTATCTATATAAATAAAGTTGTAGGGGGTCCACTGTCTGTAATTTCGTTTATTTTGCAGGATTTTCAGATATTTATCAGTTTTATGCCAACTCAAACCGTATCAGTGGTTTTTAGTTTCCGTATCTATTTGTTCGTCTGTTTGTCCGCCATCACAGCGGCTGGAAAGATCTCGACCAAACTTCATATTTACAGTATACTCATCCAGAAGCAGCTTTAGATATGAATGTAATGTAAAAATCACGGACTAGACTGGGGTTTTATAGGAAAACCAGAACAGTCTTTTTTTCAATTTTCTCTTATACTATTCATTTCCTGTAGACTACATGTAAAACGTACCTACATTGTAAACAGCTTTTGTTATGTACTCTTCAAATGACAAAGAAATTGTCTATTTTCTGCGGTTTCATGCTCTGCATTGAGTAACCGACAACGAACGTACCGGTCACCATGACAACGTCTCTGACTGCTTGCCAGCAGAGAACTAATGTAATGCCGTCTTCGTCGTCATTCCTGTAACCTTGTGGTTGTTCGTTGGGTAGAAGACAAGTTGCCATTCTTCGGTGTATTTCTCTCTTTATAATGAAAACTCCCCATCTCATTTATGAATGGCATTTGGCAAGTGAGCTTGCTGTTATAATAGAAATTCCCTAGCTCGGTTGTGAATACAGTGGGAAACATGACCTGCCCTTTTCATGAAAACTTTTCAACGCGCACCGTACATCGGAAGCAACGTATGCGGTCCTCCCCGTGGTAGTTTTCGGATAACGCTAAGAGACATGCAATTTAGTATAATCTTTCTCACTGCGTGTACAGTAATTTACGTAGAAATCCGTATAAATAAAGAATACCGTAGTAAAGCACGGGTACAACTGCTAGTTAAAATATATAAATATTATGGACATGATACTGTATAGGCTTTTGGGTTTATGCCGTGTCAAGAAAATAAGGCGAAATTCTTTACGTTTCGCAGAGAACTGTGCTCTGCGTCATCAGAAGGAAATCTCGACTGTCCACGAGAAAGGCTTCTTTAAACAATGACTTTTTTAAATTTAGACGTTATAATAGAAGTGGAAATGGTACGTTCATTCGCCACCAGATGGCTCTCCGGACATGGCACAGCTCTAGCGTTCGAAGCGGAAACTGACCGAACCATCAGAATCAGTCTAAGAGGTTCACATAACATGTGTACGTAACACTTCACTATTGTTATTTCGTCTCGGTGTTTTCCAAATTCGTACGTTCCTCATCGCCAGATGTTTCTATTTTGCTATTTGATTTACGTCGCACCGATATAGATACGTCTTATGGCGACGGTGGAATAGGAAAGGCCTAGGAAGTGGAAGGAAGCGGCCGCGGCCTTAATTAAGGTACAGTCCCGGTATTTCCCTGGTGTGAAAATGGGAAACCACGGAAAAACATCTTCAGGGCTGCCGACAGTGGGGCTCGAACCCACTATCTCCCGATTACTGGATACTTCCAGATGTTTCATTCCAGGCTTATGTCAATGTCATATGTTACGTACACATGAAATGTGACACTCTTAGTCTGATTCAAATGGTTCGGTCAGTTTCCGCTTCGAACGGTAGCGCTGTGCCACGTCCGGAGAGCCGTCTAGTGACGAATGAACGTACCATTTCCACTTCTATTATAACGTGTAAATTTCTAAAAGTCATTGCTTAAGAAGCCTTTCTCGTGGACAGTCGAGATTTTCTTCTGATGACGCAGAACACAGTTCTCTGCAAAACGTAAAGAATTTCACCTTATTTTCTTGACACGGCGTAAGTCCAAAAGTCTATACAGTATCATGTCTATAAGTACGGGCCTTGAAAGCATCAATGGCAACAATATAAATATTAGCTGCCATTTTGTTTAAATAAAAGACAGTTTTACAAGTAAGGTCATGAAACTATAGGGACCAACTTTGGAGTCTTCAGTGGTCCCGTTCCTGCCGGGCTGAGTGGCTCAGAGGGCCTTCTGAGCTCGAATTGGCGGGTTCGATTCCAGCGGTATTGGAAGGTGTTGAAATACGTCTGCCTTGTGTGGACAGATTTACCGGAACGTTAATGAACTCCTGGCAGACAAAATTCCGACTCTTTGACACGTCCAGAACCCTACAAGTAGTTAGTGAGATGTGAAATGCACAAATTTAAAAAAGTTGTCCTTTACTATGTCAGCATTTCTACTGACATTTCATAGGCTTATGTTGTCCTAAAATGAAAGTAAATTACGCACAAATAAGTAAGTTAAAACCAATGTATTCTTCCTAATATACTAAATAATTTATTGAATTGTAAACAAGAGAAACACAGTTTTTCTCAAAAACAATGAACCATGACAGACCTATTTTTCGATCTCAGGTCTTCAGTTGTATCGTAACAGAATTTATTAAAATGGGTTGTTTTGAGTTGTTCTGAGTTGAACAACAGGTAGTTTAATAAACAATACAGGCCGACATGTGTGTTTTGATACCGAGAAGGATCCTAGCAATGGTGTGAGGTTCATTCAATTTACTGAGCTCGCAACGGATGCTAATTAATTAAATCGAGGTAATTAAATTATAAACTGCTATTCTCCACTAAGTTACAGCCGCGCTGATCTAACTTTCAGGGCACCATCTTGAATTGGTTCTTATAGGGATTATGAACTATGTACTCAAGTCTATCAGGCAGAGATCTTGAATCTTATGCTTTACGGCGTGAACTGTGTCGATTTTCGCATGTAGCTTCCAATAATTTATTCATTATTCTACAGTAGATAATAGTTGTTCGAGATACCTTTCCGTCAAACACATGAGAAAAATGCGCTAGAACACGCACAACACAGAAACATAACCATATAAAACCTAAGCCACTCATTACACACGACGAAAGTTTTATTTTTTGTGTCAAGCAGTTTTAAGTATCAAATCAAATCAAATCAAATCAAATCAAATCAAATCAAATCAAATCAAATCAAATCAAATCAAATCAAATCAAATCAAATCAAATCAAATCAAATCAAATCAAATCAAATCAAATCAAATCAAATCAAATCAAATCAAATCAAATCAAATCAAATCAAATCAAATCAAATCAAATCAAATCAAATCAAATCAAATCAAATCAAATCAAATCAAATCAAATCAAATCAAATCAAATCAAATCAAATCAAATCAAATCAAATCAAATCAAATCAAATCAAATCAAATCAAATCAAATCAAATCAAATCAAATCAAATCAAATCAAATCAAATCAAATCAAATCAAATCAAATCAAATCAAATCAAATCAAATCAAATCAAATCAAATCAAATTAAATCAAATCAAATCAAATCAAATCAAATCAAATCAAATCAAATCAAATCAAATCAAATCAAATCAAATCAAATCAAATCAAATCAAATCAAATCAAATCAAATCAAATCAAATCAAATCAAATCAAATCAAATCAAATGGAGTTGGGGAATCATGTGACAAGAACCATTTTAAGCTGGCTTTTTAAACATTTCATCTCTGGTTTGGGAAGGAGTAATCGATAGACACTAGGAGAATTAATACTATGTGTTACTGTGAGGAAATCGGCTTCATAATGCGCGTAACACTCCTGACCTCCCTTTCCATTCTGAAATAGGAGCTACACGGACTAAACGACTGGCGTACTCGACAGCTCTTTCAATGTATCAGACGCCTGGAAAGAGGAATTCTCGTTACCTCATAAGCGCTCGGATGGATTTCTCCTTCGCAGACAGCAGTAGAGGACCGCAGAGCTACTCTGTTCAAATGGAGATGCAAGATTTCAGCACAATGTGATTGAGGAGAAAAAGAGGAGACAGTGAATCATATTGTATTTGAGTGTCCTTTATGTACTTACAGAGATCGTCCGTGCCTCAGGCGGCTACGTGCCGGCCTCCCACCGCTAGGTTCCGTGGTTAAAATGCCGGACACACCGTGTGACATTTATGCTGTACAAAGCGGAAGCGGGACAGGTTTTTCTCTGGGTACTCCGGTATTCCCTATCATCGTTCATTCCAGCGACACTCTCCAATATCAGTTCATTTCATCTATCAGTCATTAATCACTCCCCTAGAGGAGTGCGACAGGCATGGGCAGCCGGCATAGTTCCTATTCTCGCCACTAAGTGGGAGCTACATTCCTGCTGTGGATTTTCATTTTTCATTACGTGCTTACAGACGCTCTGTAGAGAATTTTCACAGTTTTTCAACCGAAGCTCGTTTCTGGCTCTCGAATTTCGACATCGAACTTAAGATGTGAATTTGGAATGATTGTTGAACATATTGTAGATGTCATACATACCCTAAATAATAGTAATGATTAGAAAATAAACTCAGAAGTTGACGATAAAGTGTAACTGTTTTTATGTGGAAGACAGCTTCTTCAAGTACTGAATGCTTCATTAATACAATGTACAATTATGATCGGTGCATCTCTGTGGTGTAGCTGCCACCCCCGGAGGCCCAGGTTCGATTCCCTAACTTAAAGCCACAACCGCTTCCTTCCGTCTTAATTCCAATCTTACCATACCCCCCACAAGGCATCTGTTCAGTATAGCTGATGAGGTCACCTGGTCGAGGTACTGGTCCTTCACCCCAGTTTCATACCCGACCTAAAGTCTCACGTTCCACGACACTGCTCCTTAAGGCGGTCGAGGTGGGATCCCTCGCTGAGTCCGGGGGAATAATGAACGCTAGACGGTAAGCTGATTAAATAAATAAATAAATAAATAAATAAATAAATAAATAAATAAATAAATAAATAAATAAATAAGTAAAATTATTATAGGCTCTGTAAGGTAGACATTCACGTAGGGTATTCTCGTTTTATGAAGAAATAAATTACAATTGGGAGATTTTCCTGTGTCATTGTCTGCTTGCTATAGTCTTCTTCTTCTTCCGGTCCAAATGATTATAAATACTTCGTTCAATAAATGAAACTCAAACGGATAACGATTCATTTATTTGCATGTAACGAATAGTTTTCGAGAGACAACTGTAGGGTTCAGTGCATCGACAGGGGAAACTGACCCAGGGTCTCTAGAGTGTGATGAGATGAGCCTAGTATATGTCTCTCAGTTATGACAATCCATCAGTACTTCACATCACAGCCTGCAAGATCACACCGACCATCTGTACTCTAACGCTCCTCTTTGATTATATGTCTTTCAGTCAAGGACATCTATCAGTATTTCACATCGCAGACTGCACGGTTGCTAGATAACATCCCGTCACACATTTTGAATCGCTAACTTGAGATGACTCCAGCAGCAAAACGTATTTCTGTCAAAACAAATCGTAACAAACAAACAAACTCATAATAACGGGATATGTACATGATCACGAAAGAATAATAAGGAAAAAACATGAAAATAATAACATGAAAGTTGAAGAACTGGTTCAAATGTTCGATTCCTGAAGTTCTTTGGAAGGACTCTGGTTACTAAGCAACAAATTCACTTTAATAATTTAAATTACTTAATTTACAATCTCGGCAAACACTATTCATTAAAACTTTCTCCATTCCAACGAGCAGATCGAGGTCCTCTGTTGGTTCTCTATATTTGTAGACAATGTACCACCTCAATTGACTTCACGAGACTGAGCGAACTCAGTTTCTGATCAAATAAATTTGGGACAGAGCAGGAAAATCCGTGTAGACTAATTTTATACGCCAAGTATCGCATTTGTCAGTCAACTTACATCTAAATGTTATTTTGTTGGGGCCCTAACGAGAAAGATGTAAATACAGCGCCTTAGGACCATGGCGAGAATGAGAAGCGATTGAAATCAGGAGTAAAAGCGATTCTCGATGCTGTCTTAAGGAAGACGAGGTGAGTGGCGAGGCTGCATTTCGCAATCAAGGAACGAAGGACACTCTGAAACATTACTTTCTGAAAGAACAGAAATTTATTGCTCATAAATGTTATATAGTATACTTCCATTTCATATTTAATGTTCCCCCTTCCTGTGTAAATCAGCAACACTTGCAACGTCACGTCAAGAACTAAGAATATAGTATATTTCTCGTTTTCACAAATATCATTGTAGCGAAGCCGATACGAATAACACAGCCCTGATGATGCCATCACTGCCTGGATGTTGCTACCTACAGATGTAACGTTTTTTGTTGCTATCCAAAGGCAAGTAAATTATATTTTGATCATAATTAATGTTGCAAAATAATGTATTTACCAAGTTTTTGAAAAATAATACAAGTAATAGGAAAGTTATTGCATAATAATACAAATAATCTGAAAATTAATACAAGTACGTTGAAAAATAATACAAATAAATTTCAAATTAAGACATGTATTTAGCAAAATTTTGCTAAATATAACAAGTATGTTGCAAAATAATACAAGTCAAGTGCAAAATAATACAAGTAAACTGCAAACTAATAGATGTACTTAGCAAAATTTTACAAAATAAACAGGTTAATTGCAAAATAATTATTTAAATGGCAAAATATTACAAGTCATTAGCAAATTATTGCATAATAATACAAGTAAACTTCAAAATAATACATGTAAATTCCAAATTAACACATGTGAATTCCAAAATAACCCACGTTAAGTGAAAGAAATACAAGTAAATTGCAAAATAACCCAAGTAAACTACAAAAATTACCAGCTAATTGCAAAAATAATACATGTATTTATGAACTTTACTCAAAATAAAACAAGAAAAGGCAATCCAAGTAAATACAAGTTAGATTATAAGGCTAGTATGCCTACAGTGCGGAGAACCTTTGTATTATTGTATTACATGAGACGCTATGTTTCAGTGTCCATTTCATCTTCCGTGTAGAGAATTTTTCAGATAACTTCCTCAAGGCGCTTGATGTTTTGGCAAATATACAGTTACTAAAAAAGATGAACGAGCACTTGGTTTTGTAAAACTTCCCCGCACTTACAGTTTCCTCCGGAAATATTTGTTGTCAGTATCCATAGGGTCTTCATGGAAGGCGATTTTTTGTGTGTTCATAATCTAAATTTAGTCTGATAAAATACAAATACGGAGCCCATACAGTAACGTGCACTAATTCGTTTTTTGACCGACTATACATTTAATAAGTTATTCACTATTTCTGGAAATATGTAAGGAATTTTCTTGAAATTTAGCCCGTATCTACATTATTATTGAGCGCTTCGTATGATATGAAAAATAGTTTCTCTATGCGTCCGATTACTAAGAGCTTTTGAAAATCCTCTTGCAATATTTCTAGAAAAGCACAATATCCCCAAAAGAAAAGCAAGAAATTAGCAACCCTGTCACTCCTGAAAGCAGAGGATTCTAATGAGCAGATTGGCTCCGAAGGCGTTTCTCTCTGGGCTCGTGATGCCTGCCCTGGGGGAGAAATGCCCGATGTCCTTGCGTTTCGTGAAAATCTATAACATTTGATCCATAATAAGGAAAATACTTCTAAATACATTTCGCATTCATTGAGAAAACAACGAAGTTTAATGTTATCCGCAGAAAGAGGTTAGGCGAGATGAGATAACATAGAACAATCCAGCGAAATGTTCAAGCGCACTCACTCACGCACGCACAAATGTATACATAACATATAGTTGCTTTAAAAATAACACTTGAATGAACACAGTTTCCTTGGCAATGAATAGGTTGTTTTTAGGCTTAAATAGAAATTACGACGCTCCTTCTTCACGTACTGTTTTTGTTTGATGCAGCTCTCCATGCTACCCTATTCTGCGCTAACCTTTTCATTTCTGCATAACTATTACATGTGATCTGATCTGCTTATCATATTCATACCTTCATCTACCCCTACCGTTCTTACAGCCTAAACTTCACTCTAAAAACAACTGAACAAGTCCTGGCTGATTCTCTCTCTTCATCTGGTCTCGTTTAGGCAAATCGATCTCCTCTCAGCCAATTCGAGTCAGTATCTCGTCAGTCGTGATTCGATTTACACACTTCACCTTCAGCATTCTTCTGTAACACCACATTTCAAAAACTTCCATTGTCTTTCTTTCTGAGCTACCGTACTTATCATTCATGTTTAACTTCCACACAATACCAGGCTCCAAAAACATGTTCCTAATTCTTACTATAATGTTCGAAGTGAGGAAATTTCTTTTCTTAAGAAAGGGCTTCCTTGATTGTGCTAATCCTGCATTTTATGTCCTCCTTACTTCAGCCATCGTTAGTTATTTTACCACCCAAGTAACAATATTCATCTACTTCCTTTAAGACTTTATTTCTTAATCTAATATTTTCTGCATCACCTCACTTCATTCGAATCCACCCCATTAATTTTGTTTTGGACTTATTTGTTTTCATCTTGTACTCCTTCCCCAAGTCTCTGTCCACACCATTCAGCAATTTCTCCACAACTTCTGCAGACAGAGTTAAAATATCATAGGGAAATATCAGGGTTTTGATTTCCTCTCCTTGAATTGTGATTCCCTTTCCAAATTCCTCTTTGATTTCCTTTATTGCCAATTCATAAATTTTGAAAAGAATGGGGAGGGGGCGAAGGGCAAACTGAAGCCTTAATTCACCTCTTTTGGACTGCTGCATCTTTTTCAATGCCCTCGATCATTATCGTTACAGACTGGTTTTCATATAGATTGAAGATAATTCTTCCTTCTCAATATCTAATCCCGATCAAACAACCTGGTCCAATCAACGTTATCGAATGGCTTTTCTAGACCTTAATTCGGTACTGATATTACAGAATATCTTGCATATCTTTATTTTTCACCTTTGTAACTGACAGATCATGTGGATTTTCAGGAACCAAGTCAAACATTGAAAATCTCTCACTAGTTATAACATTAGTTGATGACAACTGGATACTATTGGGATTGAATTAGTGTGCTGTGGGATATTCTCACGTGTATGTCACTAATATTACATTTCGTTTTTATGAATGTGCTTCCCGTCAATCCGTTAAAATAATTTGAGAACAACTTTACACTCTTGTCTGATTGTATGTCCATTTTGTTAAATAGAAATTATATAAATATTAGGTGAAAACATTAGATTAATATGTAACATTGCTGCCGTAGCTCACACGGGAAGTGAGTGTGACATAAAAGACCAAATTTTTGAAAGTGCATTTCACTTCAGAATTTGGAATACTGAGATCATCTCTTGCAAAATGTTCAAAATAAGTGCAAATACGCATCAACTATCCATCGTATACTTTTATTACGCAAATAACTCCACTTTCACAAAAATATAACGTAGAAGTTTTTTCCAAGACGCGCTTCAATTGAATGGATCGTATACAAACACATTAACATTAAAATATCAAGTACAAAATGAATGGCCATTGTTGCATTGCAGGAAGGGTACGGACGCATACAAACCACAGTCCTTGCTACTTGAATCTCAGAAAACGTCCGTTTTTTTGGGTTTAATAATTCATGATATCCGACTAATGCAGACATTTACGGCGATGTTCACGTCTTTATGAGTGGAACATGAAATTAAAATATCCTAGCCAGCTGACAACTAAATTAATCCCCCTCATAATCTGAAGGAACAGAATAGCGATAATATTGTAAATATAACGACTTCTCAATTTAAATCAGACTCTTGTGTAAGCTGAATTAAGTGAATATTATCACCTGCGACGACAGGAAAACGGTAAAATGTATGCTGAAGGTCACTGTTGATTCAATTATACTTCTTCGTCTAGTTACACTCAAAAGGCAGTAAGCTGCATCCTTATAGATCAATGAATCACTACAGGTCTGCATTTAGGACAGTCGCCCAGTTGGCAGAATCCCTATAATGTTGCTTTCCTAGCCTTTTCTTAAATTACTGAAAAGAATTTGGAAATTCGTTGAACTCCCTTGGGGTAAATTATTCGAATTCCTAACTCCCCTACCTATGAATGAATATTTGCTCCAATTTGTCCTCTTGAATCAGAATTTATCTTCATATTGTGATCTTTTCTACTTTTAAAAACACCACTCAAACTTATTCGTCTACTAATGTCATTCCACGCCATCTCTCCACTGACAGCTCGAAACATACCACTTAGTGGAGCACCTCGTCTCCTTTCTCCCAAGTCTTCCCAGTGCAAGCTTGGCAACATTTTTATAACGCTACTGTTTTGTCGGAAATCACCCAGAACAAATCGAGCTGCTTTTATTTGGATTTTTTTTTCTAGTTTTAGAATCAAGTGCCCATTGTAGTTATAGAATCTTCTGAAATGAATTTCTGCATGGTAACAGAATTATGTGATAGGAATTTCCAATACGGTAATCAGCATATCTGAGAATATTCCAATTTTCTAATGTGGGTATACCATTAGTCGTACATGGAGTAAGAAAAATTCACCGATTTATAGAAAATACACTTATCGATGCGATTTTTTATCTACTTATTCTGAAAAAGAAATACTTTCGATCGAAAGACACCAGTGCTGCAATCTGCGATTAAAAAGAAGTTTCTGCAGATTAAAATAAACAAAGTCAAGAAAATACGTAATAAAGGCAACGTTTTAGAATTAAGAAACGAAGAGGAAGCAAGTAATCCGAAACTGAAAGCAATCATTTCATACTCATTAATGGAATTGAGGTTAAATTTATAGAGAATGAATTGCTAGATTGTATATTGAGCAGAATCCAGCTGTAAAGTAAGATATCACAGCAGGCTTTGAAGACTTACAGAAGCGTTCCTGAGGACATCGGGAGATGCCTCGGCAAAATACTGAGTAGTTCAAGTTATCCATGAATTTTTCTATTAAAATTAAGAAATATTGAAATATTTTTGAAAAAGATATGTCCACCTAATTTTTTACTTTTTTACTTTTTTTATCTACCCTCAAGCCCGTAAAAATTGCTGATAAGAAATGTCATTTTTCACATTCTGGATAGGCGTGGATATTCGTTAACATGGGACAGACGGTGGACGAATATAATTATATAAAATGGACACAACCGCTAGACAGAAGAGTTAGAGTATCGTGCAGTGGCGTTCGTTACTCCAGCTGTGATAGTCCCAACACATTACAATTTCCAAATTGGTATTCACGGCATCATAACAAAGCTACAGCAGATTTTAAACAATCTACCTACAGTTTCACCCGGTGACGCATCGTGTTCCTACATTCAAGGTATTTACAGAAATCTATAGGGATATTTTTGTTGTTTAACTTCACATCTTAACCTAAGCTCAGTGAGCAAACGTTAGACTATATTTTAGCGACGGCAGACGTGGGAAAGTATTCCTCACGAAGAAGACCACTGTTATATTCACGAAGAATGCCACAGAACTCGCAAAAACTTCACCCATAACACGAGAACAACAATACAAAAATTCACAGTCCCTACCCCCATTAAAGGCAAACCCACGGGTGCACAGCAACAAATAATGTACTTCGCGCTTGGCTCTGTGTCCATGCTGGGTAACCTTAAATATTTTTCCAAGTGTAATGAAAACCAATTTTCTACTCGTGCCATCAATGAATAATCCCCAAAACTTTATTTTTAATTACAATTGATTTAATAAAATAGCTCTATTTTTATTAGCAAGACAATGTGCAAGTGGCTATACTATTAACATATTGATACTTTTCTTGTAGCCTCTGATGCGTGGCGCTGAACACTTCGAGTGTTAACTGATACAAGTAACATACTTTACCTAAGCTAGCTGGCCTGCCGCCGTAAGACGCTGTGAATGTCAAGTGTGGCACACAGCCCACCCCCAGGACAAGGAGGCTTCAAGCGACTTGAATTTCGCACCGGCAGAGAAATCCAGGTCGCTGGAGGAGGTGAACTGCGGTAGAGCGAGAGCGGATTTTCGAAACAGCATTACTTGGGTGTTTGCAGTTTTTTAAACTTGATAAAAATCGTTCTAAGTAATAATAATAAATAAATGAAAATACAAGATTCTTTTTCCCCAGCAGTGCTGGGGTAGATGGGGGTCAGTGCACACCGGTGCCGTGTGTGTTCAGAGTGCTTGTGCAGTAATATTTATATTTTGAAGTAAGGTGCTTGTTAAGGTTTATCTCATAACTTAATAATGGGAACCAGTAACATTTTAATTACCTTCTTTCGTAAACCATTTTCTATATACAGTTTACATTACTTTGTTAAATACTGCAGATCGTGTACACTTTCATAAATGTGATAATGTAATCGACGGTGTAGAAAAAAAGACATTATACTTGAAACACTACCACCTGCAAAATATGTTCATCCAACTCATACTTCAAACGAATGAATTTTGAAAGAAAGTCATCTTCTCCCGGCCATCTTCTGTAATTTGTACTAATAAAATATAGCATGTTTTTCTGTTGCATTTCTTGGCTGATGATGACTTTCAATGAAGCCGAAACTTGAGTTCCTGAATTCAAGTATTGTAATTTGGGATAAAAAAACAACCTTCATCTCTAATTATATAATAATGAGAAAGTGCCTCAAGATCTCTGCTAAAACCTTCACATATTATTATTATTATTATTATTATTATTATTATTATTATTATTATTATTATTATTATTATTATTATTATTATTATTATTCAGTCAGTCAGTCGTTAATAGTTCAGTTTTCTTCTTCTTCCCTTCCCAAAACTTATTCATCCTTCCTCGCTGTTGTTTTCTTTCTTTCGTCCATTTACCGCCTGATTTCATTTTGGCTATCACTAGAAATTTACCATCAAATATTGATTTTCTAAATTCTTTTCTACTTTCAATTTGTTCTTTTTTTAATGTTGAGATTTCAAAATCTTCTTCGGCTTCTTTGAACAATTCTGGTTTGGTCTATTTATTTCCATAGTGTTCAAAAAATTGTTTTGTTAATCTGTCTTTGTCCACTCTATACAGATAAAGAAAGAATCAATCTTCTTTTTGTAAAAGAATGATCTATTATTTTTCTGATGCTGTGTATAAATCTTGTTCTGGTCTCCATGTGTACAAGCCACTCTCCCAAATAGGTCCCATAATTTTCCTTAACATTCTCTTTCCTATTTTGCTTATTGTTATATCTGAGAAGGTGTTCAAACACTCTGTTACATATAAAGCTGCTGGCAACATTACAGTTTGTAGTGTCCGCATTTAGCATTCCCGGATACTTTATTATTATTATTATTATTATTATTATTATTATTATTATTATTATTATTATTTTGTATTGGCTTTACATCGTACCGACACAGATAGTTCTTATGGCGACGATGGGGCAGGGAAGGGCTAGGACTGGGAAGGAAGCGGCCGTGGCCTTAATTAATTTTGCCTGGTGTGAAAATGGGAAACCAGGGAAAACCATGTGCAGGGCTGCCAACAGTGGGGTTGGAACCCACTATCTCCCGAATACTGGATACTGGCCGCACTTAAGCGACTGCAGCTATCCAGCTCGGTAATATTATTATTATTATTATTATTATTATTATTATTATTATTATTATTATTATTATTATTATTATTATTATTATTATTATTATTATTATTTCTTCGTATGCCCATTCAGAAAGCGCGTTTCAACTTGTTCCTTAACGTGATGGTTTTCGCCTTCTTATCCCCCCAAAATCTCTTCACGAATGCACCGTGTTGCATCTTGCGTTCTGGACCACCTGCTAGCAGTTTTCTTTTAAGATTTCTCCATGAATTTGTGCTTGGCTACTGTTGAATTAACGATACTCTATGCTGTCGTCCGTGATATTCATTTCTTGGAGGTCCGCCTTAGTTTCTCCTAGCTTGTTAATTTTTGCCTTCTTTGAGTTGTTAACTTAAAATAATCTTTTGTGGAGTCTGTCGCTGTCCATTTTGTAGGCATGGCCACAGAAATTCAGGCGTCTCTTGAGCACGGCGTCAGTGAACTTATTAGTTAATTAGTAGCGGTTTGCTGTTCTTTTCTTAATCCATATTCCACTTTCTCTCCTGCGTCCATGTATTTTCCGGAGAATTTTGTTTTCGTGCTTTTCAATTTCTATCATTTTAGAGTGACTTCCAAGGGATATGGTTTCTGAGGGGTATAAAGCTTCCAGCAAAACATCTCTCTTGTAATTGTCGTAATTTTTCATTAATTGTAGCAATTCCACGTTAGTTTGTACGCCTTATGGACTTTGTTGGCTCTTTCTACGTTGGCCCTAATGTCCAGTCTCGATGGCAGTATGATTTCTCCAAGTTATTTGAAGGAGGACGTCTGTCAAATTGTGCCGTTTTCCATTCTTCTTCTTCTTATTTTTATTATAAGCGCATATTGTGTAAATATGTTGCTTATAGAAGAGCAGTGCCTGTTATGACAGTCTACTTCCGGCATAACTTGCTCTAACATTATGTAATAAATGATATGTACGTATCAGCAACCCGTTATAGGAATAGTGCTTGTCATAAAAGAGAAGTATATTAGCATTCTCAATATTTATGGACTCCTCGCGTGATCTACAGGAAGTGTAGATACAATTGTTGTTAACCGACCATCCAGCAAACCAACATGGTCGAGGGAGTCCTACAGACTGTGCGCTAACGTCAGGAGGAGTGTAGTAAAGACGTATAAGCTGTCAATGATCCTGACAGAACAAAGCAGGGCATGAATAGGGAGCAAAACAAACAATGTCTTATGACTAGACCTGGGATTTTAGGCTCTATAAAAATTAGTTTCAGGCGCCTAAAATAGGCTTTTAAAAGAGAAAATAGGCACTTAAAATATGTTTAAAAATGTTCTGCAGGAAATAGACTTTAAAATATTACAATATACACTTAAACTGTAACGTGATCCTTTTTTACTTTAACAAACTTGGTATCCCTATTCTTAAACTGAAATAACTGCAAAATTAAGACAGAATAAAAAAGACATTTATCAGAAACAATATAAAAAGTCATGTCAAAAAAGTTATGGATTAAATGATATATCATTATCACTACTGATCTAAAACCTTAATACTAAAATCACTGTACACAATTACAGCACTGTAGGCATCCGATAACGGTGTAAACGCGAATGGAGTATGTGTTTATTATTTGTGAGGAAAATTCCTACTGTACTTTCATTCGTAGTTTGCTTTACAGTATATAACAATCTTCTCCAAATTTTCCACAGTTAGGCTGTGTCTTTTGTCTATTAAAATCATTCTAAAAAAAGATGTTAGAGGGGCACAGGAAAATTTACCTACATTTTTCAATTCAATTTCACTTAGTAAGTTTACCTTTTCCCCATCCATTACCTGATGTACCCTTTTCAGCACTGAATAACCTGGGTTCTTCTGCAGTACACTAGACTACTTGTCTCTTATTTTATCCCCTACCTTGCCCCTAGCACTTCGTATGTTATTCTCAGCTTCCTCAATTACAGAAAATTGCTGTTTGAGACTGTTTCCTTTTTCCTCCATTTTTGTAATGATGACTGGAAGAAATGAAACATTTGCCTGAATATACGCAATGTCTCTCTGAACACTGGAACAATCATCTAACAGCTTTATGACAGACAACACATATGCAGATGTTGTCCGTTAAAGGCAAATTGTCTATCACAGTCATGATTCCCTCAAGATGTTCTGCATAATACAGGGCAGCTTCCATCCAGGAACCCCAGGTGATGATTGGCTGTGATGGAAGGGAAATAGAGGGGAGTTTCTCTCGAAAGATAGCTATTCTTGATGGAGCCTTACAGAACACTTTCTTCATTGTTGAAATGAGAGTATTTATTGCAGGAAACTCGGTCCTGTTTCTGCGAGTCTATGCAAGGCATGGGCCTTGCAAGTAACATGAATTAAAAAAGGATAGAAAGTTTTGAGGAGAGGTGCAGTGGCAATCATGTAGGAAGCAGCATCGGAGACAAGGAGCAGGACTTTAGAATCATCAACACTCCTAGGATACAACAATTGCAACCCCTTGTTGAAGAAGTATGCAATGCTTTGACTATTGACTTTCTCAAGCTGTTTAGAGCAAAGAAGGTGAGCGGTAGATGCCAGATTGGGTTCCAGTTTTCCTACTATAAGGTTAGCAATGTACCTGCCCACAGAGTCGGTGGTTTCGTCCACACACAACAATATGCAAGACTCCCCAATATCCTCCCTGACTGACAAAATGACCTCATTGTAACACATATCTAAGTAGTTTTTCTTTAATGTAGATGCTTATGGGATGTGCTGCTTGGTGTATTTCTGTAAAAAAAGAATCTCTGAAAACTGGATTATGCACAGCATTCCAGGGGATATTTGCTGCAACTAGGGCTCTACACATATTAGCATAGAAACCATTATGGGTTGTAGGAGATATAGTTTGTGTGAGCAGAGTCTGTCTAATGTTACTTTTCATGGCTGCTTTCGCTTTGTGACTGGCAGTATCTGTATGCTGCTGAAGGTGGCATTTTTTTCTCATGTGAAATCTAAAACATAATAAAGCGATGTCAATTAGAGACTAAGATGAGGAATAGAAAAGGTGAGCTATTGAATACAATTTGTAATTTTGAACTATTTAAATAAAACCATTGTTGCTCTAAAGTTAATTAAGAACAAGAACACTACAGTCCCCGAAGGGCCTTGGTTTCAATAACTGTTGCTGCCCAGCTAATGGCCTGCAGATATTGGGTGGCGTATGGTCAGCACGATATATCCCTCAGCCGTATTTCCGTGACTCCTGCCCACTGTAGCACCTCAATTGTCCTCGCGATGCTGGGTCAACAGCGTTCCAGACCTCATAGACTTCTAAATTACTGCCGGTACTGGAAATCGAACCCAGGTCGCCTGGACTAGGTCCCTACAATTAATTAGAGGAGCCAATATCAAAACCTTAGTTTTAGATTAATATGAAATTTAAGATATATCCACATACCTGTTTATTGCAGTACTGGCAGAAAATAATCTTGCCATCAAAAGTCATCCCTGGAAATTGTACAAGCCATTGTTGTATAAGCGCACTCTTAGATGATTTCGTTTTAGGCATGATGAACTATATTCACTTAAACAGATGTTCTTTCACTGGCGACTTGACACAGTATGTCCCTTCTTACTACCTGCTCGTTGTTCTTCCTAGATAATCCTTCCCGTCACCTCCACACTTCACTCAGCATTCCTTTGGTGACAGTTGTCTAGGAAGAGCACATTTCTGTGAAAAACCCACCCTCTGCTGTTCTGCTCGTTCCAGGGATGTCCAATGTGTGATTGTAAAAATTAAAGTTGAATTTTATTTTAAATGTAGAAAATAGGCACTAAAATAGTATAATAGGCTCTAAAGGTCCAAATAGGCATTTTAGGGCACTATAAAACTCTATTAATGTAAGGGATTTTTCATGAAACGTCAACATATTTTTAAAAAATCATGTTATTTCGTAAGGAACGAAATAGGCATTTGCCTTAAAATCCCAGGTCTACTTATGACTAAGCAGAAGACAATTCCTAAAATAACTTTTTGTACCGGTAGCATGCAACGTAAGGTAAAAGTTATTTTTAGGCCATTTTATGACGAATAAAGGCATTTCTTACTGTCGTTAACTCACATTTTCCAATAAATACTTTTTTAAGTGCTAGAAACGTTATCTTTGTTTTAAATTTTAATTTATTTTATTTTCTCCTTCCATACACAGCATCTCTTTGGTTGGCGGAGTTAAAGCTCAGTCACATCCTGTGACGTTGACAGGACATTCTCTGAATTTAGAAATATCCCGACTGAAACGAGACAAACATTTATACAAGAAATAGCATATCATAAGAATTAGGGGTATCAGATAATTATTTATTACATAATGACGACTCGAATATAAATACATGCTTTCCAGTGCACGGGAAAGTTGGAAATCATGGATACATTTTTCTTCTTAGAAGATTGGAGAGCAAGTTTACATCGACATTTCTATGTTTTTCCGTGTACTAGATTACCGGAGTCTAGAAGATCAATGAAGTATTTTTCACGAAGGTATGAGCTAGCGTTCTTATAGCAATGTGTATAATATTATGTTACTGACCTACTATACATAGATCACGAAGACGGTGGCGTTATCGTGTTTAAAGGGCTTTGATGTTATCTGCACGAAACGCCAGTCAAAGACACTGGACATTCGATTAGAAATTCTGCTGCCTTCGGTGACTTGAAAGTATGTAAGGGGCTTTGGTGTGATCAAGACAAAACGCCAGTCAATGACAGTGGAAACTCGTTTAAAACACGGCCGCATGTGTACCTACTGTATATAGAAGGCAGTGTAATAATGCGAGGAAGAACAAGACTAAGACTTACAGTAGTATAGACAGATGACGAACACTAGTTGCCATGGTTACGATGGTTTTCTGTGCTGATAGACCCCCAGTCCACGTTGACAAGTGCACAGTAGTGAAATGTTTCAGTGTACAGCTTCACTTGAGGTGTATAACAACCTACTACTTCCAAAGACAGTAAAATCAGTACTTATCATTGTACAGGAGATAATTTAAAATTTAAAAAATTAAATGATTAGTACAATGTCCACCTCCTTGGCTGTGTTGATTATGTCAAAGTCTTTGCTTCATAGGAAGCCGACTTCGATTTCCAGTCGGGTTGGGGATTTTAACAGCGTCGAGTTAATTTCTCTGATTCCGGGACTGGGTTTTTGTGTTTGTTCCCATACATTCCCCTTGCTAAACATTAAACATGTCACACCACCAAACATCAAAGAAACACTCATTATATCCCTCCATATAGAGATGGCGTGAGAAAGGGCATCGGGTCGTAAAAGAGAGCCAAATCAACCCGTGCATTACAATTCACACAGATGATGCCACGATCCTGTGAGAAAAGCGGAAGATGAAATAGAAGCACAAGTTAATAAGAATTTTGAAATTTGATACAGCTTATTTTAACCTCAGCGTTACTAATATGTTTCAATGTTTGGGCTGGAGAGAGCTATCAGTGGAGATATGGCCTGCAATTTTATTAGTAGACGAATAAATCTGAGTGGTGTTTTTAAAAGTAGGAAAGATCACAATAGAAAATAAAGTTGGAATTGAAGAGGACAAATTGGGGTAAATAGTCGTTTATAGGAAGAGCTATTACGAATTGGAATAATTTACCAAGGGAGATGTTCAATAAATGACCAAATTATTTACAAATATTTAAGAAAAGGCTGGGAAAACAACAGATACGATATCTGCCACCTGGCCGACTGCCCTAAATGCAGATCAGTGGTGAATGATTGACTGATTCATTCATTGATTTTTTGCTTGCTTGGTTAATTAATTAATTAATTAATTCATTCATTGAATGATTGCTTGCTTGCTTGCTTGCTTGCTTGCTTGCTTGCTTGCTTGCTTGCTTGATTGATTGATTGATTGATTGATTGATTGATAATTTGGCTGCCTAAAATAGGATTTTTTAAGCTTCCTACCTGTGGTACTCGCGCACGCTACAATGAGTTTTAAGAATAAAGTTGAGCGATAAGTCCATATTACCAAAGGAATGAATCACGTTGCTGATAATAATTATATTACATTTAAGTCGCACTAATCCGAACCGCGCTATAGAAACTCTGTTAATCCGAAGAAAATTTAAAAGAAAGTACTGAAGTTGTAATGAGATGAAAAATAAATTTCAGAAAAAAAATAATTGGATTTTAATAATGCATGTATGGAATCAATATAAAATAATACGTTAGCCCATGTTGAGACAGTATTTTGAGGCAAAAAAAAACAAGTAAATATAATGGTATGCAATTTAAGAGTTAGACTAGATTATATTTATTAGAATAAATCTGGTTTCAAAGTGTTTTGTCACCCAGAGATATTAATAAAACACAACGCTCGACGAATATCGGTCACTAATAACTGAATTTAAGAAAGGGCATATATCCAAATTGTCAATTTTTAAAAATTGCAGATTAACATTTTATTCGTCTTGGGATGTATCTTCACAGAGGAAACGGCACTTATCCAATCAGTACGTTGTTGTGTGTGGTTTGGAACTAATTTAAGAAAAGGCGCTAATCCGTAGAGAATGTCTGCTTTGCTTATAGGGCGTAAAACGATATTTTGAAATCATCTTACGGGATCCTAAAAGCATCATTCTTGTTGAGACTAGTGATGTTCTGAACTTCAGAGAATAGCGGGCGACGTTTTATTCGAGGAGAGGACTGTCGGATGAATCTCGAGGAAGGGGAGTGCCTAGCAAATTGACAGTATTTATTTCCATCCAGCAACATTCATGGAGTTAGTTTACTCTGCCAATGATCCAGGAATCGTACAGCACAAAACATTTAATCAGTGGGTAATTGAAGACAACTTCCATTTGTAGCTGGACAGCAATGTCCAGTTTCCAAGCGAACAACCCTACGAAGAACCATTTCCTAATTCCTATCGACATGAATAAGATGAATGGCGTAAGGCGTCTAGAAGTGTACATTTCAGGGGAGTAAAAAGAAATTTTCAACGAAGTGCTTAAGTGGCCAGCTGATTGTGTAACTGACGATGATTTTTATTGACTGTCCTCATTCAAATGACCATTATTATAGCACAATTACGCAGTGTGTTCAGGGTAACGATGTGAGTTTTCTTGAAAAACAGTTTTTCTCTCATACTACAAATTATACATTCAACCAGCACTATAGAAAGGGCATATATCCACATTTGCCAATTTATATGAAGTCCTGGATCTTTACTGCACATCTTATCAAGTTACCTACCCACAACCATCACTCGGAGTGATGCATTTAACTAGCAAGACTGGTTTTAAAATCAGCGTTCTGCTCCTCCCCTTCTGGTTCAATTTCTCTTTACAGGGTCGGTCATTGAGTATCCCTCTCCGAACTTCGTAAATGTGGCGCAATGCTGGATTGCGGAAGACATTTCTGACAATCTGAAAATTAATCAATCTGAAGACGCCTCGGTCCCATTTAGCGCGAGTCCTCTGCAATAATATAATAAGAATTCAGTGCCTGTTCGTACATTGGCTCTTTTGAAAGCGTTGTAAGCATACACTAATCGAAGATGATTTCCAAATTGTTGTCTGTCTCTCCTTCTGTTTAGACCAAATAAACGCAAGAAACCACTGACCTTTTCTTTGCTTAACTTGCCAGTATTAAGGTGCAGACATTCATAATGTCAGTGTAAATGTTTTATATCAATCTGTTCGAAAATACGGAGAATAGAGAGAAAAGTGAACCAGCAGTCACCGTCAACCAGTAGGACGCTGTGGTCCAAGAATGACTTTTTGCCAACAATAGGGTCTGTGTATTGCCTTCTGCTGGCCGCGTAGAATCCAGAGCCATCCAATATTCTGAGACCACAGTTTTAGTGGTTTACCACTTGGACACGCCAGTATTAGAGTATCTTCTCGATGACGGTTGTTTAAGTCACTATTAGTGATTTTTTTATGGACTGGTTGTTTCCCAACACTCCAGCATCTCTTTTTTTCTGGAAGAGGGTGAACCAGATCTTAAAATTAAAGGGCCAGACGATAGAAATCCAGTGAAACCTCGTTAAGCCTAGTCTAAGCGACCAGAAAGTCAAGAGTTCGTGGTAGACGGGTAAACAAATTTAAGAGTTAGAATATCAATCACTTCACAACCCAGTGGACCACAGACATATTACGGGATAAAAGTTTTGCCCTCGCTCACAGGAACGAAAAAGCCTTCTCTCGTCATAGCTTCAGTAAACTCAGCGGTTATTTATTTATTTATTTATTTATTTATTTATTTATTTATTTATTTATTTATTTATCGTATGGCATATATACATATATACAGAAACAAGAAAGCAAGTACATTATATTTTAATGTCTAAATATGTTATCCATTCTAGAGCCTCTGTATTGGCCTCTAGAAAATCAAACCAATCTCCAGGGTAGGCTCTTTTGCTACACTCCTTTACAATGTGTTCGATGGTTTGAAAAGGAGCACCACAGTCACGCTCGGGGGATTGTATCTTTCCCCATGTATACAGGGACGCAGCACAGACACCATGGCCACATCGAATCCTATTAAGGATGGTCCAAGTTCTTCTTGGGAGATCAGACCTCGAATTAGGTGGGAAGAAATGCCAGAGATGTTCACCTGTTTCTGAGATCCAATCTTCCTTCCATTGGGCATAGGGGTTGAAATTGTCTTCTGTGAGCTTCTGAGCGAACTTAACTGGCGGATGTCTAGATTTCAACCGGTTCCTCTGAAGGTCAGGAATATTGGAGTGGATAGGCAAGTCAGGGTTCCCATTTATCTTGGAGTATTCTCTCAACAGTGCTTGTGCTCTACGGAATGAAGGAGGCATGATGTTGCTCAAGACAGGAAGCCAATGGGTACGAGTTGATCTTATTACACCTGAAATAATCCTCAGCGGTGATTTCACCTGATGCAGAAAACTTTCTAAAATATTCAAAATAATCAGGAGTTTTCAGTCGAAGACATAGGGCCAGTGAGGCTACATTTTGCGGCTCGCGAAAGCTTTATGAAATTTAAAAACAGAAATATGAAGACAATTTTCGGGAAAATTCATAGCTCATTCTAAAAATGTATAATTTCCATTCCCAATACAGACGAGACTAAAAACTAATTCATTATTTAACATTATTTCCTGTTTTTATATAGGCCTGTTCACTCAATCAAAATAGACTATATTCGATTGACTTTTTGAACTTAAATTTAAAATTTTTGGGTGAGGGAATGAGGTCTCATAAATGTTAGTGTTAGGTATGAACGATTATAAAAATGGCTATGTGATCCATTCCGTATCTTGTACTCTTTGCCAACGACAGTCCATGCAGTGAATACTGAAACAATACGTTATTTCCATCGAGTTTGAGTTCTTCATCCTTCTCTTGTTGGTAGTACTGACTCGTACACAGAGCTGCACTCGGGAAGAAATTTTCAGAGAAACGCTCTTGGAACTGAATATCAATGTTCTCTCCACAAGGAAGATCTTTTGACTTGGACCAGACAAGAAAACGAATCACATTTCGTCGCTGTTCTGGCAAAAGGTCCATATCTCACAATGCTCTTTGTATGCATTACTTTCCTTAAGTCTGGTCACGCCTCCGAGCCACATATGGATATTTTGTTCATTAGAACAATTTTCGTTGTGTTCATTTTCCTACTGTAATGTGTAAAGGAAAATGAACCTCACAGCGCCGCACTTAGAAACGTATGTTTGCACGACTTATTTTCGGACTCCTACAGTGTAATGTATTAAGATTCACTCTCCTTACACGTTAGCATACGAAAATGAACAGAAGGAAAATTGTTCTGGTAGACAAAATATCCACATGTGGCGGGGAGGCGTGACAAGTCTTAAGGAAAGTAATGGAAAGGAAGAGCACTGAGACCTGAGTTCTGCCCGAACAGGGACGATTTCCTAATCACTGCTATCTAGCAAAAATACCTGCAATTCTAACTGAAAAAGACTTCACTGTTTGGAAGCACGTACATTTCTCAGCGGACAAAGTAGGGGTCCCTATTCTAAGAAAAACTTAAATTAAGGAAATTTCCTCAAATGTGCAGAAATTTGAAGGGCTAAAGGGCCATGAAAGGTTTCAAATTTTTAGTCCTGGATAGCTCTATCATACTTTAAAATAATTCCAAAATCATTTCCGGCGTAGTATCTGCGTCTCACGGAAAGTCGCGGTAGTCGTGATCAACAGCGCGAGCCCTCTGTGTTCATTATTAAACTGCAATTGTTTGAAACTTCACAGCAGCACAGAATCCCCGGGAACGGAACCGATGTTTATTGTCAGGCCTTCAGACCTGAGTTTAGCGCTTGCGCAGCAGACGCCACAAGCACACGGCTTCTTGTAGTAAATGTAGTTCAGCCTAAAATCGTTTTTTTCTTTACTCGTTTTCTTTTTTAATCAATTCCTAGCCATATTAACTCATTCTGTAATGTGTTCAATACTCTGAGACGTCTTTTGATTTCAAAAAATGCCCACATCGAATGTAGTTATAAGGGCTTAAATGAAACAATGCATTGACTCACATTAGCGCTCGTAGTGACAGAAAAGGCAAACTCATCAGCTAATCGACCGGATAACAATGATTAAGGGAAGGTTTGTAATTTTTAGGAATACAAATGAATACATTCTCATAGTTTATTATATTTAATTCACCTAAAATTCGTAGCTCATATCCCTTGGGCGTTTTGAACATTGAGTTGCTTGTCTGAAGGGCTAGAACTGTGCATTTTTGTTCTTCTACGAAAGTCATTAAGAATGACTACAGACGTCGACCTCCGAATTCTTCCCTGCTGCATCTTATGAGATCAGCAACAGCAGAGCTGGAAGTGGACATTCTTTCATTGGTAGATGCAAACCGACATTCTTGAGTGCTCTTCTTAAAAAATCAAATGTTCTGGCTACAATATAGTTGAGCCCACGAGAGTTGGACTCTGAGCGACAAAAGCAGAAAGTACGAAATGCGCTGCGTTGTTATAGTTACCTTGATCCGCGGCATATCATACAGCCTAGCGCAATTCAAGAAACATAAGCTAGTGCTAACAATTCCAGCATTTAAGACACAACACATCATTGCCGGTAAATACGAGAATTCACATTCACTAACAAAATCATTCTCAGTAGCGTGACGTTCAGTGTTATTAGCTGCCGTCCTCGGGGGCCCGGGTTCGAATGGCGGTAGTGGTGGTATGTGGTTGCATCTCACCACCATTGGGGGTGTGTCTGAAAAGAGCTGCACTACGTCGGCATGAGCACACGAGTTTACTTTTTTTAAATAACAAAATCATCAGTTTGTGACAATACATAGACACATTATCATTATACACAATTATGCCATTCAGCGTTCTGCCTCTGTGAACCGAAGCCGGTTTATGCGTACATTTCCATTCATCGAGTTCATTCCCAAATTAGTCGTTATCTCTTCATTCCGAGCACCCTCCTGTAATTGTTCCCACCTGTTCGTACCAGTAATCTCTCTCGCCACTTTCATATCTGTTACTTCTAACTTATGAATAAGATATCCTGAGTCCACCCAGCTTTCGCTCCCTTAAAGCAAAGTTGGTCTGAAAACAGACCGATGTAAATATAGTTCCGTCCGGGAGCTGATTTCCTTCTTACAGAATACTGTTGATCGCAACTGCGAGCTCACTGCATTGGGTTTACTGCACCTTAATTCAATCTCACCTACTATATTTCCATCCTAGGAGAATACACAACATAAATACTTGAAATTATCGACCTGTTCTAGATTTGTATCGCCAATCTGACATTCAGTTCTGTTGAATTTCTTACCTGCTGACATCATTTAGTCTTCGAAAGGTTAATTTTCATACCATACTCATTGTACCTATTTTCAAGTTCCAAGGTATTCGACTCCAAACTTTCGGCACAAACTGCCATTAAGACCAAGTCGTCAGCGTAGGCCAGACTGCTTACTACATTTCCACCTAACTGAATCCCTCCCTGCCACTTTATACCTTTCAGCAGATGATCCATGTTAACTACGAACAGCAAAGGTGAAAGATTACAGCCATGTCTAACCCCTGTAAGTACCCTGAACCAGGAACTCATTCTACCATCAATTCTCACTGCAGCCCGATTGTCAACATAAATGCCTTTGATTGATTTTAATAATCTACCATTGATTCCATAGTCCAGCAGAATGGTGATCATATTTTCCCTCGGCACCCTGTCATTTGCTTTCTCTAGATCTACAAAAGATAATCCCAACTGTCTATTCCTCTCGTAGCATTTTTCAATTACCTGGCGCATACTGAAAAGCTGATCCTGACAGCCTCTCTGTGGTCTGAAGCCACACTGGTTTTCATCCAACTTCCTCTCAACCACTGATCGCACACTCCCTTCCAAGATGAAAGTGAATACTTTGCCTGTTATACTGCTAATGTCTTTACGTCGTACCGACACAGATAGGTCTTATGGCGACGATGGGATAAAAAGACCTAGGAGTTGAAAGGATGCGGCCGTGGCCTTAATTGAGGTACAGCCCCAGCATTTGCATGGTGTGAAAACAGGAAACTACGGAAAACCATCTTCTGTTATGAGTTAAATTATGAGTTTACCTGAATTACCCAAAACACCGTTCATTTCACTTTCCCCTCCCTTCCCGAGAGTCTTTGTTAGTGTCCAGAAATGTTTCCCTGCTGCTTGACCAAGCTTTTCCAGGTTAATACCAAAATCTTCCCACGACTTCTTTTTGGATTCAACAACTGTTTGTTTCGCTCTGTTTTTTCATCTACGTACACTGACTGACAGAGCAAATGCAACACCAAGAAGGAGTGGTCAGAACTTTATGCCAATTGCAGGGTAGACTGACGTCACTGAGGTATGCTCATGATGTGAAATGCGCCGCTGTGCTACGCACGTAGCGAACGATAAATGGGACACGGCGTTGGCGAATGGCCCACTTCGTACCGTGATTTCTCAGCCGACAGTCATTGTAGAACGTGTTGTCGTGTGCCACAGGACACGTGTATAGCTAAGAATGCCAGGCCGCCGTCAACGGAGGCATTTCCAGCAGACAGACGACTTTACGAGGGGTATGGTGATCGGGCTGAGAAAGGCAGGTTGGTCGCTTCGTCAAATCGCAGCCGATACCCATAGGGATGTGTCCACGGTGCAGCGCCTGTGGCGAAGATGGTTGGCGCAGAGACATGTGGCACGTGCGAGGGGTCCAGGCGCAGCCCGAGTGACGTCAGCACGCGAGGATCGGCGCATCCGCCGCCAAGCGGTGGCAGCCCCGCACGCCACGTCAACCGCCATTCTTCAGCATGTGCAAGACACCCTGGCTGTTCCAATATCGACCAGAACAATTTCCCGTCGATTGGTTGAAGGAGGCCTGCACTCCCGGCGTCCGCTCAGAAGACTACCATTGACTCCACAGCATAGACGTGCACGCCTGGCATGGTGCGGGGCTAGAGCGACTTGGATGAGGGAATGGCGGAACGTCGTGTTCTCCGATGAGTCACGCTTCTGTTCTGTTAGTGATAGTCACCGCAGACGAGTGTGGCGTCGGCGTGGAGAAAGGTCAAATCCGGCAGTAACTGTGGAGCGCCCTACCGCTAGACAACGCGGCATCATGGTTTGGGGCGCTATTGCGTATAATTCCACGTCACCTCTAGTGCGTATTCAAGGCACGTTAAATGCCCACCGCTACGTGCAGCATGTGCTGCGGCCGGTGGCACTCCCGTACCTTCAGGGGCTGCCCAATGCTCTGTTTCAGCAGGATAATGCCCGCCCACACACTGCTCGCATCTCCCAACAGGCTATACGAGGTGTACAGATGCTTCCGTGGCCAGCGTACTCTCCGGATCTCTCACCAATCGAACACGTGTGGGATCTCATTGGACGCCGTTTGCAAACTCTGCCCCAGCCTCGTACGGACGACCAACTGTGGCAAATGGTTGACAGAGAATGGAGAACCATCCCTCAGGACACCATCCGCACTCTTATTGACTCTGTACCTCGACGTGTTTCTGCGTGCATCGCCGCTCGCGGTGGTCCTACATCCTACTGAGTCGATGCCGTGCGCATTGTGTAACCTGCATATCGGTTTGAAATAAACATTAATTATTCGTCCGTGCCGTCTCTGTTTTTTCCCCAACTTTCATCCCTTTCGAACCACTCCTTCTTGGTGTTGCATTTGCTCTGTCAGTCAGTGTACAATTCCCATACTGCATCAGCCCATGTTTGGAGCCATTTCTGATAAGCTTTCATTTTACGTTTACAAGCTGCTCTCACTTCATCATTCCACCAAGTTGTTCCTAGGCATTTCCTTGCTGTTACTACTACATTATCCCTGTATGCCACCCATTACCTTTCTATGTCCTGAACCTGCTTACTGTCCACTGTTCGAAACTTCTCACTAATTATATCCATGCACTTCTATCTAATTTTTTCGTCCTGGAGATTTTCTACCCTTATTCTTTTCTATACAGGTATCACTTTATTCTAGGCCTAGAGATACTTAGTTCACTACAGATCAGATAGTGGCCGATTTCATAGAAACATCCCCGAAAACCCGTACATTCCGAACATATTTCCTGAACTCGAAGTGGGTTAATTTGTAGTCTATTATGGATCTGGTACAGCTAGCCTCCCATGTGTAGCGGTGAATATCCTTATGCTTGAAGAATATATTTGTAACATCTAAACCCATACTAGCGCAGAAGTTCAGCAAACACTTTCCATTCCTATTAGCTCCCATATCTTCCCTACATTTACCAATCACCCTTTCGTATCCTTCAGTTCTATTTCCAATTCCCGAATTGAAATTGTCCATTAGCACTATCCTATCCTTGCTGTTGACTGTGACTACGATGTCACTCAATGCTTCATAAAACTTGTCAACATCCTCATCTGCACTCTCACATGGTGAATACGCTGTGACAATTCTCGTCCTAATTCCTCCAACTGCCAAATCTACCCACATTATTCGTTCATTTACGTGCCTAACAGAAACTATGTTGCGTGCAATGGTATTCCTGATAAAGAGCCCTTCCCCAGACTCCGTCCTTCCCTTTCTAACACCCGTCAAGTACACTTTATAATCTTCTACCTCTTTCTCGTTATCACCCCTTACCCGAATATCACTTACTCCTAGTACATCCAGATGCATCCTCTTTGCTGAGTCAGCCAGTTCTACTTTCTTTCCTCCATAAGCCCCATTAATATTGATAGCTCCCCATCGAATTCCATTTCGTTCGCCAAGTTGTTTCCAATGAGTCCCTCGCCTGTCAAATGGGAGTGGGACTCCGTTACTCCCATAGGTCCGAGGCTTGCTTAAAATGTTCTGAGCTCGGTCGATTCATGAAGCAGGATGCTACCCTACTTGCACATAGTCCAAGTGAGGATCTATCCTCTAACGGGTTAGGGACCATCGGTGGATTGTATAGTCCTAGCCACCTGAGCACAAGGAGGGCCATGACTCAGAATATGACCGAGATGCCCACTCCCATTCCATAGCAACTGGTATCCCGACTCTCAGGACCACTTACTAGGCCACTCAGCCGTTGCCCATCGTTCACGAAATAGACGTGACTACGATAACTCACACCATGAACTAACCTCAACAAATGGACATGTTAAATATAGAAGAGAGCTGTATAATTAGTCACTGATTAACTTAAAGTAGCAACGAAAATAATATTCACAAAACAAACACGTAAATACATAAAGCAGCAACAACTACACAACACAGTACCAATCCTAATAACATCACAAAAGCCACTGAGAGCAAGCCAACCACGTGGCGGTAGCGTTCTTAAATGTGGCATCGCTGTTATCGTTGCCATAGCAACAGATCAGTTTCGAGCAGCGTTAGTCAACTTTCTCTGCCCAGTCAGACTCCACTCTCGTGAGCCTCAGTTGCTTGTGTTTAATTTCACTCTTTAATGCCGCTATAAGATGTTATTTTAAGCAATTCAAACGATTAAAGCTTCGTTTCATTTGAACTATTTCATACTGGTGCCTCTGTTCTATTTGCGAAAGTTTTACGAAAAGTGGCCTGTTAAAGTCCTGCCTGCGATCATGCCTAAGGCTTCCAATGTGCCCTCGAGCCCGTACTGAATTACATCGTCCTCCAGATCACTACCACTACCTCAAACAGTAACATGGCTAAAGGTTAGCATGCTGGCCTTTAGTTCACGGTGATCCGGGGATTTTAACTTTCACTATGGCTCGGTGGCTGGGTGCTTGTGACGTAGATTCCATCTTAGATAGGGTTCCATCTTCACAGACGTGCAGGACGTCTATAGAGCATTATTTCAAAAGGCCTCTCCGGAGACTACACGCCATTATTATTATTATTATTATTATTATTACTATTATTATTATTATTATTATTATTATTAGCCTAATATTATTATTATTATTATTATTATTATTATTATTATTATTATTATTATTATTATTATTATTATTATTATTATTATTGAGTCTTAATCCGTTTACCATCCAGGGTTGGTTTTTCACTTGGACTTAGCGGGGGATCCCACCTTTACCACTTCAAGGGCAGCGTCCTGGAGCGTGACACTTTGAGTCGGGAGGATACAACTAGGCATCAGGACCAGTACGTTGCACAAGTGGTCTCACGTGCTGTGCTGAACAGGGGCCTTGTGTGGGGGATGGAAAATTAGAGGGGTAGGCAAGTGAGAGGGAAAGATGAGGCCGTAGCCTTAAGTTAGTTACCATCCCGGTATTTGCCTGGAGGAAAAACGTGAAGCCACAGAAAACCACTTCCAGCATGGCTGAGACGGGGAATCGAAACTCCTCTACTCAGTTTACCTTCTGAGGCTGAGTGGACCCCGTTCCAGCCCTCGTACCACTTTTCAGATTTCGTGGCAGAGCCGGACCTCTGAGGGTGGCAGCAAATCACACTAACCACTACACCACAGCGCCGGACATTACTGGTCACATGATCTGATGAATGCAATTTGGCAGAACGCTCAGCTTTATTAAGAAAAATATATATAGTGACTTTAATCCAGTTACACGTTTATTTCTGTATGTTAATACAATGAGCTACGAAAACCTACGTTCATTAAAAATACTGTTCGTTCATTACATTTAATGTGCACATAAGCTGCCTCTGTGGGTCCGTGGTAGAGTGTCGGCCTCCGGATCCCAAGATAGCGGGTTCAAACCCGGCAGAGGTAGTCGGATTTTTGAAGGGCGGAAAAAAGTCCATTCGACACTCCATGTCGTACGATGTCGGCATGTAAAAGATCTCTGGTGATACATTTGGTATTTACCCGACAAAATTAATTAAATCTCAGCCATAGACGCCCAAGAGAGATCCAGTTTACTCTAGGTCCGCTAGATGGCAGACAGAGTAAACCGGAACGTCGAAATTGACGAGCAGACAGCCAGATGGCGTCAAATCGAAATGTCTGCACACGGTAGCTGAGGCCATACGATTATTATTATTATAATGTGCACATTATTGAGATGAGTGTGTAGGCTAAGAATATAAGTGATTGTTGACTTGCGGTAATATTCGCGATTGTTGAGCTTACTTCATCAAGAAACGTGAATGTTAACTCATTTATTCATAGCTTGCTATCCAAATAAACTACAGTATGCTTTAACAATGGTTTACATTCAACTAGGCGCATTTCTTGCATTCCTAGCAGAGAAACAACTAAAAAAAAACAACAATCAAAAGCGCCGGTGATTAACGTTAAGTGAGATATAGGCTAAAAAATGAATTCATAGTAAACGAAATTCGGGTTATATGTAAACTCATATTTATTATGGAAGGCATCTTCGGTTAACCCGCATTTAATACATTATCCGGAACGACCAAATGTTGTTCTTAACAACCGAGTGTTCGCCTTAGGGGAGTTCGTATTGATGGAGGTTTACTGTACATTTGCATGTGATGCGTACTGTCCTGTTTTGCTTCTAACTCCTAGCAAATAACCCGCTGATGTTGTGATGTTCACGGCGTACAATGTAAAAAACTTGCAATCCAATGTTTGAAACGAATTCTCGGTGATCCCGGGTCAGACAAACGATAGCCGAAAGCAGGTTAGACTTCATCTTTAAATAATAATAATAATAATAATAATAATAATAATAATAATAATAATAATAATAATAATAATAATAATAATAATAATAATAATAATAAATTTTGCCATGGTTTTCGGTTAGTTCAGTATAAACACTGGGATGTGGATTCGCACCTGATGGGCATGATTGTTAAGGTGTCAAGTTCCTCACGACTGTTAGCTGGTTCTAGCACCGCTGGTGGAACAGAAATGTTGGCCGGCAGGGTAGAAGAGGCGGTGGTGGACAATTTCTGCCAAAAACCTGCGTTCAGTTTCAAATTTGTCCTCAGTTGTCTTATGGCGGTGTTGATAGTGACTCGCCTGTCGGATGGCGACGTTAAGCTTCGAACACACCCCTTGCTGTTATTCCACTGGAGGATTCTATGTGTCGACACTGGGTTTCACCCTCTCCCTACCTTATCATTATCATCACACGCCCACGGGTGTAAGATAGCAAGGCCTGTACCAGGCATCTCCAGAGATCAATCAATCAATCAATCAATCAATCAATCAATCAATCAATCAATCAATCAATCAATCAATCAATCAATTATGGATCTTTCTATACATTCTAATAGTCATCGATATGTTGTGATTTTGTTACCATAGGAGCTCTTTCATATGGCTGAATTCAACACAGAGTTATCGCATTTAAGCGCTCTCTAAATGTACCCGACCTTACCTGGAATCGAACCCATAATCTTGCAAACAGAAAGCTAATAGCTTAACCTCGCAATTGACTACTCCGAATGAAATTCTTCGTCATGACTTTCTGGAGTGACGTATAGAAGGTTAATAGTGCTACATGGCCTTTTTTTTAAATTGAGAGGTCTAATTCCTCTATATTTCTCGTAGAACTCGAGGTTCTATGACCTTGACGATGCTTTCAAGGGTAAAGCAAAACTACCAGAGATCATTCTGTGTTAAGTAAACAATATAGCTCTTATGACAACAGGATTGGCATATGAAACAGCTCTACTCCGGAAGAACGGTGGTGCATACATTTGTGACACTATGTATTAAGGTTCACGGTAACAAGGCGGTATTGGGGGATAAACTAAGCTGGAAATAATTTTTATGAACTGAAGGGGATTTGGGGCTTAGAGAGTATCATTTTGGTTATTAACAGCAAAATCGCAAAGTGGTGCCACATACATTCGTGAAACTGAGTATTTAATTTCGAGATAAGTACGCACTACGCAACACGCGACTTCTCTACAGCAGAAACAGGACTCACCGAGTTACGGATGACGCACTACATGAAATGGCTTTTAGTGCCGGGAGTGTCTGAGGACAAGTTCGGCTCGCCAGATGCAGGTCGTTTGGTTTGACTCCCGCAGGTGACCTGCGCATCGTGATGGGGATGAAATGATGATGAAATTCCCGACCGTGCCGGGACCCCTGTCACCACTGGAACCGGAGTACGCGTTACACGAACCAGAGCGACTCAGTGGGAAGGCTGTTCCCGTCATTGTGCTTCCTCCCCACGAATGTATTTATGAAATAGAAAATCTTAAGTTGTTATTTTAAAAGCGCACGTGTAAAAAATGCCTCATCTTTTTCATACTTTTCCTTTTTTCATAATACAATATAAAGTAAATTATAATATTCTTTAATCACGAGAAATTGTTGGGTGTCTAAGAGCGGATGTGTTCGCGGAATGAACTGTAAACTTCGCACTGATCACCTGACAATATCACATTTATATATTTCCATTTTTGTGAGTACATTCCCGGGCAAAGTAAAACTTACACACCTCCCGACAGTACAGGGATTTCTGGTCCTTTAACATGGACATACATCCCTCCTCTCCCTGCGATGCCGAGCAAACCTCCGGTGTGAGGAACGAACAACACTTAGCTTGGGGGCGGAGCCGTACTTGTCTAAAAGTTACATCTTGCAGAAACTTTCTTCTTTTGGAAAAATAATAATAGTATCGTGTAGCTATTTCTAGCCGAGTGCAGCCCTTGTAAGGCAGACCCTCTGATGATGGTGGGCGGCATCTGCCATGTGTAGGTAAATGCGTGTTAATGTGGTGAAGGATAGTGTTATATGTGGTGTGTGAGTTGCAGGGATGTTGGGGACAGCACAAACACCCAGCCCCCGGGCCATTGGAATTAACCATTGAAGGTTAAAATCCCCGACCCCACCGGGAATCGAATCCGAGATCCTCTGAACCGAAGGCCAGTACGCTGACCATTCAGCCAACGGGTCGGACTTTTGGAAAATAATTACTTACAATTCGTAAGAAGATTTCTTTCAGCAGTGATCGCTTTCAATTGCTAATCAAAAGCAGAAGATTAAGTACGTCTTCATGGGAGCGATAATTCAACGAATATGACTATGACACGTTCACTCATCCAACAAGGGTACAACCATCCAAACCTCAGGAAACTGAATGTGAAGCACATTTCATTATAGTTTACTTAGCGTATTAATACCAGAACAGTGCTTTATTACTGAACGTAGATCAGACTTTATTGGTACACTATTGGAATTCTGACGAAGTTTATGGGTCGTGCAGATAAACCATTTATTATTATTAATAAAAATATTTTCTCCTTCTCGATGACGAATCGTCAAGCAATGCGTACTAAAATACAACGCATTCAAATTGACAGTAAAATTATTTGTTTTACTACTGAACACAGAACGAAAACCTACTTGACGTTATCAGAAACGAGAGATTTTGAGGAATCTTTCATGTGTCATAATAACATCATATACATTGTTAGAGCTTTATCATTAACAGGATTAAGAAAGAAGGATTTCTTTATCAACCGCGTTCCGCGAACTATTTTTGAATGTGCATCCTGCAGTTAAAGAAGGCTGTAAATCGGGTGAAAGCATTTCAGAGGAAGAAAAAAGCTTTGCCATCATCTCTGTTTTGGTAGGCCTATGTGAAAATTTTAAACTATTATTATTATTATTATTATTATTATTATTATTATTATTATTATTATTATTATTATTACGGAGATTTCCGTGGTAGGTAGAGGTGAAAGAAGGTGCGGGTGTGAATAGGTCTCCACCTACTGAATTAAAGTTAAATGTAAAATTTAACAAGGTTATATTTTCTTTCCAAAATTCAGAAATAACAAGAATGGCAGGTACGGAGTAGCAAGACAACAAAGTACAATTACAGTATTTACAGGATTTGGGCTTCGAGCCCTGAAAACACAATTCTTGAGCAACTAGCCCAACTTTACGATATACAAATTTCAACAACGGGGCAGAAGACCCCAATCAAACCCTGGAGCACTTGCTCCAAATTACACCGTAAAGCCTCCTCGAGGCATACAAAACTCAGTTTCCGGAAAAGAGCCACTCGCTCTCAAATTTAAGCCTCTCCCAGGCCACACCAAACTCCACCTTCAAGCTGTCCTCAACGGACATAAACACAGGGGTAAAATACCCAATCTACTGAGGCCTATTAAGTGAGAAAAGGTTAATTATATGGCCTCTAAAATACCAACTTGAAAGGAGGCTCTCCGCACTCCTAATACACTTTATTTAAAACCTACTTGGCACTAGGCCGTTAATGCAAGGGCTAATCCCATACTACAGAGGTGACTTCAGAAAAGAACAATTTACATTATATTAACGAAGAATAGGTTGAGAAAAATAAGTTCACCTCAAAACAATATGATTGGGAGCTCGAGAGGGTTAAGCACTCTCTATCCCGATATGCAGTTTAAAAGATGAAATAGATACAAGTTTCTTTACATTTTAAGGAAGGTTACATAATGGAAAAAGCTTCGGACCCGCCCCGAGAGTTAAACTGCCGAGCTAGCAAAGAAAGAAGTTATTAATTGGCCATTACCTTGTTGTTGACCGCTGCCGAAGAAAGAGGCGCTTCCCGCCCCCTGCTATGTACTTTACACACAGAAAGATGGAACAGAAGTGGCGCAGAGACCCTAAAATCAGCAGTTTATATACTCTCGCGGAAGGTTCTAGGCGTTAGGGGAATGACAACACCCGCCCACAATCACTTTATTGGAGAATAAAGAGAAACCCCTACACAAGATGAAGAAGAAACACATTATTGGTGGAAAATTAATTTCAGAAATTCGGGATTGGCTAGCTTTAAAACAAGGGGAAAGAAAGGGGTAATATTGCCAACTTAACCAATGACTGAAAGAAATTTAACAAAGAACAAACTTTTGAAATAAAATTTTCTCCAAGGAACAGTTCTTTCACTTCCCACCAGGGTGCACTATTGTTGATCTTCAGTAGTGTCCTCTAGAAGAGAAAGTTCACACTTCTTACTTCAAGCAAAACAAAAACACATCAAAAATGACACAGTTCAAAAACTCCAAGATTTCCACGTAGTGACATCTTCTGAAAAACTTGAAAATTAATACCGTCAATAAAGTTCAGACTTCCTCCAGCAGAGGAGTTTCAACTGGCGCACATTTTGAATTAGCGGCGTGGAGGTGTACCGCCCGGTACAGACCTCCCCCCCCAAAAGTTCCTCCAGGGGTGACACATGAAATCAGTTTGAAACAAGGTTCAAGTTATGATTTGGATATGAAGATTGATTGCAGAAGCATTTATAAGATGTTCTTAATATTGTTTGATTCAGTTTCAAAATTTTTGTTGTTGCAGGTGAAGTAAAGTCTTTATGCTTGTAGAAGTTAATTTCAGAAGATAAACTTTAGTTTTTAAAGTTGAGAAAAAAAATTTCTAAGTCCACCAGATATTGCAGAAAAATCCAAGAGAAGGTAGTAATGTCGAACTGGAACGTCCATGTAGTTGATGTAGATTAAGTTGAATGGCCAGATCGGCCGTTGCCGCTTGCGTCCAGGAGAGGCCGCTCGGACCCTTCAAGTACCCTGAGATACCGCTCGCCCGCACCATGAGGGGAGCAGTGGTGTTGAAACACGCCGCGCCCGCGGTGAAGATATGCAGGCTGCGGGCAAGTAGCAGATCGTGCGCCGCACATCAGCCTTGGCCGGGAGGAGAGCTCCGGCTCGCCGTGCACATGTCGTCCTCGCTGGGGTCGAGGGGGCCCATCCTCAAACCCAGTCGCGGCACAGCGCCGCGCGGCTGCGGGGGCACTGAAACATTAAAGCTAGGCGGCAGAATATTGTTGGACCATCATCTCTTTGAGGGCACAGACTTTGTGGAGAGGTTGAGGGGCCAGCGGCGTGCAGATATCCATGGCATTTAATATAAGCAAGCCACAGTGTGTATAGCAGGAGACGGGAGCGTGGTAATGGCCGTGGCAAGGACAAAATGGCAGTTTAACGAATCGGGGGAGGTTTACAAAAATGCTAAAATATAGAAAATATTATAGGAGGAGCAGAATGCCTTAAGAGTGGAAACTCAAAAAAAATATAACCTTCATATTCCTATCAAATTATATGAAGCAAGTTGACACAAAATTTACACCGGTTTCACCTGGGACAGGTGAACCCTAAATATCCTCTCGGTGGCTGGATTGCTTACTAACAATGTAACCGGCGTAAGAAAATCGAGAATGATACAAGGCCCATGAAATCTGGGGGCAAGCTTGCCCGCGGGAACAAAGTTCTTGACCATAACTTGGTCACCTACCTTCAAAGGGGTGGGTCTCCGTCCACGATCATACCTTTCCCTAACCTTTTCATGAGACACTTTAAGATTGGCTTTAGCCTTCTTCCAAAGATCTTTGATGTTGTCCGGATCTATTGTCTCGGGTAGAATGTCACTCAGAGACCAGAGGTTAGAGAGCGGCGTGTTGGGAACAAACTTGAACATCAAAGAGGCTGGAGTAAACTGATGTGATTCATGAACCGCCGAATTCAAAGCAAAAGCTAACCAATGCAAGGACGTGTCCCACCTGGAATGATCTTCATGATGATAGGCAATAAGCGCGGACCTGAGATTACGGTTAACCCGTTCAGCCAGCGATGGTTGAGGGTAATAAGCAGAAGTAGTTACATGAGAGATAGACAAGTCAAAACAGAATTTACGAAAAAGGTTTGATGTGAACGCCTTAGCATTATCAGACACAACATATTGGCACAGACCAAAAGAAGCAAAAATAGAATTTAGGCAAGTAATGGTGGACTGAGCGGTAGCCAGCTTAGTCGGAAATAACCAGGAAAATCTTGTAAAACCATCTACACATACAAAGATGAATTTGTTGGCATTTCCCTTCGACTGGGGGAAGGGTCCTACATAATCAATATACAGGCGTTCCATGGGGCGCGACGCTTGATGCGAAGACAGAAGGCCTACCTTGGTGGACATGGTGGGTTTACTAAGCAAACAAGATTTACAAGCTTTTACAAGTTCACGGATTTCACCGTCCATCCCCTTCCAGATGAACCTTTCACGAACCTTTTCACGAGTTTTAAAGATTCCAAGATGCCCCCCTAATGGGTTCTCATGATAGTACTTGAAGATCATAGGTACAAGAACAGCTGGAACGACAACTTTCATCATCTTATCCTGCCTCGAAGGGCAACATAGAACACCATTCCTCAAAACATAAGGGACGACATGTTCCCCAGAAGAAAGGGTTTCCATTATCGGAGCCAGCGTCGGATCTTCACGTTGGTATTTCTCGATATCCCTAAAAAGCATGGGGGCATCTGTTAAGATGGCATTAACATCAGATAACATGGACTCGGGAGGAGATGAACTATCGACCGGTTCATGGTTCTCAATGTCGTTGGAAAACATACGACTGAGTCCATCAGCGACAACATTTTCGGTACCTCGGATATGTCTGACATCGAATTGGAAGGCAGAAATACGGATGGCCCAACGGGCTATACGACCAGTACGACGCGGCCTACCTAAGACCCAACTTAAGGCTTGATTATCTGTCTCCAGGTCGAATTTGACATGTTCCAGATAGAGACGGAACTTCTCTAAGGCGAATAAGACTGCCAAACCTTCGAGCTCATATATGGAGTATTTTGATTCTTGAGCCGATAGAGTCCTAGTTGCATAGGCGATGGGTCGCCTCCCTAGTTCAGTCTCTTGAAGAAGGACTGCGGCTACTGCTGACGACGACGCGTCCGTTTGGACGATGAATTTCTTTGAGAAATCAGGCATAGCAAGGACAGGGGCATTACAGAGAGCTAATTTCAGATCTTCAAAAGCGGCTTGTTGAGAAGGTCCCCACTCGAATTTGATGCCTTTCCTACGAAGAAGGTTCAAGGGCGCCGCTCTATTAGCGAAGTTAGGAATAAACTTCCTGAAGAAATTCACCAAACCAATGAACCTGGCGATACCTTTAATGTCCTTGGGAGGTTTAAAATCACGGATGGCCTGTGTTCTAGAATTATCGACTGCTACACCATCAGGTGACACAATATGCCCTAGGAAAGACATAGAGGGCTTAGCAAAGGCAACCTTGGACAACTTGACAGTTAACCCAGCCTTACGAAGGCGATTGAGAACTTCTCGCAGATGATCTAGATGTTCTTCGAAGTTTTCCGAAAATACGACGACATCATCCAGGTAGTGGTACAAGTATTCAAATTTGATGTCGGAGAAGACCCTATCTAGCAGCCTAGTGAGTACAGCTGCTCCCGTGGGGAGCCCGAAAGGTACCCGGTTGTATTCATATAAATTCCAGTCCGTGGCAAACGCTGTAAGATGTTTAGACTCTTCGGCAAGGGGAATTTGATTATAGGCCTGATTCAAGTCCAAGATAGTAAAGAACTTGGCCTTACGAAACCATGAAAAACAAGAATGAAGGTCAGGAAGGGGCACAGATTGCAACACCACCTTCCGATTGAGAGCCCTATAATCAATGACAGGCCTGAAGCCTCCTTGGGGTTTCGGGACTAGAAAAATAGGTGACGAATACGCCGACTTAGAGGGCCTAATAATACCGTCCTTCAACATCTGATCGATGATTTCTTTCAGAGCCTTCATTTTAGGTGGAGAAAGCCTATAAGGTGGAAAACGGACAGGAATCGAATCCGTGACCTCAATTTTGTATTCAATAAGGTCAGTAACACCAAGAGTATCAGAGAACACCTCGGGAAACGACTGACACAATTTGCGAATACTATCAGCCTGCTCCTCAGGTAGATGTCTAAGGTCTAACAACATCTCATCCTGGGTAGGCGAAATAGATGAACATGATACAGAATTACACTTTAACAAGGGAATGTTACAATTGGACGCAAATTTGAATGTGCACGACTTACTCTGAAGATCGAGCACAAGACCAGTGTGAGAAATGAAGTCCGCTCCCAGTATGATGGGGCAAGACAAGTGCTTAGCCACAAACAGTTTAGTTTTCCATGTAAATTTAAGAATACGAATTTTGACCAGTAAGGAACCTAGAATTTCTAATGGAGATGAATTAGCCGAAACATATAGAACAGGAGATGAGACATAGTGAGGTAGTTTACAAACAGATTTCAATTTAGAATACCATTCAGCCGAAATAATCGAACAGACACTGCCTGAATCTAATAGAGCTGTTATAGGCTCATTATATAACTCAATCTTAAGAAAAGGAATAGGTGCGGGGGAATCCGCCGCAATCCTAAGACACCCTTTGGGGCATTCAAAAGATGCATTTGAAAATTGCTCGTTCCCTGAATTTACAACCTGTTTACTAGGGGCTGAGTCTCGGGAAGATGGATTAGTCGACTCAGCCGAAGCCACTAGTCACTTTTTATTATTGGCATAGGTGGAATTTGCACCAGAAGTTGAGCAGGAGGGGGTGCTATTCGAATTTGGGCAATTCTTGGCGATATGTGAGAAAGCCCCACATTTAAAACAGCCTTGTGATGAACCAGCCCCATTACTTGTCCCACTCGACTTGATCAGTGGACACTTATTGCGCAGGTGGTCAGGCGACCCACAAGCATAACATTTACGAGGGGTGACTGATCGGCGAGGTGGAGGCCGAGTATTACTAAAGGAAGGCGGGGGTTCTTTCGCGACACGCAAGGAATCGGCGTATCTAACTCCTTCCGCTGAGACGGCCAATGCTTCAAGTTCCGAGAAAGTTTGCGGGCACGCCGCGAAACACAAATATGACCTATAGGATGGTGAGATACCTTCCACAATGGCTTGTACAATCTGCTCCTCAGGGAAGTGAAGAGCAAACACCCTAGTATAAAACTTAATGTCCTGTATGAAATCAGCCATGTTTTCATCCAAGCGTTGTACACGGTAATAGTACTTCTGAATCAGAGATGACCTCGCGCGGGCGGGAATAAAATTTGCAAGCAAGTGTGCATGAAAATCTTCAATAGATGACTGTTCAGCTATGGCTCTTACTATTTTGTCAGAGAGAATACCAATTGCATAAGAATAGATAATTTGCAAAATTTGACATGGAGAAAGAGAAAACACAAGGGCATGATCCTGAAATTCAACTAGAAATCTTAAAAATGAAATTACGTCACTGGTGGTATTAACGGAAAACTTAGAGATACCTCTGAGCAACATTGCCAATGGATGAGGCAAGCTACTAAACCCGGGTGACATAGTAGGTAAAGGTTTCAATGGCAAGGTAGTTAATTCAGTACGTACATTATTTAATGAGTTACGGCGTTCAGACTCGTCCAATGGGGCAGAGGTTGTTTGAGCAGCAATGGTTTTCCTATTGACGTCTCCCTTATGAGGCTCTTCCTCACTACCTACATTCACCGTGACGGGTTGATCAGTTTTGGGAGGAACCTCCCCAGTTAACAATTGAGTGACCTTGCAAGATAATTCAGAAATATTTTCAAGCAGCGTACTAGCTTCCTTCCTCTGAACGTCATTCAGCTTCAAAGACAACAGATCGTTAACTCTATTTGAAAAGTGATATAGCCTGGCTTGCACACGCTTAATTTGATTAGGAGAAGGATCATTTTCATCAAAAAAACTAACTACAGATGCTAACCCAGTAATATTCTCGACGATCGTGGAAAGAGAGTCGTCAACTTCTTTCTCTCCCAAGGTGGGGATTGAAATGGGCAATTCAAGGGACTCTCTAAGCTTGTTTGTGTCTACTGCAACCGTGCCTCCAGATTGCACATTTCTAATAGTTAATTCGTAGATTAACTCCTCTTTGCGCAAATAGTTAAGATGGAGAACATCGCGAGGGCCGGGCATGATGACAGAACAATTTTGAAAAACTCAAAAAAAATTCCAGCAACAGAGAAAATTGTTAGAGTTCGGAACAAAACAATGTTTAACCGTCAAAAAGGGCTAAATTGAGACCCATTTAACCACGCTCTGCTACCACTTGTTACGGAGATTTCCGTGGTAGGTAGAGGTGAAAGAAGGTGCGGGTGTGAATACGTCTCCAACTACTGAATTAAAGTTAAATGTAAAATTTAACAAAGTTATATTTTCTTTCCAAAATTCAGAAATAACAAGAATGGCAGGTACGGAGTAGCAAGACAACAAAGTACAATTAGAGTATTTACAGGATTTGGGCTTCGAGCCCTGAAAACACAATTCTTGAGCAACTAGCCCAACTTTACGATATACAAATTTCAACAACGGGGCAGAAGACCCCAATCAAACCCTGGAGCACTTGCTCCAAATTACACCGTAAAGCCTCCTCGAGGCATACAAAACTCAGTTTCCGGAAAAGAGCCACTCGCTCTCAAATTTAAGCTTCTCCCAGGCCACACCAAACTCCACCTTCAAGCTGTCCTCAACGGACATAAACACAGGGGTAAAATACCCAATCTACTGAGGCCTATTAAGTGAGAAAAGGTTAATTATATGGCCTCTAAAATACCAACTTGAAAGGAGGCTCTCCGCACTCCTAATACACTTTATTTAAAACCTACTTGGCACTAGGCCGTTAATGCGAGGGCTAATCCCATACTACAGAGGTGACTTCAGAAAAGAACAATTTACATTATATTAACGAAGAATAGGTTGAGAAAAATAAGTTCACCTCAAAACAATATGATTGGGAGCTCGAGAGGGTTAAGCACTCTCTATCCCGATATGCAGTTTAAAAGATGAAATAGATACAAGTTTCTTTACATTTTAAGGAAGGTTACATAATGGAAAAAGCTTCGGACCCGCCCCGAGAGTTAAACTGCCGAGCTAGCAAAGAAAGAAGTTATTAATTGGCCATTACCTTGTTGTTGACCGCTGCCGAAGAAAGAGGCGCTTCCCGCCCCCTGCTATGTACTTTACACACAGAAAGATGGAACAGAAGTGGCGCAGAGACCCTAAAATCAGCAGTTTATATACTCTCGCGGAAGGTTCTAGGCGTTAGGGGAATGACAACACCCGCCCACAATCACTTTATTGGAGAATAAAGAGAAACCCCTACACAAGATGAAGAAGAAACACATTATTGGTGGAAAATTAATTTCAGAAATTCGGGATTGGCTAGCTTTAAAACAAGGGGAAAGAAAGGGGTAATATTGCCAACTTAACCAATGACTGAAAGAAATTTAACAAAGAACAAACTTTTGAAATAAAATTTTCTCCAAGGAACAGTTCTTTCACTTCCCACCAGGGTGCACTATTGTTGATCTTCAGTAGTGTCCTCTAGAAGAGAAAGTTCACACTTCTTACTTCAAGCAAAACAAAAACACATCAAAAATGACACAGTTCAAAAACTCCAAGATTTCCACGTAGTGACATCTTCTGAAAAACTTGAAAATTAATACCGTCAATAAAGTTCAGACTTCCTCCAGCAGAGGAGTTTCAACTGGCGCACATTTTGAATTAGCGGCGTGGAGGTGTACCGCCCGGTACAATTATTATTATTATTATTATTATTATTATTATTATTATTATTATTATTATTATTATTATTATTAACTTTCTTCTTCTTAATCCATTTACCGTCCAGGGTTGGTTTTCCCTCGGACTCAGCGAGGGATCCCACCTCTGCTGCCGCAGGGGCAGTGTCCTGGAGCGTGTGACTTCGGGTCGGGACATACAACTGGGGAGTAGGGCCAGTATCTCGCCCAGGCGGCCTCACCTGCTAGGCTGAACAGGGGCATTGTGGGGGTAATGGGAAGACGGTAAGGGATAGACAAGGAAGAGGGAAGGAAGTGGCCGTGGCCTTAAGTTACGTACCATCCTAGCATTTGCATGGAGGAGAATTGGGAAACTTCAGAAAACCACTTCGAGAATGGCTGAGGTGGGAATCGGATCCCCTCTCTATTCAGTTGACCTCCCGAGGTTGAATGGACCCCATTCCAGCCCTCATACCACTTTTCAAATTTCGTGGCAGAGCCGGGAATCGAACAGGGGCCTCCGGAGGTGGCAGCTAATTTCACTAACCACTACACCACAGAGGCAGACATTATTATTATTATTATCATTATTATTATTATTATTATTATTATTATTATTATTATTATTATTATCATTACATACAGGAAAATCTTTAGACGTCTACTTTCAAGACCGACAAATGATATTATAGTATTCTGAGGATATTAGGTCGTCTTACAACTACCGTATGCTGACACGTCTTCATTTCACTGTTTTTGATTATGGACATTATGGTGAAAATTACGGATACGTCTTCATTTTATCACCAAGATCGTCTTCAAAGCAAAAAGGAATGAAAACAATTAATTGTCGGTCTATAATCATTTTAACAAATGAAATGGCGATATACTGCTTTCCATAGCTTTCTCTGGAGGTTGAGGAATGAGCTACGCTTCTGAAAGGGTCATTCTATGTCGAGTTTAGTTACTATGGAGTGACAATAAATTGCCATTGTTTAGTTTCATTCGCATTGCATTGAAGACGAACTTTATAGCAAGGTCGAAAAGCATCATCCAGCAATTGTTGTAACGCGAAATGATATCCCCAAAATACTATAATGTCATAGAGAGAGCAAGTTCATGAGTTCATTCGCGGGAAATACTCAACCGATATCAGTATTTCTTTTACGTTTAGAAATGCTATTTCTTACATTTAATAATAATCTCATAATTATGCTAGTTTATTTAGAGAACGGGGAGTTTGAGATAAATAAAGCGAGACCGAAAAATGTGCGTCTGGGAACTTTAAACTGTCCGTCTAGATAAAAATGTTCAATTATTAATTTTGATTACTGTGTTGATGGGGTGAAAGTACCTTATGGGGACCATTGTAGGTACGTACGAATTAATGTAAGGAAAGATTCTCATTGGAGTAATCATATAAACATAATTTTAAATAAAGGTAACATATTTATTAATGTTATTATCAGGATATTTAAGGTTTGTTGTAAAGATGTAAATGAGAGTGCGAATAAGTCACCACCCACACTAGGGTTAGGTGATTGGAGAACTGGATGAAGTCAAAAGAAAAGCTCCACAATCTGTTCTGGGCGATTTCTTCCAAAACATTAGTATTAGGAAAATGTCGCTTTTTTTAGCTAGGGGCTTTACGTCGCACCGACACAGATAGGTCTTATGGCGACGATGGGATAGGAAAGGCCTAGGAGTTGGAAGGAAGCGGCCGTGGCCTTAATTAAGGTACAGCCCCAGCATTTTCCTGGTGTGAAAATGGGAAACCACGGAAAACCATCTTCAGGGCTGCCGATAGTGGGATTCGAACCTACTATCTCCCGGATGCAAGCTCACAGCCGCGCGCCTCTACGCGCACGGCCAACTCGCCCGGTGGAAAATGTCGCAACCTTTCGGCTGAGAAGATTTGGGAATAAGGAGACGAAATGAGCGACTTAGTGGGATGTTGTCAGTGGAGATGAATAACCTTGTGTGGAGCTTTTACAAGTAGATTCACAAGAAAAACTGGAGAATAGAGCACGATATCTTACAAGTTTTGGAAGTAATTTAAGAGAAGACTGGTTAAGCAACTCTTAGAGATGTGCCACATGGGCAAAATACTATAGTGTTATAAAGAGAGGAAGTTCGTTTCTGGAAGGTACTCTCGGGAAATTAATCTATATCAGTACATCTTTCACGTTTAGAAATGTTACTTATATGCTAGTAATAAGTTACTGGTAATTATGCTAGTTTATTTAGAAAACAGGGAGTTTGAGAACAATGGACTACAGCCCTATATAAATCATATAACATAATATTTTATGAAAATAGGGTGCGGCGATGTTAACATTCCCACTTTTCTCAGACGTTAATAGTTTTTTCCACGACTGAAAAAACCACGTGAATTCTTCCCTCGTCCATGATAATCTTCCCTCAATCTGGAAAAATTGTACTTACGCGAGTGGAGCCGCGGGTTTGCTGGGCCTTTGGTCACCGGGGTCCCGGGTTCGATTCCCGACAGGGTCGGGAATTTTAACCGTCATTGGTTAATTTCTCTGGCACGGGGGCTGGATGTATGTGTCGCCTTCATCATCATTTCATCCTCATCATGACGCGCAGGTCACTTAAGTTAAGGGTATTAAATCGAAAGACGTGCACCTGGCGAGCCGAACATGTCCTTAGACACTCCCGGCACTAATAGACTGTGGCCATACGCCATTTCATTTTAGTGGTAAAATTGAAAAACCGATGCAATACTTTACTTATAAAACTTAGCACACTAATCTCTGTGCCGTTTTTTATTTTATTGCAGTGTAAGGTTTTATAGACAGTACATTGAAGCAAATGATCAAATTAGACTAGATTTATAGTTCATCCTCATCATTGAGAGGTATACTTAAATTATGTTCTAAATAAAGTATTTACTTAATGCCATTCAGTTACAATCTATAAGGTTAGCTGCTAAACCAGTCATGGACGAACTAGTTTGTAAAATTGCTGCAGTGCTGTTATCTAACGAACAGTCGGTGTGATATTTTTGATTAGGCTTAGGACGTTGCAGACCACCGCATACAGGACTATGTTAGGGTTCTTTCCAGGGTGCGAAATCGCGGGGAGGAAGGAATGATTGCCCCCCCTCCAATATTTTGTATGAAAGGTTCCTCCCCACTAAAATTGCCCGGAGGAGGATTCTTTCATGATAAAATAAAGAAGAAAATCTAGAACACATAGATTACTGAAATTGCTGCTTTTTACTATGAGTATTTTCATAAAAACATCAGGAGCAATGGGAATAATACAACGACTGCCAGAACTTGAGCATTTGACGAGGAGAAAAATGGACACTATCGACACTGACCTATCCAAGACTTTTCATAAGATAGAAAATGAGTGCAATTGGACTAGATAAAAGAGTGCTTGAATGGGTGGATGCATTTCTGAAACATAGAACTCAGGGAGTTAGAGTAGGTGAAGTGTTTTCTGATCATAAAGTGATTAAGAGGCGGGTTGGTGTCCTGCAGGGCAATATTATTGGACCTTCATGTTTTCTTATATATACAAATGATATGAGTAAAGATCTGGAATCCCAGATAAAGCTATTTTCGGATGATGTTATACTACATAGAGTAGTAAATGAGTTGCAGAACTGTGAGCGGGCACTTAGACAATGTAGTGAGATGGACAGCACACAATGGTAGGATTGTAAATGGGATGGAAAGTCAAGTTGTGAGTTTTACCGAGAGGAGAATACTCTCAGTGTTAATTATTGTGTTGATAGGGTGATCGTACCTTATGAGGAACACTGTAATTACCAGGGTTAAGATTTTTAGGTGCGCACCTTTTTTGTTAGGGTAGGCCTAAATTAAAGCTGTTCGGAAAGATATCACAGTGTGAAATTTTGTTTCTAGTTGCGAAAAGAGGCATTTTTTGCACACCTTTTCCCCATCTATGGGACCTTTATCCTTTTTTCCCCCAACTATGAGCATAATCACCTTTTTTTCTCCTTTTGGCCTTTTAAGTTAAATTCCAATTTATTCAATAAGATTTCTAATCAATATAAAATATTTAACTTTCTATTAACGTCTCCACAACTTTCTGTGTACGTGCGAATAGTAAGCCTACCCTTTCAGTAAACACCGCGCGGGAGTTGAAAGCACACCTGCAACAATGGAAAATAATTGTGTGTTCGACAAAACCTCTTTCTCTCGCTTACCGCAATAATACGGTTTACACTGAGTGATTTTATCCCACCAGAAACAGTAGCCTGCTGTTCGTGAATGTGAGTTTGTTACTGTGAGAGACGTCATCTGTTCGCATGGAGGCGGAGGCTGGTGACGCAGAGATGTCAGCAACAGCAGCCGCGTAGTTCTGAGAACTGAGACTTGTTCTGCTCGAAGCTACTAGAAATCGCTGAGACTGGGTGAGAACATTCTGGTAACTGACGCGGTGTTATAACAGAGTGTGGACAGTAAGTGAGCGCAGCAGTGAGTTGTGTGATAGTCGCATTGAGTTAGCACTTTGTTACATTACTAAACGAGTGCACTACTAAATTTCACCATGCCAAAGGTGTCCAGTGCCCGATTTATTGCTCTGGCATAGGAATTCAAACAAGATTTCATAGACACTGATGGAACTATTAAGCGATGTACGACGCACTATTTGTGATACAAGAATTTTGTTAGATGAAAAACACAAGCGAGTTCGCATCGAACAACACATTTTCAGCTCTACGCATCAAATGAATAAGATTCTTCAAGCAAACAAACCGCGACAACCTCTTTCAACAGAGTTCTTCAAAAAGCCAAAATTTGAAGGAATTAAACATCGATTTGTCTGCAGCTCTTACACAATCAGGAATTACACTCAATAAGGTGAACCATCCAGCCTTCAAGGGATTTCTTGAAAAATACACAAAGATGTCAATGCCCGATGAGTGTACTTTAAGTAAGCAAAAACTACATGGAGCCTGTTTTCCAAGAAACCATGCAAAGAATCAAGGAGGAAGTGTCTGATTGCGATGTGGGAATCATTGTGGATGAAACCATGGACTCAATGGAACGATATGTATTGAACATTTAAGTTTTTCCCTTAGCAGGGGAGAACATTAAACCCATGTTGTTAAAAATGTATGACCTGCAGAAAGCCAATGTCAGTACAGTAATGAGATCAATTATGGACTTCTGCCAAAAACTCTGGCCTACTGGTATCGAGTTTGAAAAACTTCTTCTTGTGGTTACGGACCAAGCTCCCTATATGGTTTCAGCTGTCAACCACTTGAAACCATTATTTCCTAAGTTGAAGCATGTGGCATGCTTGGTTCATGCCCTTCATAGGGTTTGTGAACCCATAAGGAACGAATACGACATCGCAAATCAATTCATCTCTGCCCTGAAGAAGATTCTTCTGAAAGCTCCGAGTCGTGTTGTTGCCTGCAAGCAAACTACTGGGCTGCGCCTTCCAAATTTCTCGGTCATTACTCGCTGGGGATCGTGGATTGAGGGTGCTGCTCTGTTGTGTGAGAATTTTAACAAAATTAGAGAGTTCGTGCTTTCTATGGATCCAGCCGACGCAGGTGCGAATTCCAAGGCATAGCAACATCTGTTACCGGAGAAAATACACAATTTGCAGACAGAACTATATTGTGTCCATAGTTACAAATACCTTAACTGCAGTTATTGAACGATTAGAAGGAAAAGGTCTGGAAAATGAAAAACAATGGGATATTTTTAATTCCGTAAGGGAGCAGTTAGATGGCTTTGCCAAAGACAAACTCGAATATTGTATTAATAATCTTGACCATAATGGCCAGTATTGGGTCCGTATAAACTTAATCACAGTAAATAGAGAGATGGATGATCCGCCTAGTCAATACTATGTGTTAGAAAATTTCTATATTTACATTACACATTTACATTATATCTAGTACATGTTTTGAGAATATGCACATTCTCTTCTTCAGCTAATTGGGTTAAAATAGGTGTATTACAATAAGACCTAATGAAAATGGGGCCCCCTTTAAGAAATCTAAAACTATGACAAGTACAATATAACATATTAAAAATTGATAAATAGTGGCGTGGAATTAAATTCCATCTTGTCATCTCAGTATAAACACAATACGATGATGTCTATATGGATAAAATGTTGAGCACTGGGCACTGTTGCGATGTGACGTCACTGTGTCCTTGGTGGTCCAATACTCCCTTATAAAATTCAAGTAGAATGATATTAAGAATAATGTAAAACGAAGTTGTCAAGCCGATGCCCTCAGTTAATAGGTGTTTATGCACCCAGGTTGATGAACTTTATATGGTCTGTAAGAAGAAAGGTAAGGTATCTTTTTTTTTTTTTTTTTTTTGCTATTTGTTTTACGTCGCACGGACACAGATAGGTCTTATGGCGACGATGGGACGGGAGAGGGCTGGAAGTGGGGAGGAAGCGGCCGTGGCCTTAATTAAGGTACAGCCCCAGCATTTGCATGGTGTGAAAATGGAAAACCACGGAAAACCATCTTCAGGGCTGCCGATAGTGGGGTTCGAACCCACTATCTCCCGAATACTGGATACTGACCGCACTTAAGCGACTGCAGCTATCGAGGTCGGTAAGAAAGGTAAAATAGAAACTGTAAGTGCAAGAGTGTAAGAAACAAAATGAGAATACAACGCGTAAAAAGTGATTAAAACTTACCGACGTCACATAATTAAGTTATACCAGTGTCCTTATAAAGACACTCATACACTGACATTATGTTCGGTCATCATTGTATAACTATATTCCCCGCCCCAGTGAGTCGATCCTGGCTACGCTAGTGTTGTCTTCCTTTCCGACTTTTCATCGGACGCTTCGTCAAGTAGTACGGATCTCCAAAAAGTAAACTTACAGAACCTTTAATGGTCTTAAATAATCTGAGAACGCTTACAGTACTACAGAAACTCACACAGAGCTGTACGGAGTACAGACGCCAACTGACAACCGCGCAAAGTCGCCTGTAGTCGCCTTAATTAAGGATGAACAGGTCACAAGTTGCCTGAATCAAACCATGCGGATTATCAGTGGCTCAGTTAAATACTCTGGCTCCCCGTACTCAGTCTCATCCAACCCCCTAGACTAAGGAGAATGAAAAATTCGCTCCGAGAGCACTACACAAAAACCGAACACTTTTCCCTTTGCGGAACTCAGATGATATAAATATGTCTCTCGGTCATGGCCATCCACCAATGGCTGTTAAATTCAGATGGCAGCCAGCCATAAGACATAGCCTGCGCTGTTGCTGGGTAACATTGTATGACCATCCATCCTACACGGTTACTATGGTTACACTTCCGTCACACATACTGTTGCATCATGCTACACATATTTTCGGATGACCCCCATACATAAGACGTATTTATGTCGATAAGAACAATAAACCAGTGTCTTCCCATGCCGGTGATACAACTCATTGACTTCAATGTCTGAAGTCTAGGTCCCCACCGACTCAAACAGCTCGAGAGATCTTTTCAAGCAATTTCAATGCTGCAAATGTATGGCGTAGCGAATTATGCAGCAAAGTTTCAGCCTTTGCTTAATGTACACGATCCCTCTCATGGTTTGTATCCGCCACAGAAAACTTGGGTTGCTATCAACAGGGTTCGAAACTGCTATGCACCATGCGCTGCACAAGTGGGGCTTGCGATCTTCCCCTAGCTGCGAGCAGACAACCCATCGCATTGTCACTGAGTGTGAAAGAACGACATCATCCCGACCTGTGGAAAAATTTATATCAGCTTCAATGCCGGCCATACAGTTGTTCGACACTGGACTTTATTTAGTGAAATCCTCTTTTGCTCTCACTGTTTCATAATTGCTTTTGTATCTATACGTATCTATTATGTAATATGTGTGTAATCCCATAGGTTAATAATAACCAAGAGATCATGCCCTAATTATAGATCAGTTGTAAGTGTATTGTATTCAAATTAATTAAAATGCATTAGAAATTTAAGGAAGGTCATGATATCCTACGATATGACTGTGCTGGAAAGTCTTCAACTGCTAACGATCCTTGTAGCTTCTGATTCTTAGTCTCGCCTTATTATGGACAGTTTCTTGAAATCTAAAGAGAACGTTCCATCCTTTAGTCGAGGCACGCACTTGATATATTTATAAACTAAGCTGTTGTCGTTGTTCACCGCTAGATGAAGATTTTGTTTTGTGTTCATGAATATTTGAGTTTCTGTGCGTTATCAGTAACTTGGCTATTCATTATGTTTATGGCCGATTAAGTCCTTTTATTGCTTCTACAAGAGAAGATCCTGATATAGTTACATAAGCCAAGCCAAGCCTTCTTCAGCCGCTCGCAGCGTTTCAAATCACCATTAAAATACTTTCTCCAAGTTTGTTAGACACGAGTTTGAAGTCTACATCATTAATGTTGATTTGGTGCTGATAAGCTTTCTTTCTTTGTGTTTCTTTTTGTGGTTTTGGAATAATTCTGTCCTTATTCGTTTCTCTTCTTGTTGAAGGTAATCCTGATGGTGTGCAAGCTCCATTTCTCTTGTCGAATCTCTTGTTCTTAAAGGAAATATATTTTCTTACTAGATTAAACACATTAAAAATAATCCTTTTATCTGTTATTGTTTTCAAATTGTTCCACACTTATCATGCATTAGACATACAAAAGTAAATTATACATTCAGTTTCATCTATATGTCCATCTGTTTGTCTACTATTTGTTTGTGTCTTACGGCGTTTGGAAAGTGTAGAAAATGATTTTATGGATCATACTATTTTGTACAATGGACGGTTACATTTCAAACAAATAATAAACTGTGTTAGTGCCTAAATTTTGGGGGCCTCGAACAGTCGGATGTACAAAAAAGTACAAACTATTGTTTCATAAAATTCTACACTCCATTACATAATGTATCGTGATTAAATATAACTAGTGGACCCGTGCTGCATTCCTTATAAACAGGTCAGAAAACTCGTCTTGATATGCCTGCCAAAGTCATGTTGTTTTTCCTGCCGTTTTAAATAATTTTATGAACATTTAATGCCGGTACATTACAACTGATTCATTCGTAACGTAAACACTTCTTTCAATACGATACTCCCTGTGCTTCGACCATTCGCCCGTACCTGGATCTTAACATTTCCAAACAATTTTGTCCAAGATAATGCAACACACACAGTTGGGTGTGACTGAGTACTTGTTCCGGTAAGTAGACTACCCACTTTTTCAAGCATTTGTCCCTGCGATGCAAAAGGCTAGTCGACGTGATAACTTCCCGTCTGAACATACGTAGACTGTTTTTCTTAGCAGCATGTAGTTTATAAGGAACGTTCTGCCATCTGTTGAGTATATTCAGAAGCTGGGGAAGGTCAGAGATTCAAAGAGTATCTAGCAGAGAATAGTATTCTTGCATCATCAGAGGAAGTGGCTTGACAAGACGTAGTAATCATTAATGAAAGTATCAGTGGTGTAAGCTAAGTACGGAATGTATTGCGGGTTAGGGTAAGCCTTCGCCTGCAATTATTGGAGGGATCATTTAATGATTTGATTTAGAGAATAAATATATTTCCATTGAAATTTCAAGAAATGCAAAAATGTTCCTGTACTAATGAGGCGATTTGGAAGATATTGGTACAAACCACACTTTTAACTCCGCCTGGTTTAAGAGCTTGAGTTTTGGAAGCATGTACGTTAGCGTTTTATATAATATATAGATAGATGTTTGCAGTCTGACTGATTAAGTCTTCCTATGAGTACACAATTTTAATTTTTCTTCACCAATTACCTTTAATGATGCAAGTAAAGTCATTTCCGCTTTCTTCATAATCATCGTACAACTGGGCATCTAAGGTCGCTTATTCTGTATAAAATTGATAGTACATGCGAAAGAAACCCTTTTCACAGACACGCCAATTTCTTAAACAATGTTGTATGCGTGCTACAGCATTTATCTAAGGGCTAATTACTTGGTATGAATGTTTAATTAAAATGTTTACACTTAACAAGAATTCTCGTCTTCTTTCGTCCGTAAGGATATTGCTAATTGCTCCTCCGTTAGCGTAATAAATGGGATTATCCATGCGCCACTTGAGGTCGGTGTGGAGAACAACCTCGAGCAAGGACGCAAGCACTCCAGTTTAATTTTATTTGAGTTTTATGGAGGTATTGTACGATATCACGGCGAGCAGATGGCCGGAGTTATCACCACAGAGCTTGTACTTGCACGGTGGAGAAATGTAAACATACTATTCTTTCTTTCTTTATCATTTCCATTATTCTGATAATGTTATAGATTTCTTGTCGGCATCCAGAGGCGTGCCCGCAGCTGCTACGAGTAATAACTTACTTGTACTGTTAAAGCGAAAATTGATGATGAAGATGCTTGTTGTTTAAAGGGGCATAACATCTAGGTCATCGGCCCCTAATGGTACGAAATGAAATGGCAATTTGAAAGTCCAAAATTCATCAAGTGACTAGGATTTAAAACGTGATGACGAAGAATGACAGGATAAATATGAATTTAAAATAATCATCGGAGCCAACTCACAATACTGAAAGTTTAAAATAATTCCAAAACCGATTCACTGGCGATGAAAAATGATTACGAACTTATAACAATCAGTGGATCCCATCCGCAATGCCTCACCTTCCCACAAACTACATGAGAAAGTAGTGTTCCTGACCAAGGGACTGCTTACAAAGCACAATTCTGAATCGATGATATTTTTTGTCCAAAGGTGTCCAAAATCCAGGTCAACGGTCCCTCATAATGGTACTTATAGCTAGGAAAGTAGAACCCTGGTATTGCTCATGTAGCCGTACTAATCAAGAGTAGCGTAGACTCACGGTGTTCCACAAATTATGGTACTACTCACAAGTATTGTACATCGCACAGCTAACGCAGACCTATGGTGTTTCTCACACAATGGCGCCACTCATAGGCAACGCATACCCACAGTGTCGCTCATATAGTGCTACTAATCACAGGCAACGCCCAGATCCGTGGTGTTTCTCTACTAATCACAAACCTACTGCGCACCTCGCAAGTGAAGAACAAGCGAAAATGATTGGTGCACTAAGTGGCTCAGACAACAAGTTTGGAGAGGGTGGAGTTCGATTCCTGTTCAAAACGGTGGTACGGTATTTGGATGTATTCAAGTACAACACTCCCATGCCGTTAGATCTATGGCCAAATTAACGAACTCCTTCGAGACAAAATTTCGGCATCTCGGCATCTCCGAAAATCGTAGAAGTATTTGTTGGGATACAAAATCAATAATATTATTGTTCTGATTTGTGTCATTGGACCATATACTGATTTGTTGCAACCCTCCATTTGACTCTGTCCTGTGCTAATCTTCTCATTTATACTACATCTGATCTATCTGTTCGTAATATTCATGCCATGGTCTACCGTTACAGTTCTTACCGCCTACACTTCCAGCAAAACCAACTCAACAAGTCCCGGGTTTCTTGAGATGTGTCCTACAATTCTCTCCCCTCCTCTGGTCATTCTCCTCTCACCAGTTGGAATTATTGACACCCATATTGCCCTTCTGTAGCACCACATTTCATAACATTCTTCTTCTTGTCCTTCGGCGCTTATCCCGCTTCATTGAGGGGTCGACCGCTTTGCCCGATCCTTGGCGTTCTTTGGACTTCCGCCAACCAAGAACACGTTCTCGCTTATTTGGCCACCCTGAGTGCTGAAGTGGCATTTCTGACCACCTCAGACGTGTCTCTTGGATTTTCTCGGAGCTACACCAAATTCCGTCCCCTCATCCTGATTCATGACGTGGTCCACTTTAGTGAGTCCCATTGGCCATCGAAGCAGTTTCGTTTCCATAATGTTGTTGTTGTTGTTGTTTGAGCCATCAGTCCATATACTGGTCTGATGCAGCTCTCCATGCCACCCTCTCCTGGGCTAACCTTTTCATTTCTATGTAACAACTGCATCCTACATCTGGTCTAATCTGTTTGTCATATTCATACCTTGCTCTATCCCTACACTTCCCTCAAAAATCAACCACAAGTCCTCGATGCCTTAAGATGTGTCCTATCATTCTATTCCTTCTTCTGATCAAATTTAGCCAAATCGATCTCCTCTCAACCAATTCGTTTCAAAATCCCTGCATTCGTGATTCGATCCATCCATCTCACCATCAGCATTCTTCTGTAACACCATATTTCGAAAGCTTCTATTTTCTTTCCTTCTGAGCTAGTTATGTTACATGTTTTATTTCTATACAATGCCCTGCTCCGAGCAAAGTCTTCAAAAGCATCTTTCAAATTCCTATCTCAATGTTCGAAGTAAGCAAATTTCTTTTCGTGAGAAAGGCCTACTATTTTTTTTTTTTTTTTTTTTTTTTGCTAGTTGCTTTACGTCGCACCGACAGATAGGTCTTATGGCGACGATGGGACAGGGAAGGGCTAGGAGTGCGAAGGAAGCGGCCGTGACCTTAATTAAGGTACAGACCCAGCATTTGCCTGGTGTGAAAATGGGAAACCACGGAAAACCATTTTCAGGGCTGCCGACAGTGGGGTTCGAACCTACTATCTCCCGAATACTGGATACTGGCTGCACTTAAGCGATTGCAGCTATCGAGCTCGGTAAAGGCCTTCTTTGCTTGCGCTAGTATGCATTTCATATCCTCCTTACTTCTGCCATTATTGGTTATTTTACTACCCAAGTAACAATATTAATCTGCTTCCTTTAAGACATTTCCTACTTTAATATTTCCTGCATCATCTGACTTCGTTCGATTGCACTCCATTACATTTGTTTTGGACATATTTATTTTCATCTTGTACTCCTTACCCAAGACTGACCATGTTGTTGTCAGTCGTTTAAACGCTTTCGACTCTCCGTGACCCCACAGACCAAAGTGCGCCATTTCTTCCTGTCAGCAATTTCTCCATAATTATCTACTGCAGTCTCAGATAAAATAACAATATCATCAGTAAATCTCAGGGTTTTGATTTCCTCTCCTCGGATTGTGATTCCCTTCCCAAATTCCTCTTTGATTTCCTTCACTGCCTCTTCTATATAAACAATGAAAAGGAGGGGAACAAACTGCAACCTTGCCTGATTCCTTTCTGGATTCCTGCTTCTTTTTCAAAGCTCTCGATTCTTATCACTGCAGACCAAGTTCTATACAGATAATTCTTCGTTTTCTGTATCTGACCCCGATCACCTTCAGGATCCAATCAACACTATCAAATGCCTTGTACGCCATGTACGTGGGCTTGTCCTTCTTAATTCGATCCTCTAAGATCAGACGTAAAGTCAGAATTGCTTCACGTGTTCCTACATTTCTTCTGAAGCCAAATTGATCTACTCCCAACTCAGTTTCAACTTGCGTTTCCAATCTTCTGTAAATAATGCATGTTAAAATTTTGCAGGCGTGAGATACTAAACTAATAGTGTTTGTCAGCACCGGCTTTCTTGCGAATGGGTATAAACATATTTTGCCGAAAATCGCATGGCACTTCTCCTCTCTCATATATCTTACACACTAAATGGAATAACCTTGCCATTCTGGTTTCTCCTAAGGCAGTCAGTAATTCAGAGAGAACGTCATCAATTCCAGGTGCCTTGTTCCTATTTAGATCTCTCAAAGCTCTGTCAAATTCTGACTTCAAAATTGGATCTCCCATTTCATCAGCATCAACAGCCTCTTCTTGCTCCAGAACCATATCATCTACGTCTTCACCTTGATACAATTGTTGGATATGTTCCTACCATCTTCCTGCCTTGTCTTCTTTCCCTAGTTCCATCTGAGCTCTCAATATTCATACACTTAGTTTTCCTTTCTCCGAACGTTTTCTTGATTTTCCTGTATGCAGCATCTAGGACAATACAATCTTCAACATCCTTGCACTTCTCCTTCAGCCTTCCTTAGCTGTCCTGCACTTTCTATCCACTTCATTCTTTAATAGCCTATATTCCTTTTTGCCCTCTTCATTTTTTGCATTCTTGTACTTTCGCCGTTCATCAATCTGGTCTAGTATCTCCTGAGTTAATTTCTTAGGTTATCTTTCGTTTCATCCTGTTATTTCTTCAGAAGCCCTAGAGACCTCATTCTTCACGACTGTCTGTTCTTCCTCTATTGTGTTTCCTTCAGCCTTTTCATTTAGTTCTTGTGCAACATATTTCTTGATCAAACCTTCACACTCTTTTCTTTCAACTTATCGAGATCCCATCTCCTAGCATTCCGTCGTTTCTTCTATTTCGTCGATATCAGGTGGCATTTAATGACCAACAGGTTGTGGTCAGAGTCCACGTCTGCTCCTGAGAAAGTTTTGAAATCCAACAACTGGTTTCTGAATCTCTGCGTAATCATAATGAAGTATATTTTATACCTTGCAGTGTCTCCGAATCAAGTCCACTTATACAGCCGTCTTCTGTGGTGTCTGAACCAAGTATAAGCAAGGACTATATTATGATCGGTGCATAATTCAACCAGCCGACTTCCTCTTTCATTCCTTTGTTCCAATCCAAATTCTCCTCCTGTATTACCTTAGCTTCCTTGGCCTACCATTGCATTCAAGTCTCCCATCACAATTATATTATCGTCGCCTTTTACTTATTGTATTAAATCTTCTATCTCTTCGTATCTTCTTCCGACTTCCTCATCATCGAGGATCGAATTAAGAAGGTTAAACGCACATACATGGCGTTCGTAGATTTTGAAAAGGCATTTGATAATGTTGATTGGACCAAGCTTGAGATCCAGAAGGTGATCGGGTCAAATGCTGAGAACGAAGAATTATGTGCAATCTGTATAAAAATCAGTCTGCAGTGATAAGAATATAAATATTTAAAAAAGAAGACGTATCCATCTTCCTGATGATTGCCTGAAGCCTCCACCCGGAGATCCGAATGGGGGAGTATTTTACCTCCGGAATATTTTACCCGGGAGGAAGCCAACACCAGTACATCATTCATACAGAGAGAGAGAGAGAGAGAGAGAGAGAGAGAGAGAGAGCAGCATGTCCTCGGGAGTAAGTTACGGCTGTAGTTTCCCGTTGCTTTCACCACTATTGTGGTGGAAATTGGTTTGGTGTCTATCTTGACAACAATAATTCTTTCATTATGCTGGTCGTAGTAGCTTAACCGCTGGCCTATTTACTTATTCACTATTAAACCAACTCCTGCCTTTCCCCTGTTTGATTTTGTGTTGATGATTCTGTAATCGCCTAACCAAAAATCCTGCTCTTCCTGACAACATTCTTCACTTATACCAACTACATCTAATTTTAGTCTATCCATCTCCCTTTTCAGATTCTCTAGCGTACCACAACGATTAAAACTTCTAACATTCCACGCTCCGACTCGCAGAATGTCAGTATCCGTCTTCCTGATGATTGCCTCCTCTAGTGTAGTCCCCACCTGGAGGTCCGAATGGGGGACTATTTCACCTCCAGAATATTTTACCCAGGAGGAAGCCATCATCAGTACATCATTCATACAGAGAGAACAGCATGCCCTCGGGAGTTAGTTACGGCTGTAGTGTCCCGTTGTTTTCAGCCGTGTAGCAGTGTCAACACAGCTAAGCCATGTTAAGTATGATTACAAGGCCATGTCAGGCAGTCATCTAGACTGCCACCCTTGTAACTTCCGCAAGGCTGCTACCTCCCTCTGATATGGTTGCTCGGCTGACTGTCTCATTGGGACACGCAGCATCATCACATGGTTCGCAAGGAGCGGTTTCCATAATATGTAACCGTATGGTTCGTGTTTCTTTGTGACAGGCCAACACTCCATCCCCTGCAATACTACTGGACGTTCAATCGTTCTGTAAATCTTCGATTTCATGTATAATTGCACCTTTCAGTCGAAAAGAACCCGCGTAACGTGGCAACACTGTATCCATGCGGTGTTGACTCTTTTGCCTATACTTGGAAGTGTGGTACAATCCGAACAGGTGATGGATCTCAACTATTTAAAAATCATTGGATTTATGGAGATGAACGCCATCGATGTTTACTGACCCATCACTCTGCTCTCCATTCTCCAAGAACACCTGCTTCTTCAGGTTAATTCTCAATCTATATGCATCGAGGCTAGTTTTCCAGCGTTGGATTAACTATTGTAGGTCTTACCGAGTTTCACTGGCAACCATGATATCATCGGCATAATTGTGTGGAGTCTATAGTTCCACAGCTACGGTATCTAGGCACAGGATGAACAGAAGCCGAGGCAAAGACGTTCGCTGATGTACACCAACATGGATGTTAAAAGGCGTGGAGCTTCCTGCGGCGCATCGGACCTCCATGGTAACATCGTGATGCATTTTATAACATTATTACTTTTCCAAACTATTTTTACTATAAATTTCATGCTCGATGAAGACATATACCACCACACAAATTCGAAGTTATAAACAGTTTAACAGCAGAGTAGTTAATTCGAGCGATATAAGACGTTCTTAAATAGGACCCTAAACCTTAAAAGGAGCAAAATGCATTTTATTCAATAAAGTTTTTATTTTCACGTGTTTTAGTGTCACAATAACTTAGATAGCTTTTCGGTGACGAGGGAGAGGGAAAAGCTAGGATTGAGAGCGGAGAGGCTGTGGCTTTAGTATATAGCCGGGTGTGAAAATGGGAAACCGTGGTAAACCATACTCAGGGATGCCGATGATGAGGGTCAAGCTACCACCTTTCGAATGCAAGATTATTGCTAACGCGAAGCCAACTCGGTCGGTGAAAGAACTAAGAGTTAAGAGTTAAACCCAGATAAATCGGATTCAAGAGCATTCGCAAAGTATTTGAAGGGCACCTACCTATTTTGGGCCGGCCGGACGAGTCCGACTGGTTCAGTTCATTCAGAGATATATTGCTGTTGTGTGCGAGCACTGCCTGTGATGGTACACCCGAGGAGTTCACATTTCACTGATTCAGTTTGAGTTGAGGAGTCAGTCTGCATGTGTCAGCCAAAGTGTGGTTCAGGGCAACTAGCAGCGCAGTGTAAGTGAAGTGAGTGTTCGTTATGTTCTGTCAGCGAGCAGCTGAGTCTCTGGTGTCCACCACTGTGAGTGAACGTGTGTCCGTGATGCGGTGTGGGAGAGGTCGGCAAGGAACAGTGAACGAAATATGTTGTGAGTGTACGGACAGTGAACGACATACAGGATTTTGACACTGTGTTGTGCGTGGGATGTGAACTAAATGGCTGTGATGGAGTACTCCGAGAATAACTGTCGAACTGACTCAAAGTGACAGTCGTGGAAGAGTGTGAAGTGTGACTGTTTCAGTTTGTAAGTGATAGAGCGAACAATTTGTGTGACCGAACAGTGAGAACAGATAGATCGCGAACTGATGTGTACTTTGTAGTGTAAGTTGTGGTCCTAGTATATCTGTGTAATGTGTGAGCAATTAGTAAGAATAATGATAACAATTTCAGGAAAATATTAATTATGAAATTAACCCTAATACATAAATGTCTGACTCCTTGGATGAATGGCCAGCGTTCAGTGGGTTGGGGTTCTATTCTTGGTTGGGCTGGGGATTTTAATCGCCTCTGATAATTGTTATGACTCGGGGACTGGGTGTTGATGTATGTTCCGACACTCTCCTTTTCATATTCAAACAACATACCAGACTACCAGCCATAACATGAGTACGCAATAGTGATTACCTTCCTCCATATATATATATATATAAATAATGTCAGGAAGGGCATCCGGCCGTAAAACTGGACCAGATTCACCTGTGCGCGTAGTCGCAACACCTCATCTCTGTGTAAAGCGGTAGAAGAAGAAGAACCCGAATACATTAATTATAAGTAGAGCAATACTGAACCATTTACAATACCTCTAGAATGTTCCCTAGTACAATTTTAAAACAATAATATTTGATTATTATAATAGCTCTGAAATTCATTCATATTTTTAAATGTAATCTAAGTCCAATAATAATTGATCATTCATACCTCGATCATTCCACAGATGAATCAAGCAAGTGCCGTTGGCAATTCACCTAAAATTTATGAAGGAAAGTTACGTCCCTAATGTTGGCAAGGAGGGTATTCCATGACTTAGTAGCAGAGATAGTTGGTGCGTTGTAAAGGTATAGGTTTTGCTCTTACAATTTGCTATACGGTGCACCGACAGAGATAGGTCTTATAGCGACGATGGAATAGGATAGGGGCTAGGAATGGGAAGAAAGAGGCCATGGACTTAATTAAATTACATCGCCAACATTTACCTGGTGTGAAAATGGGAAATCATGGAAAACGATCTTCAGGGTTGCGCCCACAATCTCCCGAATGCAAGATCACAGCTATGTGACCCAAACTATTGCCCTTCACTCGGTAAAAGAAGAGCCGGATGGTGAACTGTGGCGATAGTTTAAAGTATAGGTTGAAGAATGGTAATTTGGTTTATCTGAATTGAGTATTCTGTGGAGAAGTGATACTGGAGTAGGCTAGCAAGATGCTTATCCCGGGATTCGAACGTGGCTTTCTACATCAGATCCAACTGGAGAGTAGCACACCAGACTCGTTAAGCGACCACATTTCCGTAACACCCACGCGATAGTTGTCTATTGACTGCATGCCACTATATGAGGATATTAACATTGTCTACATTTGTTCCATGAAGGAAGGACTATTGTGAGGAGTTTACAGAAGTGTTTATGGCGACACGTACGTGAGGGGACCTAAACACAGTACAGTATCGGATGGCCTTCTGTCTCTTCCCGGCGTGGGCTGCCCGATTCTCGGAACATCGCATTGTTATGGGTCAGAAACCTCCTGTCAAGAATGACTCTTGCCTGTTTAGTAAGAGAGGGTGAACTTGGACCAGACAGACTGGAGTAATATTACTTAGCTGTCTCGTTAATTTGAAATTCATCTGATTTCTTCGCTAAACTGTCAGTACTGTATTATTTTCTTAAATAATTTCAAAGGTTTAGAATTTATGGAACGTCTCTCTTGGTAAATTTTTCCATCTGTAATTTCCCTTCCTGTAAAAGCTGAGGTACATCATGAAAGGTGAAATATATGAACTTCTCCAACTCATCATAGAGGGGAAACGATCTGTGTGGACGGGGAAATTCCTGGCTTAAAGATTTGCGCCCTTAGTATGGACGAACTTCCATCGAAACCTTTCGAGAGTTATCATAATCATTTGGATCGCGAACTTTCCCACGGAGACGGTGTCATAAGACGAGGAAGCAAAATAAGAAGAAGAAGAAGACAAAAAGATTATTCGCCCCAATTTGTCTGCATATTATGAACTTTCCTACTTTTAAAAATTCCACTGTCGACGCCATCTCGGACGGCTTGTCTCCTTACTCCCAAATCCCAGTCCAACACTTACTAGACACCTAAACGCCCTGTCCTTTACATATTTGTTAGTCCCTAGATACTCTCATAGCCATACGAAGAGATCCGTAACCTTATTTTTAGTCCCGCATACGTGATTACCCCAATGAAGATCTTTCCTTTGTTCTTCTTCTTGCGTTACGGCATTCTAAGGACCACGTTACAATTTCAATTCTTCCTCCTTAGTTGTTCTTTCCTTTTCTTCCAGTATTCTTTTATTGTTTTACTGTACTTCTTTTTCCTGTCTTCAGTATACATTGTGGCTCTTTTCTTTCCCTTTCTCCCTTGGAATCCTTCCATTTGTAAGACTTTCTTCCTAAAAGCCTTTCTTTCCAACAATTCTTCTTCTCGTATGTTGTTCCATTCCAGGTCTTTCTTGACTTCTTGAATCCAGGTGGTAGTTGATTTCTTTTCCCAAAGGTACTCGAAGATTCGTTTAGTTAGTCTATTATCATCCATTTTGTAAATGTGTCCAAGAAATAGCAATCTCCTTTTTCTAATTGTTTCTGATATGTTTTCTATGTTCTGGTAAATTTCATTGTTACTTCTAAATTTCCAAAACTGCAATTTTTAGAGGATCTAATATTTTCCTTATAATTCTTTTCTAATATTTCTAATTTATCAAGATTGTAGTGATCGATATGAGTTACTATCACCCCATCCACACGGTAATTAAAACTGGAAGGACTTTCCTGTTGGTGAAACAACCTGACTTTTCACCTCGTTCACCATCATGCCATTTTGTGCTGTCTATCTCAAAACATTGTCGAGGTCTGTTTTCCTGTCACTTACAAGCAGTATAACATCATCTGTGATTGCAGTTCCTTACTCTGATAATTTACTACCCGCAGTTGGGGGGGACAGTCATATAGAATGTGCGAAGTTTTCTAACTCCCCGACTACTTTCCGCCAATATTCAGTCATGCTGTTTCTCTCGGGACACCACAACAGTAATCCCATCTATCGGAGGTGAGTGGCAGCACACATCACAACAATTGTCAATGTAATGTTATTGTTGATCAGTTTTATGAGCTTCTGATATTGCAGTCCTTCCTTCTTTCATGACTCCCTTTTGTCTTATTTTTCAAGCGATCGTTTCTTGACGATTTTTTCTCGCTTTTACAATCGTCTTCACAATATTCCTTGTCGATACGGACCGAATGACGACGCAGCTTTACACCTTCTGACAACCATCGCCAATTGACACGATTACACAATATGTCCATGTTAGCCATGCTCGACGTTGATATGGACTAAGAAACAAAAGTTTAAAACTCATGAATTCTGTTATCATAGTCGGTACGGTAAAACTTTAAAACATAAACGATTAGAACTTGTTTTCTCTATAACTTCTCTTATGTAATACTGTCCGATAGAATCAACAACATAGGTATTTCAAAAAATAAATCGTAGACACCTTCCCCTAAACTACCATTTCATCCGGCATGAATAAAAGTTACCTATAGTCTAGACTGTAGGACCTTATTCCCAGACTTTTTATACCGATTTTCATTCAATTCTGTTGACTCATTTTCTCGTGGTTCGGTGGTGATATGGACTAGACAACAAAAATCGAAAAAGATGAATATCTCTGTTATCATAGCTGTGACGGTAAAAATGTATTCGGAAATTGCATTCTATATAAATTTAGTTATGCAGCATTTATCCATAGAGCTACTAATGACATAAATTAAATTACATTTTAGGCCTTCCCTTAAACTACCATTTCACTCAGCGTGAATTAAATTATTTATAGGCTAGGTTGTAGAGCCTCATTTCCTGACTTTACATACCGAGTTTCATTTAATTCCCTTCAGCAATTTTCTCGTGATGTCCGTACGTACACACAGACAGACAGTGATGACCGAGAATTAAAAAGTGCATTTCCTTGTCTCTGTGGACACGTCCGATACAGAAATACAATTACTGTTAAATTCTGAGCAATGTATAGACAAAACTCTTATTTTACATATACTGTACAGATAGGTCCAATAATACTACCTTGCAGAACCCCATGTCATTTACTTCAGGATCACATAATGATCCCCCAGTCTAATTCTGAGTTCTGGTTTCCCAAAATTAGTCACCCATTCATTCACTCTTCTAGTCCACTAATCGACAGAAGTCATGTAGTCATTCTAAGCATTGGACAGGCTGGGGACTTGGGTTCGATACTACGTTAAGTTGTGAACAATCACATTGACCTGTCACCAGTTAAATTTTAATCTTATATGATTAATTTTCACACATACACTTTACACTACAGACCTACAGTATACAATACTACTTCAACAATACTGAATTTAAGTGAACTCCTAACTCACAATGTAACATTAATAGCCATTTTCAGTTGCCTTTTGAATGATCTTAAAGTGCAATTATGGAACATTGCGTTCATAAAATTCAATTATTACTTAGCTCGGGTGTCTTTTCTTTTCTTTCTTGCTGGCTTACAGCTGTCGTCCAGTTGACTTTCGAGAAGAATAATGCAGTCCCCCAATCTCGAACTCGGAACCTCTCCTCGTATGGACTCCTAACCTTAAGAATGAAGGTTGAAGTCTATCTTTACTAAGTCCTTTCTCCTCCTATCTACTCCTGCTAACTGTTTGAGCACCTTGCTACTGGTCCTTACACCACCTCTAATGTTCTTCGACTTGAAGAATATAATTACTTCGCGGACTCTCTCAGGCTGAAAGTGCTCACTCAGACCACCATTGCTAACAGCTAGTGTCGTTAACTGCCATTTACGGCCCGGAGAACCTCCCTACTTAGATCAGAATATTCTCGGCACATGTACTCCGTCCCTTCCTGTGGACCTTCTCTCTGGCGCGCCACAGAACTTCAGTTTTTATCCCCGTAACTGTTCGTTCTCGAAGTTACCATAAATCCTCTAAAATTACTACCCTACATCAGCCATACACGTGGCTGATATGTAGAAATGTGATTGGTGCTCACGATTCTCCCTCCACGTGCAGCGATTGGGAGTTAAAAGTCAGGGGGGTGGGGGGTGGGGGAGCATAAAAATATGTAGACAACAAAAAGTACCCGAGTATAATGGATATAGCTGGGGGTCGGCGGTAGACATCAAGTTTGAAAAAGTGCTATAAAATGTTTTTGATGTTTTCTGAGCGAATTTTGATAGAGACGTAAACTTTCGCCAATGGAACAATAATTACCTATGTATTACAATTAAATGGAAGTACAGCATGATTATAGAATTAAAAAGTAATTTAGTACGTGGCTACACAGTAAGAAAGTACCTCAGCTACCCTTCGTCGCAGCACATGCTACACATCGCTCCGCGGGTCTCCACTACTTGCTGTGGCGCTCTACAATTCGGTTAGCCGCACGTGTGCCCGTTTCCGCTAAATCATTTTTTAACAATTAAAGAAATCACGGGAAAAATTAGCTGAAAAGACAACATGGTTTGCGCATAAAAAATATAATTACCAGTTTCAGGCGGCTAAAATGGAATACAAATGTAATTTTTGCTCCACAAATTGGGGGGGGGGGAGACGAGCAGTGCCCCAATCGGCCCTTCCCTTATTGCCACGTACCGGGCGAGTTGGCATCCAGGAGATAGTGGCTTCGAATCCCACTGTCGGCAGCCCTGAAGATGGTTTTCCGTGGTTTCCCATTTTCACACCAGGCAACTGCTGGGGCTGTACCTTAATTAAGGCAACGGTCACTTCCTTCCCACTCCCAGCCCTTTCCTATCCCATCGTCGCCACGAGACCTATATGTGTCAGTGCGACGTAAAGCAACTAGCAAAAGAAAACACTAGAAAAGAAAAATAACAGCAACTATGCCTGCACACACTTATAATAAGTACTTTTGGAGTCAGAAGACTAGCTCCTCAACCGTCTGAGCCACTCACTTATGAAGGCCTTCGGAGAGAAGTGGAGGTTCAACGCCTAAATAAATAAATAAATAAATAAATAAATAAATAAATAAATAAATAAATAAATAAATAAATAAATAAATTTCCATTTAGAAAACTCGAATGATCGTAAATAGGCTATGCATTTGAAAAATGTATGACGTGATCTGTGCAGGCTGTGGTGTGAAGTGATGGATGGCACAGACTGTGCAGCTCTCAAGGTACTTGTTGCTAGGTAATATCACCTTACGTATTTTGTTATATGACACTGTTTCGTTAGGCACATTTTCAGATAACCTCAGTTCTAAGACATATTTATGTCAAAAAAGATAAAAGAAAAAAGAAACCGCTGTTCCTTTTGCAGAAATCAAATGATCATGCCCATGCATCAACGGCTGGTAATTTCAGATGGTACTCAGCCATAAAACATGGCCTGCGCGCTTGCTAGGTAACAATACATGACATTACAGCCTGCACGGTTGCTAGGTAATAAAACTTTACATCACTGCATGCACGGTTGCTATGGTAAACTTCCTTCACACATTTCGTTGCATTATAATACACAAATTTTCGGATAAGACACGTTAATTTCAAAGAAAAAAGGAAAAGATAAAAAATAAGCACATGTCTTTTAGTACCGAGAATATCAGAGGACATGTTGGGCTCGCTAGTTGTGAAGGTACTTCCCTTGGTACACCGAGTTCTAGGAATCGCTGTGTATTAGGTGTAATGGTACGGGCTAGGAGTGGCCTTCGGAAAGGTACCATCTCGGCATTTACCACGAGTTGAAATGTATACGGTAAATAAGAAGTTATTTATATTTCAACAACTGAGTTCGTAGAAATAAAACGACTGTGAGAATCCAAGGGCTTTACTATTCAACGTCGCTGGGAGCAAACGAAAATAAGATATTCACATTTATAAGAAAGATATTAAGTCATCTGAAAGAGAAACACATTGGAATGGGAAGTGACAAATTACAACATGTTCAAGAACATCAATAATAACACATGATTGGAGGATGAACCATTATCGAACTTAGTGTTGTGAAATGTAAATTTGTAAATCAAGAATTCTTATCCATTCCGTTCTCACTCACAGATTTACAGGACTGCAAACAAAAAAGAAAGAAGTAAAGGACAAAATTGACTCATTTGAATATTACTGCTATAAACGCTTGCTTGCTTGTTGATGTCGACAAATGAGTGAATCTGTTAAGAAGAGGATCAACCAACCTCAATACTTTTATACACAAAATAGCATTCACTAAGCCTCCAGGTCAAGTTGTAACACATCCCTAAATTCTTCTGGAATAAGGAAGAGCCATGTTCGCTTAAGTGACACCATTTAGGCGCGATCACTTTGGGGATAAGAATCCAGTGATTAAACGATTAAGTTACTTTCCGTCAATATCTAAGCTATGTATTTAAAAAGTGAACATTTTGAGCAAGAACTGATTGATAGTTTACATGCCACCGGAGCTTAAAAGCCCTTTCTTGAGAGAATGCATACATTACAGTGGTCAAAAGAAGTGCTGCATATTACGGTTTCATCAGGGTGTATGTCAAGCTTCTTTACGGTAAAAAACAAAAAATGAAATGGCGTATGGCTGTTAGTGCCGGGAGTGTCCGGGGACATGTTCGGCTCGCCAGGTGCAGGTCTTTCGATTTGACACTCGTAGGTGACCTGCGCCTCGTGATGAGGATGAAATGATGATGAAGACGACACATACACCCAGCCCCAGTGCCAGTGAAATTAACCAATGATGGTTAAAATTCCCGACCGTGCCGGGAATCGAACCCGGGACCCCTGTGACCAAAGGCCAGCACGCTAACCATTTAGCCATGGAGCCGGACTTCTTTACGGTATACACTGTAGCTTCCATGGCTCTCACCGCTGGATTCCACTCCATGTAAGACTTGTGCTGGACAAAGCGGTTTTTCTCCAGGTAATCCGATTTTCCCTGTCCCCTTTCATTCCAGCAACACTCTCCAATATTACTTAATTTCATCTGTCAATCATTAATCATTGCCCCACAGTTGCTATCCTTCCCGCTAGACGAGGGCTTCATTCTTTCCATTCCCGACCTGGATGAAAATCGAAACAGACCGTGGATATTCATTTTCACTGTAGGCCAGTGTCTGGGACATAAGCAGATCAGGTTCGATAATTGAACGATAAGGGGCATTTTTCTTGTTTATCTCTTTAACAGCGGCATGTGTAAGGTCGGTAGTGTACAGACAGCTGCTACTGACCGAACTCGAATTGTGCCATTTCTGGAAGAAGGATGTCGCCGCTCACGTTGGAAGAGTTTGGAAAAAGTTCAAGGAGACGCAAATGGTTGTTGATCGACAACGGACGGGACAAAGCTCAAAGAGAGGATCGACGTTTGTTACTGCTACCTCGTTCCGCCAGGATCTTTGGAGGGCGAGTGGGGTGAATGTCTCAGATCAGACGGAGCGATATCGGCCGCATGGCAAGGAGGCCTGTGCCAAAGCTCCTCTCACACCACAGCGTAGAGCAGCTCGTGTGAGGTAGGCAACATGGCATCAGGAACAGTAGAGTGTACCTTCGCATGACTGGTGGTCATCTGAAGTTGGCAGCCGTTGAAGGTTGGCTATGACCGAGAGACATATTTACGATCATATGTTTTTCACAAAGACAAAAGTGGTTTCTTTATTTTCTAAAGACTTAACAATAAGCTTGCACCCATAAAACAGGGGCACTGAAGTGTAGTAAAAATGAAATGTCGTATGGCTCTTAGTGCCGGGATATCACAGAACGGGTTAGGCTCGCCAGGTGCAGGTCTTTCTATTTGACACCCGTAGGCGACCTGCGCGTCATGAAATGATGATGAAGACATCAATCAATCAATACTGATCTGCATTTAGGGCAGTCGCCCAGGTGGCAGATTTCCTATCTGTTGCTTTCCTAGCCTTTTCCGAAATGATTTCAAAGAAATTGGAAATTTATTGAACATCTCCCTTGGTAAGTTATTCCAATCCCTAACTCCCCTTCCTATAAATTAATATTTGCCCCAGTTTGTCCTCTTGAATTCCAACTTTATCTTCATATTGTGATCATTCCTACTTTTATAGACGCCATTCAAACTTATTCGTCTACTAATGTCATTCCACGCCACCTCTCCAATGACAGCTCGGAACATACCACTTAGTCGAGCAGCTCTTCTTCTTTCTCTCAATTCTTCCCAACCCAAACATTGCAACATTTTTGTAACGCTACTCTTTTGTCGGAAATCACCCAGAACAAATCGAGCTGCTTTTCTTTGGATTTTTTCCAGTTCTTGAATCAGGTAATCCTGGTGAGGGTCCCATACAATGGAACCATACTCTAGTTGGGGTCTTACCAGAGACTTATATGCACTCTCCTTTACATCCTTACTACAACTCCTAAACACCCTCATAACCATGTGCAGAGATCGGTACCCTTTATTTACAATCCCATTTATGTGATTACCCCATTGAAGATCTTTCCTTATATTAACACCTAGATACTTACAATGATCCCCAAAAGGAACTTTCACCCCATCAACGCAGTAATTAAAACTGAGAGGACTTTTCCTATTTGTGAAACTCACAACCTGACTTTTAGCCCCGTTTATCAACATGGACTGTCCATTTCACAATATTTTCGAGGTCACGTTGCAGTTGCTCACAATCTTGTAACTTATTTATCACTCTATAGAGAATAACATCATCCGCAAAAAGCCTTACCTCCGATTCCACTCCTTTACTCATATCATTTATATATATAAGAAAACAAAAAGGTCCGATAACACTGCCCCGAGGAACTCCCCTCTCAACTATTACAGGGTCAGACAGAGCTTCACCTACTCTAACTCTCTGAGATCTATTTTCTAGAAATATAGCAACCCATTCAGTCACTCTTTTGTCTAGTCCAATTGCACTCATTTTTGCCAGTAGTCTCCCATGATCCACCCTATCAAATGCTTTAGACATGTCAATCGCGATACAGTCCATTTGACCTCCAGAATCCAAGATATCTGCTATATCTTGCTGCAATCCTACAAGTTGAGCTTCAGTGGAATAACCTTTCCTAAAACCGAATTGCCTTCTATCGAACCAGTTATTAATTTCACAAACATGTCTAATATAATCAGAAAGAATGCCTTCCCAAAGCTTACATACAATGCATGTCAAACTTACTGGCCTGTAATTTTCAGCTTTATGTCTATCACCCTTTCCTTTATACACAGGGGCTACTATAGCAACTCTCCATTCATCTGGTATAGCTCCTTCGGCCAAACAATAATCAAATAAGTACTTCAGATATGGTACTATATCCCAACCCATTGTCTTTAGTATATCCCCAGAAATCTGATCAATTCCAGCCGCTTTTCTAGTTTTCAACTTTTGTATCTTATTGTAAATGTCATTGTTATCATACGTAAATTTTATTACTTCTTTGGCCTTAGTCTCTTCCTCTATCTCGACATTATCCTTGTAACCAACAATCTTTACATACTGCTGACTGAATACTTCTGCCTTTTGAAGATCCTCACATACACACTCCCCTTGTTCATTAATTATTCCTGGAATGTCCTTCTTGGAACCTGTTTCTGCCTTAAAATACCTGTACATACCCTTCCATTTTTCACTAAAATTTGTATGACTGCCAATTATGCTTGCCATCATGTTATCCTTAGCTGCCTTCTTTGCTAGATTCAATTTTCTAGTAAGTTCCTTCAATTTCTCCTTACTTCCACAGCCATTTCTAACTCTATTTCTTTCCAGTCTGCACCTCCTTCTTAGTCTCTTTATTTCTCTATTATAATAAGGTGGGTCTTTACCATTCCTTACCACCCTTAAAGGTACAAACCTGTTTTCGCATTCCTCAACAGTTTCTTTAAACCCATCCCAGAGTCTGTTTACATTTTTATTTACCGTTTTCCACCGATCATAGTTACTTTTTAGAAACTGCCTCATACCTGCTTTATCAGCCATATGGTACTGCCTAACAGTCCTACTTTTAAGACCTTCCTTTCTATCACATTTATTTTTAACTACCACAAAAACAGCTTCATGATCACTAATACCATCTATTACTTCAGTTTCCCTATAGAGCTCATCTGGTTTTATCAGCACCACATCCAAAATATTTTTCCCTCTGGTTGGTTCCATCACTTTCTGAATCAGCTGTCCTTCCCATATTAACTTATTTGCCATTTGTTGGTCATGCTTCCTGTCGTTCGCATTTCCTTTCCAATTGACATCTGGCAAATTCAGATCTCCCGCTACAATCACATTTCTTTCCATGTCGTTTCCCACATAGCTGACTATCCTATCAAATAATTCCGAATCCGCATCAGTGCTACCCTTTCCCGATCTGTACACTCCAAATATATCAAGTTGCCTATTATCTTTAGAAATGAGCCTTACACCTAGAATTTCATGTGTCTCATCTTTAACTTTTTCGTAGCTTACAAATTCTTCTTTCACCAGAATGAAAACTCCCCCTCCCACCTTTCCTATCCTATCTCTACGATACACACTCCAGTGCCGTGAGAAAATTTCTGCATCCATTATATCATTTCTCAGCCATGATTCAACTCCTATTACAATATCTGGTAAATATATATCTATTAAATTACTTAATTCTATTTCTTTCTTTACAATACTTCTACAGTTCAACACTAACAATTTTATGTCATCCCTACTTGATTTCCAGTTCCCTCTTCCCTTATCACCGCTCCCTAGGCCATCCCGTTTCCCTGAATATACCTCCCTATTACCCTTCCAAACAAATTTCCTAACTTATACGTACCACTGCGGTTTAAATGAAGGCCATCCGAGCGCAGATCCCTTTCTCCTACCCACCCATTAGGATCTAGAAATTTCACTCCCAGTTTCCCACATACCCACTCCATAGTCTCATTTAAATCCCCAATCACCCTCCAGTCAGTATCCCTCCTACACAGTATTCCACTAATAACAATCTCCGCTTTCTTAAACTTCACCCGTGCTGCATTTACCAGATCCCACACATCTCCAACTATGTTGGTACTTATATCAGCTTGCCTTACGTTGTTGGTACCAACGTGAAACACTACCACCTTCTCCTTCCCCTCCTCACTCTCTTCTACTTTCCTCAACATCTGCCTCAACCTAATTCCTGGATAACATTCTACTCTGGTTCCCTTTCCTCCACACACTTTCCCCACGTTAACTCATACACCCAGCCCCCGTGCCATTGGAATTAACCAATTAAGGTTAAAATCCCCGACCCGGCCAGGAATCGAACCCGGGACCCTCTGAACCGAAGGCCAGCACGCTGACCGTTCAGACAACGAGTAGGACACTGAAGTGTAGAGAATATCTGGTAAGAGATGGAACGTGCCTTTGGTCTGAAATTTAGGCTGCTTTTCATATACTGTATAATAAGAATATAAACGTTAGTATGAACAATCGTAACTGGTCTCTTAATGTGCACACCATATGTGTGAGAGTATAAAGTTACAAGAAGGTAAAACATATCATCTATTATGTAGAAAAGAAAAACAACAGAAAAGCAAAAGACTGTACTTACTGACGAACATTTAAAAGAATATAAAGTAATCAGGGCTGACTGCAAAGCTGTAGTCACGAACCAAGACTTAAATCATCGGTAGTGGATACATTTGATGTGACCCTACCAGGACGTGGGGAAAGCGGAGGAGGAATTGTATTCGCGTAAAGATATCACAGTATCTTATATTTTCTTGACGTCGTTTTGGACCATAATTCTGGTACAAGACATGATGGGAGCTCCTTTCAAGGGATTTCAAGACATACTTGCGCTCCTATCTCGTTTAAAATGACGTGGAAGAGTTAACGGAGCGGGTGGATATCCTCGTCCCTCTGCGACGTTCTGTGCACGTTTTGTAAAATATATATAAGTCGGACAAATAAAATTTAGTATTATAGTTCCTGTGACTCTCACCTGGCGAATAGTGGTGGAAAACGATGAGGTGAAAGAACAATTTGAGCTTGCTGTGTCCGTATGACGGCCGCAGTACAGGCATTGTCGAAATCAAGTATCTAGTTAGTACAGTAGTGCGGAACTCGCCTCACCACGTTCAGCAAAGGTGATTTTGGACTTTTCGGATGCTGCTCTCTCCTCTCGAATGCTTCGTACCACAATTTACTGAGATGCTCACTATTTGATATTCTTCCACCGTACACCCATAGCTCACTGACATGAATCGATCGACACTACACACGCCGGAGTACAGAACTACACTGGCGCTTCTTAGTCGGGCTTCGATTCATTTCTCCGGCGTTGCAGAGCGCGGCTGAACACTTCCCAGTGTCTTGCAGCTGCTTTACTAATTAGGAGAAGACGAAGAAGATGTAAACGTATATATTGGGAACATCCAATTATTGAGACTCATGTATAAAGTGGACAGTTTTCTACTCTTTTAATGAGTTAAGGCAAGATGAAACAACATTTTAAAATTACTTCAGGATGTCCATAGAATGTTGTGATGAGCTATTAAACAGCCTTCAAAATTTGCTGACTACTTTCCAAGTACAGGAGAATCAGTATCTTGGCAAATGAATAAGATTTAAATAGCAACCTAGAACACTATTTCTGAAAGTGTTTATCATGCAAAACTCAAAATAGCTTCAAAACCTGGTGAGAAATCCCTGTGTGTTCACGTCTTGTCGCATGTGTACTGTACAGAAATACAATGTCTAGCTGCAATGAAATTATATGTGTACGTTTTGTTGTGTGCTATACACAAGTTAAATAAGTATTACCTGTATTACTTTTCTCATCTGTTGTTCAACTAGAGAACTCCGGTATGAACTTCTCGCACATTTCTTCCCATGTTTTACGTTTCTCGACCCTATTGCTATATCCACTGCATCTTGAGTCCCATAAAACAGGGCGTACGTCTACTTCATTAATAAAGAGTTCTCTATCGAAACTCATAACAAATGTTTCTTTCTGAAAACACGACCTGCCTCGCTGCTTGCACGCTTGGTGTAAAAATCACGGCCCACCTGATGCGTCGCTCTAGCTAACTCCAAGGACCGCAGCGTGGGATCAAGTGCGCAGCGAGCAAAACCGCTCATGTGTAAAGCTGTGTAGCAATTGAATACATGCCGCCGGTAGATGAGGCTGGTCCGTGGTCCAACAGCTCTACACTCCGAGCAGAGGCGAGGAGGCCACGGCTCTATTGTAGATCTACGTCTCGGCATTCGGGAGACGGGGAGGAGCTGGTCCCCACCGTCGGCTGTCCTGAGAATGGTTTTCCGCGGTTTTCCATCCTCCTGCACGAAGGCGAATGCCGGGACAGTTCCTAGTACAAGCCACGGGCACCATCCAGCTCACCTTCTCCGCACACGTCACCGACTAAGAGGCCCGCCTCCCCCTTCAGGGGAGGAATGAAAACATTTTAGTAGTAGTAGTGAATACACGCTTCTGCAGCGCGACTACGAAGCAGTTAAGAAGCGGCGTTGAAATCGCCAGTGTGAAAGAGGCCTTATTGCGTAAGCCGCGCGCCACGGTGATTTTAGTAGATATCAAAATGACAGTGCTACAGCAATATTGGATGACGTCATACAGAGGTCAGACTCTTATTGGTCCATCCTCGTTACAGCGAGAGACTAAACACTGTCGTCACAAAACGAGGCGTCTAGAAATTATTTGGACTTTAAAACACATTTTGAATAAATATGTCTTATAGCTGGGGGTCATCTGAAAATTTCCGTTGCATTTCCGACATAACATTTATGACAGAAATGTAACCATAGCAACCGTGCACGCTGTGATGTAAAGTATTGTTACCTAGCAACCGTGCAGGCTGTGATGTAAAGTATTGTTACCTAGCACCGTGCAGGCTGTGATGTAAAGTATTGTTACCTAGCAACCGTGCAGGCTGTGCTGTAAAGTATTGTTACCTAGCAACCGTGCACGCTGTGATGTAAAGTATTGTTACCTAGCAACCGTGCAGGCTGTGATGTAAAGTATTGTTACCTAGCAACCGTGCAGGCTGTGATGTAAAGTATTGTTACCTAGCAACCGTGCAGGCTGTGATGTAAAGTATTGTTACCTAGCAACCGTGAGGGCTGTGCTGTAAAGTATTGTTACCTAAAAAGCGTGCAGGCTGTGATGTAAAGTATTGTTACCTAACAACCGTGCAGGCTGTGCTGTAAAGTATTGTTACCTAGCAACCGTGCACGCTGTGATGTAAAGTATTGTTACCTAGCAACCGTGCAGGCTGTGATGTAAAGTATTGTTACCTAGCAACCGTGCAGGCTGTGATGTAAAGTATTGTTACCTAGCAACCGTGCAGGCTGTGATGTAAAGTATTGTTACCTAGCAACCGTGAGGGCTGTGCTGTAAAGTATTGTTACCTAAAAAGCGTGCAGGCTGTGATGTAAAGTATTGTTACCTAACAACCGTGCAGGCTGTGCTGTAAAGTATTGTTACCTAGCAACCGTGCACGCTGTGATGTAAAGTATTGTTACCTAACAACCGTGCATGTTGTGCTGTAAAGTATTGTTGCCTAGCAACCGTGCAGGCTGTGATGTAAAGTATTGTTACCTAGCAACCGTGCAGGCTGTGCTGTAAAGTATTGTTACCTAGCAAGCGTGCAGGCTGTGATGTAAAGTATTGTTACCTAGCAAGCGTGCAGGCTGTGATGTAAAGTATTGTTACCTAGCAACCGTGCAGGCTGTGATGTAAAGTATTGTTACCTAGCAACCGTGCAGGCTGTGATATAAACTATTGTTACCTAGCAACCGTGCAGGCTGTGATGAAAAGTATTGTTACCTAGCAACCGTGCAGGCTGTGATGTAAAGTATTGTTACCTAGCAACCGCGCAGGCTGTGATGTAAAGTATTGTTACCTAACAAGCGCGCAGGCTGTGATGTAAGGTATTGTTACCTAGCAACCGCGCAGGCTGTGATGTAAAGTATTGTTACCTAACAAGCGCGCAGGCTGTGATGTAAAGTATTGTTACCTAACAACCGTGCAGGCTGTGCTGTAAAGTATTGTTACCTAGCAACCGTGCACGCTGTGATGTAAAGTATAGTTACCTAACAACCGTGCATGTTGTGCTGTAAAGTATTGTTGCCTAGCAACCGTGCAAGCTGTGATGTAAAGTATTGTTACCTAGCAACCGTGCAGGCTGTGCTGTAAAGTATTGTTACCTAGCAAGCGTGCAGGCTGTGATGTAAAGTATTGTTACCTAGCAAGCGTGCAGGCTGTGATGTAAAGTATTGTTACCTAGCAACCGTGCAGGCTGTGATGTAAAGTATTGTTACCTAGCAACCGTGCAGGCTGTGATATAAACTATTGTTACCTAGCAACCGTGCAGGCTGTGATGAAAAGTATTGTTACCTAGCAACCGTGCAGGCTGTGATGTAAAGTATTGTTACCTAGCAACCGCGCAGGCTGTGATGTAAAGTATTGTTACCTAACAAGCGCGCAGGCTGTGATGTAAGGTATTGTTACCTAGCAACCGCGCAGGCTGTGATGTAAAGTATTGTTACCTAACAAGCGCGCAGGTTGTGATGTAAAGTATTGTTACCTAGCAACCGTGCAGGTTGTGATGTAAAGTATTGTTACCTAACAAGCGCGCAGATTGTGATGTAAAGTATTGTTACCTAGCAACCGTGCAGGCTGTGATGTAAAGTATTGTTACCTAGCAACCGTGCAGGCTGTGATGTAAAGTATTGTTACCTAGCAAACGCGCAGGCTGTGATGTAAAGTATTGTTACCTAACAAGCGCGCAGGCTGTGATGTAAGGTATTGTTACCTAGCAACCGCGCAGGCTGTGATGTAAAGTATTGTTACCTAACAAGCGCGCAGGTTGTGATGTAAAGTATTGTTACCTAGCAACCGTGCAGGTTGTGATGTAAAGTATTGTTACCTAACAAGCGCGCAGATTGTGATGTAAAGTATTGTTACCTAGCAACCGTGCAGGCTGTGATGTAAAGTATTGTTACCTAGCAACCGTGCACGCTGTGATGTAAAGTATTGTTACCTAGCAACCGTGCACGCTGTGATGTAAATTTTTGTTACCTAGCAACCGTGCAGGCTGTGATGTAAAGTATTGTTACCTAGCAACCGTGCAGGCTGTGATGTAAAGTATTGTTACCTAGCAACTGTGCAGGCTGTGATGTAAAGTATTGTTACCTAGCAACCGTGCACGCTGTGATGTAAAGTATTGTTACCTAGCAACCGTGCACGCTGTGATGTAAAGAATTGTTACCTAGCAACCGCGCAGGTTGTGATGTAAAGTATTGTTACCTAGCAACCGCGGAGGTTGTGATGTAAAATATTGTTACCTAGCAACCGCGCAGGTTGTGATGTAAAGTATTGTTACCTAACAAGCGCGCAGATTGTGATGTAAAGTATTGTTACCTAGCAACCGTGCATGCTGTGATGTAGAGTATTGTTACCTAACAACCGTGCAGGCTGTGATGTAAAGTATTGTTACCTAACAACCGTGCAGGCTGTGATGTAAAGTATTGTTACCTAGCAACCGCGCAGGTTGTGATGTAAAGTATTGTTACCTAGCAACCGCGCAGGTTGTGATGTAAAGTATTGTTACCTAACAAGCGCGCAGGTTGTGATCTAAAGTATTGTTACCTAGCAACCGTGCACGCTGTGATGTAAAGTATTGTTACCTAGCAAGCGTGCAGGCTGAGATGTAAAGTATTGTTACCTAGCAACCGTGCAGGCTGTGATGTAAAGTATTGTTACCTAGCAACCATGCACGCTGTGATGTAAAGTATTGTTACCTAGCAACCGTGCAGGCTGTGATGTAAAGTATTGTTACCTAGCAACCGTGCACGCTGTGATGTAAAGTATTGTTACCTAACAACCGCGCAGGTTGTGATGTAAATTATTGTTACCTAGCAACCGTGCAGGTTGTGATGTAAAGTATTGTTACCTAGCAACCGTGCAGGTTGTGATGTAAAGTATTGTTACCTAGCAACCGTGCATGTTGTGATGTAAAGTATTGTTAGCTAGCAACCGTGCAGGCTGTGATGTAAAGTATTGTTACCTAGCAACCGTGCAGCCTGTGATGTAAAGTATTGTTACCTAGCAACCGTGCACGCTGTGATATAAAGTATTGTTACCTAGCAACCGCGCAGGTTGTGATGTAAAGTATTGTTACCTAGCAACCACGCAGGTTGTGATGTAAAGTATTGTTACCTAACAAGCGCGCAGGTTGTGATGTAAAGTATTGTTACCTAGCAACCGTGCACGCTGTGATGTAAAGAATTGTTACCTAGCAACCGTGCAGGCTGTGATGTAAAGTATTGTTACCTAGCAACCGTGCAGGCTGTGATGTAAAGTATTGTTACCTAGCAACCGCGCAGGTTGTGATATAAAGTATTGTTACCCAGCAACCGCGCAGGTTGTGATGTAAAGTATTGTTGTCTAGCAACCGCGCAGGTTGTGATGTAAAGTATTGTTACCTAACAAGCGCGCGGGTTGTGATATAAAGTATTGTTACCTAGCAACCGTGCACGCTGTGATGTAAAGTATTGTTACCTAGCAACTGTGCAGGCTGTGATGTAAAGTATTGTTACCTAGCAACCGTGCACGCTGTGATGTAAAGTATTGTTACCTAGCAACCGTGCACGCTGTGATGTAAAGAATTGTTACCTAGCAACCGCGCAGGTTGTGATATAAAGTATTGTTACCCAGCAACCGCGCAGGTTGTGATGTAAAGTATTGTTGTCTAGCAACCGCGCAGGTTGTGATGTGAAGTATTGTTACCTAGCAACCGCGAAGGTTGTGATGTAAAATATTGTTACCTAGCAACCGCGCAGGTTGTGATGTAAAGTATTGTTACCTAACAAGCGCGCAGATTGTGATGTAAAGTATTGTTACCTAGCAACCGTGCATGCTGTGATGTAGAGTATTGTTACCTAACAACCGTGCAGGCTGTGATGTAAAGTATTGTTACCTAGCAACCGTGCAGGCTGTGATGTAAAGTATTGTTACCTAGCAACCGCGCAGGTTGTGATGTAAAGTATTGTTACCTAGCAACCGCGCAGGTTGTGATGTAAAGTATTGTTACCTAACAAGCGCGCAGGTTGTGATCTAAAGTATTGTTACCTAGCAACCGTGCAGGTTGTGATGTAAAGTATTATTACCTAACAAGCCGCAGGTTGTGATGTAAAGTATTGTTACCTAGCAACCGTGCACGCTGTGATGTAAAGAATTGTTACCTAGCAACCGTGCAGGCTGTGATGTAAAGTATTGTTACCTAGCAACCGTGCAGGCTGTGATGTAAAGTATTGTTACCTAGCAACCGCGCAGGTTGTGATATAAAGTATTGTTACCCAGCAACCGCGCAGGTTGTGATGTAAAGTATTGTTGTCTAGCAACCGCGCAGGTTGTGATGTAAAGTATTGTTACCTAACAAGCGCGCGGGTTGTGATATAAAGTATTGTTACCTAGCAACCGTGCACGCTGTGATGTAAAGTATTGTTACCTAGGAACTGTGCAGGCTGTGATGTAAAGTATTGTTACCTAGCAACCGTGCACGCTGTGATGTAAAGTATTGTTACCTAGCAACCGTGCACGCTGTGATGTAAAGAATTGTTACCTAGCAACCGCGCAGGTTGTGATGTGAAGTATTGTTACCTAGCAACCGCGAAGGTTGTGATGTAAAATATTGTTACCTAGCAACCGCGCAGGTTGTGATGTAAAGTATTGTTACCTAACAAGCGCGCAGATTGTGATGTAAAGTATTGTTACCTAGCAACCGTGCATGCTGTGATGTAGAGTATTGTTACCTAACAACCGTGCCGGCTGTGATGTAAAGTATTGTTACCTAGCAACCGTGCAGGCTGTGATGTAAAGTATTGTTACCTAGCAACCGCGCAGGTTGTGATGTAAAGTATTGTTACCTAGCAACCGCGCAGGTTGTGATGTAAAGTATTGTTACCTAACAAGCGCGCAGGTTGTGATCTAAAGTATTGTTACCTAGCAACCGTGCAGGCTGTGATGTAAAGTATTGTTACCTAGCAAGCGTGCAGGCTGAGATGTAAAGTATTGTTACCTAGCAACCGTGCAGGCTGTGATGTAAAATATTGTTACCTAGCAACCGTGCACGCTGTGATGTAAAGTATTGTTACCTAGCAACCGTGCAGGCTGTGATGTAAAGTATTGTTACCTAGCAACCGTGCACGCTGTGATGTAAAGTATTGTTACCTAACAACCGCGCAGGTTGTGATGTAAATTATTGTTACCTAGCAACCGTGCAGGTTGTGATGTAAAGTATTATTACCTAACAAGCCGCAGGTTGTGATGTAAAGTATTGTTACCTAGCAACCGTGCATGCTGTGATGTAGAGTATTGTTACCTAACAACCGTGCAGGCTGTGATGTAAAGTATTGTTACCTAGCAACCGTGCAGGCTGTGATGTAAAGTATTGTTACCTAGCAACCGTGCAGGTTGTGATGTAAATTATTGTTACCTAGCAACCGTGCATGTTGTGATGTAAAGTATTGTTAGCTAGCAACCGTGCAGGCTGTGATGTAAAGTATTGTTACCTAACAAGCCGGCGCAGGTTGTGATGTAAAGTATTGTTACCTAGCAGCCGTGCAGGCTGTGCTGTAAAGTATTGTTACCTAGCAACCGTGCAGGCTGTGATGTAAAGTATTGTTACCTAGCAACCGTGCAGGCTGTGATGTAAAGTATTGTTACGTAGCAAACGTGCATGTTGTGATGTAAAGTATTGTTACCTAGCAGCCGTGCAGGCTGTGATGTAAAGTATTGTTACCTAGCAACCGTGCACGCTGTGATGTAAAGTATTGTTACCTAGCAACCGTGCAGGCTGTGATGTAAAGTATTGTTACCTAACAAGCCGGCGCAGGTTGTGATGTAAAGTATTGTTACCTAGCAGCCGTGCAGGCTGTGCTGTAAAGTATTGTTACCTAGCAACCGTGCAGGCTGTGATGTAAAGTATTGTTACCTAGCAACCGTGCAGGCTGTGATGTAAAGTATTGTTACGTAGCAAACGTGCATGTTGTGATGTAAAGTATTGTTACCTAGCAGCCGTGCAGGCTGTGATGTAAAGTATTGTTACCTAGCAACCGTGCACGCTGTGATGTAAAGTATTGTTACCTAGCAACCGTGCAGGCTGTAATGTAAAGTATTGTTATCTAGCAACCATGCAGGCTGTGATGTAAAGTATTGTTACCTAGCAACCGTGCAGGTTGTGATGTAAAGTATTGTTACCTAGCAACAATGCAGGCTGTGATGTAAAGTATTGTTACCTAGCAACCGTGCAGGTTGTGATGTAATGTATTGTTACCTAACAAGCGCGCATGTTACGAGTTGTCATCTGAAATTAGGACCGTTGAGCGAGAGGAGACATGTCTAGGCTCATTTGATTTTCACAAAACGAAAGGCGGTTTCTTTGTAATGTTGACAACGTTTCTTAGCAGACAAAGTAGGGATCTCCATACTTAGAAAAACGTAATGTCAGGCAATTTCCTCAATTTTGCTGAAAGTTGAATGGCTAAAGGGTGTGGAAAGGTTTCAAATTGTGAGTCTTGGATAGCTCTATCAAACTAAAAAGACAAATTTCGAAAATCACTTCCGCCCTAAGTGCAGTCCAAGTAAAACAGCCTAAAGCACGTGTTTCTTTACTCGTTTTCTTTTTATTCAAATCCTAGCCAAATTAACTCATTTGCATAATTATTTCTGTAATGTGTTCCTTGGTTCAATACCCTGAGACATGTTGTTTTGATTTTTGAAAAATGTGCACATCGAATGTAATTATAAAGGGTTAAGAAACTCTACATTGGCTCACATTAGCGCTCGTGCTGGTGCTTAAGTGAAACAATGCATTGAATCACATTAGCACTCGTAATGTTAGAAAAAGACAAACTGCTAATGTAATAGACCGAATAACGATGATTTAGAAAAGGATTGTAAGTTTTTGGAATAAATAAAGAATACATTCTCATATTTATGATACTTGAATTTACCTAAAATTCGTACTTCATACCCGTAGGATGCTTTTTTTTTTCTTCTTATTTGCTTTACGTCGCACCGACACAGATAGGTCTTATGGCGACGATGGGGCAGGAAGGTGCTAGGAGTGGGAAGGAAGCGGCCGTGGCCTTAATTAAGGTACAGCCCCAGCATTTGCCTGGTGTGAAAATGGGAAACCACGGAAAACCATCTTCAGGGCTGCCGACAGTGGGGTTCGAACCCACGATCTCCCGAATACTGGATACTGGCCGCACTTAAGCGACTGCAGCTATCGAGCTCGGTGTAGGATGCTTTCACCATTGAGTTGCTTGCCTGTGGATGTTTGCAATGCTTAGCGACCCAAGTACGGATCCATAACTATAGAGTATTCTACATTAAAAATCTACTGCTTATCGATCGTGATATCCAAAGTGTTCGGGAAGTAAAAATCACCGTACGGAAAGTAGGTGTGAATGTTCGCAGTTCGTAAAAAATGATTGTTTTAATTCAGGGAATGGTTTGTCGAAGCGGGGAGCGATGGTTGTGAGTTAGGTAGTAGCTTCGTTTGTCCCTCGGCTTATACCACCACTGTACCATGCTACACGCAGTATGCAGGCTTAATATGCAAGAAACAATCTCTAAGTACATCACTTCACCTTCAGGTAGTATGTATGATAAGTTGTGTGAAATCGTACAAGAAACGAACGTTTTCACACTCGTTCATAATTAGATACTGCGTGGGAAAGAAACATCAAAATTTTTACTTAATTTTTATTATAGAAATAGGACAATATTTGGAAGTCATATCTATTCAAACTTGTTCTTGGAAATTTATAATGGTAATGTACTTTATACACCAATCAACATAAACACATTTATTTTATAAATATGAATTTTGTTTTTTATATTATTAGCGAGAAACGTTAGTAGTAAGATGCTGATAGTGCATAGATTTTAGCTAATACTTTTTCTTTTTTATAGAATATGTATAGTAAATAATTTTTTAATATTTGTTATGTGGAAATTATCACATGTTACGAGGAACACTACTGTTTAACAATTTCGTAACAGTAGAGAGAAACTCCTTTTGCAGTGCTATCGTGTGGCGAAATGCAAACTAATGCACTTAGACGTGACAAGAAAGGAGATCAACTGACTACGCTATCAATTTCTTAGAACAGAATTTTGAATCTTTTCGATATTTAATTTATTATATTCCACTTCATTTATGGATTTTGGACAACATGGCTTAGTTGATCTATTTCAAGCTTTGATTCGTAGCTCGTATGTGTATTGATTCATGAAATAATCAAGCGAGTGATTTTTCCTCTTCTGTCAAATATTCTTCTGGTATCCATTGATTAAGTATGCATTAAATACCACACTTAATCTTGTCTGCTACAATCCTATATCGTGTGTAGGCATTTTGATTTGACACCATTTGGCTGCCTGTGTGTGAATTTCGACATCTTGGATCAGAAGGCCGACATTCTGATTCATGCTAATAGAATCCGTTTTTCAGTCAGATGACCCAGCTTGGAATGTTCCCGAACTACGAGAGGAGATACAGTTAATTTTCTGTACTTGAGGCGTGTGTTCATAAGATTGATGAGAGGAGAACTTTTCTGGAGATTTCACCATTTGATGTGGAAGATTAGTAGGCCATATTCTGAGAGAACCAGAGGTTAATAATAATAATAATAATAATAATAATAATAATAATAATAATAATAATAATAATAATAATAATACCGCGTTGCTTCCGGAGAGGGGTGATGCAAGTCTCTTGAACTGACGCCGTAAGGCTATCTGCGCGTGTATGAGAATGGGTTATAAATTCCAGTGGTCACGACACACACACACACACACACACACACACACACACATACACACACACACACACACACACACACCTCTCGAACCATCGGAATCAACCAATGGCGGTTAAAATAGCTGTCCTGGCCGGAAATCGAACCCGTGTCCCCTTGGATCGAAGGCCAGAACCGTATAGAGTCGGGGTATTAAGTTATGGTAAATTTCTCCTTTACGCGGAAAACATAGAATCATGGATACGTTTTTGGGTTTACAAGACGAGAGAGTTCCCCTCTTAGTAGCCTCTTACGCCATGCAGGAGATACATATAAATTCGAACAACTCGTGTTTCCCGTTAAAGTTACTCGCCATTGTTCTGTTTACAACCTCTCTGTATTCGTCTAACGCAGGGCTTTCGAAATGGCCCTACTTAGTGGTCCGCGAGGGTGTTTTCATTTTCTTTAAAAATTGTGAAGAAAATTTACATAAATGTATTAATTTGTATATCATTTATAAACGCGAATCAGATCTCATGCATTCTTTAATAGTATTTTCTGTTTTTAATTATTCACTTGGTTTGAATAGACAATTTTTTATTTTAAAATATTAAAATCCAAACTTTGGCGGAAATGCCAGTGCTAGGTCTTATCTATTATAAAAATGTCCATGGACGCCCGCAAGGGGGACGCTTGCCCCCACTGGAATTCTAAAAAGGTTGATGTTCAATTGTTTAATATCATACCAGATTATTTCATAAACTGAACTTGCTGACAGTCATCTACCATCTGTTATAACCGGAAATTTCTGTAAACAGTTTAATGTTGCTGACTTTATATTGGTTTTTGTATTCAAGAAAATATTCGAATAATGTCATACAATAGGCTACTAATGGAAACACTGCTTCATTTTACAATATGGTTACCTAGTTTTAGGTATGTTTCCATTACACTAATCATCATCATCATGAGTGGCGACTACCTACTTTAGCCACCCCAAGGAATTTGCCCATAAGGCAAAGCACGTTCAGGAGATATTTTTATACATTACCACGCCTCCGGCGAACGTCAACCCCTAAACCAACGTCGTGTTTGCTGACTGGGAAGACAGTTCGTGCGTACAAAGCGGATTATTTATTGTGTTCTCGCCTAATTTTCCGCCGTTTCATCTTACCGCAATCTTCGTGCTGCGAAATTCTGTATATTGTTATCTATGGCAGGCTGGCATTCTATTATAGCAATAGTCACTTTGTTCACAAGAAATTAGCCACATTTAGGAACATCATTTTTAAGTAATTGTCCATTTACTCCATTGTGTGTGCTATTTGAATAATTAGCTAGATTGAGTTTTAGAGATATTTCTACAGTTTTTAATTTAATCTTAATGTGCCCTCCACCCCCGAACTGGAAAAGATCCTGTGGGTGCCCATGAAAATGTCTATGGATTCCATACCAAATCTTCAAGTCCTTGCGAAGTTCACTGTGGATATTTTGTGCAGCGTAGCATGCAATGAATACCAAGCAGTACTTTAATTGCCATTTGTGTAAGAAGTGGTTTTAATTCTTCTGTCATTAGTGGTACTGGCTGGTACACAGTGCTAAACACTCGAATACATTTTCATGGAGGTACTCTCACTAAATATTCCTTGATTTGACTACAATATTAATTTAAGTTTGTCTTTAGGTATTTTCCATTTTACCATTTGTCAAATGTTAGTTAAGAATGAACAGACATTTTTTGTTGCTCTTCTTCCAAATTCAATTGTGCTGGGTATAATAGCGTTCATTTTTAATTTTACTCCTTTATGAGATCGTAAAATAGTGTTTTAAGCAATTTAATTATAAATCTTCATTTCACTTTAAATATGAGTACGGTATTCTTTCATTCTGGTACCTCTGTTCTATTTGGGGAATTTTTCGAAAACTGACCTGTTATTAAAGCACGGCTCGCTATCATGCCTAATGTGGCCTTCCAGTACTTAAAAATCGGAAAACGCTGGTCTCACACGTCCAACATCAACATTTTCCAAAAACATGCCTTTCCGTCCACCAAAATGGCGTCCTTCTTCCATCCACACGACGTACACTGGTTACGGTGTTGGGTTTAACATTCTTCACGCTAATTCCAGAGAGACCCCAGCCCGAAGGCTGGCTGGATACTCAACAGCTCCACCATTAGTTGCTATCACTGGCTAGGGATATCCATGTCAAAGTGGTTGGGGTAGACCAAGAAGGAAACATTACAGTAGATGTAGGAAGCAGTAGCTGTGTAAAGATGAACACGGTAACTCGGTTTTAGGTACTGTAGTATGGAGAGGAGCATCAAGACGGTCAATCCAAACCGTAACCACAGTGACGTCGCAGAGAAGTACTTTACAGATCGAGCAATAGAATACTCAGCTTACGTCATACAATTACAATGTGTGAGTGAAAGACAACAAGTCACTCTCTGCAAGCTGACCTCACGTTACCTCCTCTTACTTGAGACACGATATTGTGTTCCATCTTCTCAGTTCTCATTATCTTCCGATACCCACGCTGTGACTTTCATTCTGCTCTCTTTTATAGCCCCACTCTTTCCGGGCCCGGTAATGCGCCTTTACTTTCGCCTCAACACCTACTGTCGTGACTCAGAGAACAACAGTAGCAGTGATTAGAGATCTGATTGGCCTCCAGAACGGACACCACTGCCAAGTACTTGTGTTATCACCACCGCGGTTCAGGTCACATAGTCGGGAGATGGTCGGTTCGAATCCCACCGTCGGCAGCGATCAAGATAGTTTCCCGTGGTTTCCCATTTTCACATCACTCAATTGTTCCGCTACCTTCGCAATACTACCTAGGCCTTTTCCATCACAGCATCGCGGAACACTTTCCTTGTGTCAGTGTGATTTAAAACACTGGCGAACATTTGTAATCGACAATCGGACTTCGCATCAATATTGAGAGTACTCGCTCTTCCATCCACATGACGTACACTGGTTACGGTGTTGGGTTTAACATTCCTCACGCTAATTCCAGACAGACCCCAGTTATATTCTGCAGCCAAAAATGGTAAATAAATTGTTCCTTTTGGTACTGCAGGATATTAATTTTAATTCATTTTAATTTTAAAATGAAATAACTATTGCATTACAAGACTAAACGTTCTAGTAATAATAGGATGTAGGGTACGGTACCCCTGATCACTGGGCAGGCATCCTTCTCGGATATATTTCCTTCTCATTGCCTCTTAAACAATCAGAAACATTATACTCCAGTTTTGATTCAGTGGCTTCATGTTATTTGTTTTCAAAGTTGATGAACATGATTTATTTGTTGCTTTCATTCCCCACTCTAAAGCGGTGAGGCGGGCCACCCAGAGGGCGATAAAAAATTCACCATGATCCGTTCAGTAGTTTGTAGAATGAAGATATCCATAAACTGTGAGCCACTCATACTTCTTAGGGCAAATTATCAACTAATGAAGATTTCGATTCATGTTCGTGGAAACAAAATAAATATCAGTTGGTTTAGAATTATGGAAAGTTTCAATAGAAACATGGAAGAATGGAATTATTTTTAGCTTGAATAGTCCCACGTCAACTACGAGTTGTCTCACAGAACTGCAAATCGATCCATCAGAAGCAGAGACAACATACAACTGAGGAAACAGCTGAGAGCACAGAATTAGTCGTATGGTGTGCTAACCCACACACGGGTAACGAGTGGAGGTGTTCTGCCAACTTGCGATCTCTTCGGAGACAAGGTATGAAGGGCTGTCATGTTCCGAACGGGAATGGTACTGATGGTAATGGGTTAGAACTCCACGGCAGCCCTGAGGACGGTTTTCCGTGGTTTCCCATTTCCACACCAGGCAAATGCTGGGTTGTACCTTAATTAAGGCTACGGCTGGTATCTGTCAACTCGTGGCCCTTTTCTATCCCGTCTTCGCCATAACACCTATCTGTATCAAACAGTAAAGAAAAAAAAGAGTGAAACCCTTGCTCCTATCCTGTGAGTCAATTACTGAGGATTGAACGACATCGTGAGATGATTGCCGACTCTCTCCGAATGAAGGGAGAAGAGGTCCATGAAGCGACACACTGACAAGCTGAAAATGCCTGTAACTGCAGAATTGAGGAAGAAATTTGAAGCAGAAATAACTGATCCCACTGATCGGTTAGAAATTTTAAGTAAGCAACCTCCAACTGGATCACTCTTACTGAGTGATAGCCGTGTTTACCACCCTATCCTCCATTTGCATTTAGATGGGCTGTACCTTGTCTTACGCAAGATTCCAGAGTTTTGAATAAATAATCCGAGATGAATCTCTCATGAATTACTTTGTAAATTAAACAGTCTGGGATTCTATATACACACAAAAAAGTTTAAAATTTAAAATAGAGACATTATAATTTAGAACCGTGACATTCAACATACTGTATATTGCTTCCACAAACAGAATGTAACCGTTGAGCCTCGAGGAAGTAGCGACCGTAGGGTTCGTGGTGTCTAGAGTTGGAAATTAAATAACGCGGAGACTCAAATGTTTTAATATTCATTCCAAATAAGGAATCAGAATTGATCTTACTCCCTTTGGGCATCCAGATGGTTGAGACACTTTGGGAAGGAAAGTTGCCTAAACGTGAAGCTATTAAATGATGTGTGGACTTCTGTACTGTGCTGATCAAAAAAAATGTATTAGTGTCGTTTAAAAAGAAGAATGAACCGAACGAAATTAAATCAAACAAATATGTATTTATTTACTTATTTATTTGTTTATTCATTTCTGTACATGTTGAGTGTATAGAGTAATTCACTGTAATAATAATAATAATAATAATAATAATAATAATAATAATAATAATAATGCATGTATGTATTTATAACTTATCTAAAATACATTTGCAAATATGGAGTAGGATATTATGCATTATCTTCGCAATTATTTACACCTGCAAAGCACCTTTGTGCTTATCTGCCAGTGTAGTTCTTTCACATTTATATACATTGTAGCAATCCTTACTGTTTACAACATTAATAAGGTTTGTATATTTACATTAGCACTGTAATTTTGTCCTGTGGTGTGAGTTTCTCTCAATTCCTGAAAGTATCATTCAAAATAGATAAGTCTTTCGTACATTTTTCATTCATGAGCAAATAATTAAACTGTAATTTTATTATCTATGATCCATAGTTTCACATGTTTTTTTAGTTGGTATTTGGTTTACAAGTGTGTTAATTCTGAGGGCAAATTGTTCAAAAATTTAGGAACTACAACTTGCAGTGTTCTGGATCCACATTTGTTGTAGTACCTGATGACCTGAAAATAACTTATATGCCTCAGTCGTGTTCCATATGTATGTTCAATCACAATTCTATATTGTGGCTTCCAGTAATTTTCTTTAATTATGTTGTACATATAAAGTTGTTTAACTCTCAAGAACCTTTCCTTCTGGTATATCCCTGTTAACATATCCTCACTTAAGCTAAGTATTCCTCTGTTTTCATACCAAAAGAACGCTTTGACAATACGATTTTGTAACATTTGTACCATGTTTATGGCTGTAACAGAAGCTTATCCCCATACACTTACACCATATGAAATCAGTGACTCCACAAGTGAGTGATAAACCATTTTTAAGCTATCGTGAGGTATTATATACTTAACCATTTGCATTTTAAACAAGTTTAGCCTCAGTCTTTCACAGAACGTATTAATATGTTGCTTCCATGAAAAATATCTATCTATTATTATACCTAAATATTTCATGTTATCAACTTCCTCTATTACATAGTCACAATTGCATGATTTTTGTTCACCATCATGAATGCACTGAACTGAATGGCCTGTTATTTTAATATTTTCTCTCTGCATTTTTGGGGTAATAATATACAAGACTTTTTTTTGAAGTGTTAATTATTAGACCCTTATTATGGCATAATTCTTGAAAGTAGTTGTACTCCATGTGTAAATGCTTCTCTGCCACTTTTGGGTTTTTATGTACTGATACAATTAGTTTCTCATCTGCATACATTAAATATTCACAGTTTTTAAAACATGAGCTTATATAATTGACAAAAATAATATACAAAATGGGTCCTAGGATACTTGTGGAACATCTCTTTTAATAGAAGTTATTTCTCCATATATATTATCAATTTTTACCCTATACGTCGGTCAGTCAGATAACTTTCAAAATTTTTTTGTGATGTTCCAATTACCCCAATTTTGCTTAAGGCTGCAATAATTTTTTCATGGTAAATTGAATCAAATGCCTTTAAGAAATCAATAAACATAGCTAAAATGTGCGTACATTGATTTAGCTTCCCATTGATCAAATTGGAGAATTCTCCAAGAAGATTACTTGTACCCTTGTGTTTTTGATAAGCAAATTGATGTTCATCAATAATTTTAAATTTTTCTAAATATGAGATTAGGTGATCAGCAATTATCTTTCAACTACTTTACCTATAGTTTGAAGAATAGATATCTGTCTATAGTTTTCACACTGTAAATGTAAATCTTGCTTGTAAATAGGTCTCACTATGGCAGTCTTCAGATCCTTTGGGAAAATACCTGTCTCTATTATTTTATTGATTAGCTTCTGTATTACTGGTGTTATTATGGCTATGTTATCGTTCAGATGTTCAACTGTTAATACCACACCTGGTGATTTATTTATGTCCATTCCTTCAATTATGTTTGCTATATCTGCTGTACTTGCTAATGGTACGTAAAATGATGAAAGTCTCTCTGTATTAGGTAGTGGTCTTCGCTGTACCCCACATAATAATAATAATAATAATAATAATAATAATAATAATAATAATAATAATAATAATAATAATAATAATAATAATAATAATAATAATAATAATGGGTTATTGACTAATACAACTTCCCCCATAAGGAGGCCGCCACAAGAACATAGTATGTCGACTACACAGTATTTTGTCTTCTAAGTTATTGCTTAGTTTGCTAGTGTGCCAGATAGAAATCATCACAGGGCTCAGGAATAAATTTGGGATGTGACATGATGTATGGTTCTTCACATGTTATATAGATGATAGCGGAGTATGGTTACTGAACCTCGTATTGCGGCGATAGCGATGTCGTGAAGTCGTGTCCGGTTGAGAGGGAGAGAATCCCATAGCTGGAAGGATTGCGCCTCGAGCTCCGATCATGAGTCCATGGACGGAGATGTTGTCTAGGTGATATTTGTCTTTACAGTAGTTGAAGGTTGGCTGGTAACTCGACTTCTTCTCGGCGTCCACCTCTTCGGCCTGGCCAATGTGCGACCCGAAGCGTATTGTGGGATCTAAGATTAGTCCTTGCTTGTCAGCTGGTTCCCGGTCTCGAAACCCCAGAATAACGGCCGAGAGGATGCGTCGTTCTGACCACGTAACCTCTCGTTATCTGCAGGCCTTCGGGCTAAGCAGTGGTCGCTGGGTAGGCCAAGGCCCTTTTAAGGGCATTAACTGCCGTGGGGGGAGGGGTGTCAGCTGGTTGAAAGGCTATCATGTCAATACGCCTGTTACTCCCATCGGTAGCCAGGCCAGAAACCTCTTCGTGCACTATGAAACCGTGATCCCTCAGCGAGCTCGCGATCATGTATCGTATTGTATAATGGCGGGAATTTCTCAATACCTCCCCGTGAGGACATGGGCAAGAGTTTCGTGGTCTCTGTGGCAACGCAGACAGAGGGTGTTGTCCTGGGACCTTCCCGACACGGAGCGAACGGCGCTGTCATCTTAATGGCCCCTCTCCATTCCGCACAGGATGTCTCGGTGATCTCTTATCCATTTGTTCCCCGGCGTGTATAATAATAATAATAATAATAATAATAATAATAATAATAATAATAATAATAATAATAATAATAATCATGAATTTTAACGAACCACTTAGCTTTTGCAGATGACCCAGTCATAGAAACAAATATCCCTAAAGAAAGATAAAATAAGAAGATCTTGAAAGGAGTGCGACCAAAATAGAATTAGGCTACAAGATTCCTATGAAAAAACAGAATGGATCTCTAGTATCAACAATGCGTCTGCAGAAATTGAAATATAAAAATATCCACAGTTCTAGCCCTCCCTGGCAAGCAACTCAATGTTGAAAATATCGTAGGGATATGAGCTACAAAGTTTTGTTAAATAAAATATAAAAATGTATGAGAATGTATTCTTTATTTATTCCTAAAAATTACAATCCTTTTCTTAATCATCGTTATCCGGTCGATTAGATTAGCAGTTTGCCTTTTTGTACCACTACGAGCGCTAATGTGAGTCAATACAGAGTTCGACTGAAGCCCTTATAACCACAGTTGGTGTCGACATTTAAAAAAAATGCCTGTGGGTATTGAACCAAGGAACACTTACAGAAATAAGCATGTAAATAAATGTATTTGACTAGGATTCGATCCAAAAGAAACGAGTAAAGAAACCAGGCTATTTTTCTGAAACTGCATTTAGTCCGGAAGTGATTTTCGAAATTTGTTTTTATTTTGATAAAGCTGTACAATACTCAGAATTTAAAACCTTTCCGGGCCGTACATCCCTTCAACTTCCGGCACAATTGAAGAAACTGCTAAATTTTACGTTTTTCCTAGTGTGGGGACCGCTACTTCGTCTGCTAAAACATAAAAGAATGAAAACAGCTAACAAATTCAGTGAAGTAATAACAGGAACAGCGGTAGACGAGGAGAATATGAAGGCAAGAAAGAATCCACAAAATATAAAAAGTTTCGCAAACAACGATGAATACATATACAATAAAAAGTCAGTAACCAGAAATGTTAGATGGAAATACTACACAACTGTAATCCTTCCAGCAGTGTTGTATGCAACAGAGTGCTTGAATACTTTCTCAAATAGAACAATAAGCAGAAGGGAAAAGAGAATGCTAAGTAACATTTTGGATCCCATTTGGGAGAATGGCATGCAGAAATCGAGACCAGAACAATATTTATTCAAAACATCAGGAAAATTTAGTCACGTAGTCAGAAAAAGAATGTTAGATTCTTTGGTCACCTGTACAGAATGCATTAAAGCAGATAAACAAAACACATTTCTGAACACTATGTAAATAAATAAAAATTAAAGCAGCATTTTAAAAAGAAGGCAAAGAAGTTAGTGTCATGGAAGTGTAAGCCTAGCAATAGTGCAGGCTGTGATGTAGGTATGGTCAGACAATGTTACCTAGCAACCGTGCAGGCTGTGATGTAGGTATGGTCAGACAATGTTACCTAGCAACCGTGCAGGCAGTGATGTAGGTATGGTCAGACAATGTTACCTAGCAACCATGCAGGCTGTGATGTAGGTATGGTCAGACAATGTTACCTAGCAACCGTGCAGGCTAAATCTTATGTCTGGCGGTCATTTGAAGTTAGCAGCCGTTGATAGATGGCCATGACCGAGAGAATATTTACGATCATTGCATTTCCGCAAAGGAAAAGCGGTTTCCTTTTGTTTTATGTTCTTATGGTAACCAGTGTTTATCAATCTACAGGACCGTTATCAAGAATGTGTGATACGTGAGGAGCAGATTTTGACCTACCGACGCAGTTAGATACATGATCTTCAGAGCATGTTTGTAATTTTGCAATGATAGTACTGTTTGTTTTTCCACATACTGTATCACAATTTTCTGTTTTCACAATACTCTCTCCATACATTTCCTTTGCGGCTGCAAGAAAAACCGCAAATATACCGAGCACTGTTATGAGCAAGGGTGTTCTATGCTCAAACCTTACATGTAGCCGAAGAGGTCCCGGTGGTTCCTCACCCTGTGGAGACGGTACGTTGTTGGCAGACATGTATATTACATGTAATTACACATGGAGTGAGGCATGGTACGCCAACGTAATGATAGTTTACAACTAACAACACGGTCAGAGGGCAGTACATCACATCGGAATGAAGCTGTCATACTAAGCGACCTTTATCATCAGTAATAGGATAGGATTTTATTTAGAACATCATAATTATGAAGTCGAGACTGACAGTTCATTTCCATCAACTATGGTTTGACCACATGTGTTTCTTGGCATACGAAGGTAAATTTTACAATTGAATCTGACGGAGAAGACGATTACTTCATTATATTTGTATAGAAGTTAAACACCAGAGTTATCGGCTTCACTTAATCCTGATTTTTCAAGCCATGATGTGAACTGAAATGTTAGTGTAGTGTAGTTGGGCGCACCGTATGGGTTTCTTTGGATTCGAACCCCACCATTGGCAGCTGTGAAGATAGTTTTCTATGGTTTCTCATTGTCGTACCTCCCAAATATTGGGGGCTGTACCTCTATTAAGACAACGGCCACTTCAGTACTAGTCCTGCCCCTTTATCGCGGTAAACTAAATCCGACTGAACGAGTGGCCGTCAGCTTGCATTCGGGAGTCCGCAGCCCTGAACATTGTTTACCGTGGTTTCTCATTTATACACAAGGAAAATGCTGGTCAAGGTGCTGTTTTGTTTTTCGAGTTTTTGGCAAGCAGCTATATGAAACCAAAGAAAGATCAAGAAGAACTATGAAGTAAATGGGTCAGTAAGAGGTGCTAATAATTAAAGTTTTCACACGCATCAATCAAGAATTTTATACACATACAGTCTCTTTTGAGCAAAATTGTCATTGTATTTTTGCACTGATTTGAATTGACGTTTGTATTTTATAAGGTGATACATTTAATGTTTTTAAATCATTTAACCAAAACATTTGGGATTATAATGATGTAACACGTCCAAGAGTATGTCGGTAATTGTACGCCGCTGAAGAAGAGAACAGTTTAAGTTTCTTGAAACATTTCCGCCTTTTGTAAACAACAAGGTGGAACAAGGTGTTTAAATACATGAATGTATAAATTATTAATTTACAATTATTCTTTTATTTTGAATCCAGAGACATTTAACTTCAAAGAGCCTGGCATCATCGTTAAGTTATCCGCTTCGAATCCAGTTCGTGAAAGCCTACTCCTGTCGAATAGCACCAACGGATCTGTTCAAGGCTTAATGTCTCTATCCCAGAGACGAATCAGCATCAACAGCGTCATGTGTTCTGAGCACTGCGGACAGGTTTGGATTGAATCCAGGCTTTTGGCACGCAATCTGCGATTGGATTGTATACCAGCACCTCTCCTACCTTGCCGAACAACTTTCTGATGGTGAAATTCTTTTGACCAACGGGACTCAAACCTGCCAACCTCGGTGTCAGACCATACTCCCTAACGATCCAGGCCACCAGGCGGGTCCCCCTCCCCATGGCGCAACAGCGCGGAGGGCCTTGGCATTCCAAGCAACCGCTGCTCAGCCCGAAGGCCTGCAGATCTTGCGGTGTCGTGTGGTCAGCACGACGAATCCTCTCGACCGTTATGCTTAGCTTTCTAGACCGGGACCGCCATTTCACCACCAGATAGCTCCTCAGTAGTAATCACGTAGGCTGAGTGGACCTCGAACCAACCCTCAGATCCAGATCTGTCCGGGAATCCAACCCGAGGCGTCCGGGTAAGATGCAGGCACTCTATCCCTACACTGTGAGGCCAGCATTTGGATATGTAGTTTATTGTTATTATTATTTCCCTTACTTATAGCTGCTCTCGTTTGCTCGGCAACAACAAGATTGTTGCTTTTGGCTGGCCCTTACATCGAGCAGCTGTTGAGCACCACGCGATCTAATTTAGGCCAGCAGCAGCACACTGTGCAATAAACGAAAATAAAGAAACGTTTAGAACTCGGTCATGGACTGAGAGTAGTCAAGAACTCACACCAGTAAAAATGTAGAAAATAATATTTCAAGAAGATTTTTATTTTCGTTTTTCAAAAAAAAAAAAAAAAACAATTCCTTTGGACGACCTCTTCCTATTTTTTATGGATATATTATTTTGCGTCTGTTTTTGTGGCACTGGCCAGAGAAAAATGATGCTTCTCCCAAGGCTCATTTACAGGTGTGATACTGCGTGAGCTAAGTGATGCTCAGTACTGGTGCTTGCCGTACAGTTGTGCTGCAATAGTTCTTTCTGGGCCAGTGAAGAACGCAACGGAAAAATATCTGATTCGTCATAATGAGTTATTCGCTGAAGGACTTACTAGCCGGCAATGAAAATTATGTTTATTTCATACTATGACGTAATTGCCTTCTTCCCGCACTCAAAAGAGCAAGGAAAATGACACTTTACCGTACAGTTTCACTAATACAAATCATCTCTGATTGGTTAGAGGCTGCCTGGCAGATGTGGTAAAGGCGTGCTCGGTTCGCCCGGAAGGATGAGGGTTCGAATCCACGACAGGAATTCTTAAACTTCAAGAAAAGAGATATCTACTTTCGAAGGTGCACAAGGCCCTGAGGTTCACTCAGCCTACACCAAAAATGAGTACCAGGTTAATTCCTGCGGGTAAAGGCGGCTGGACGTAGACCTAACCACTCTACCCCATCAAGTGCCGAGGTTACGGATAGTCGAAACCTTTACCATCCACTGCCCCGACGGCTTTCATGACCTACGCGGAGATGACTTTTGATGTCTGATTGGTTGAATTCCGCTTCAAACTAATGTGAACAGGGATAGTGAGACAGCGAACTCCGAACTTAACACAGTTGGATTGTTTCTCCGCGCTCATCTACACCAAAAATGTCGTCTCTACATTCCCAGCTCGTCATTAAAATACTGACTAATGTATAGGTTAATACAGATACATCACAGTATATCATAAAGTTCGTATTACCTTCATTAATCCAGCTCCATGTTTACCACTCTGGTAGCTTAGTGGACTGTTCACTGCGTGTACGCACATTTATATCTTTCATAGCATCACAACAACAACAACAAAAAGGTCACTGCATGAGGGTGATTTGCGTGGCACCGTATGCAAATAATTCATATTTAAATATTTCATTTGAATTAAGTAAATTCCCCGCAGTCCACAGGTACGTTACTCGTTTCAAAATTCCCTGAATATCTCACTCGTAACGTAAACGATCACGTTCCGTGCCAGTTCCTATTTGCACTTAGTTCTTCACTTTTCCGTAAGACATCTCTCGTTCCATTCTTGTTCACTTCCGACCCTGGCGGTCTTAAGTTTGAGAGGACTGGAGAGTGCTTTATTTTCGTACTTTCCAGGAACTTGTTTATCTCAATTCTTCGAACGATGTGATTCGTCAGTGAAAGGATGAGTCTCGTCTTGGCTTAAATAATAAGTATTATTTTATTTTCCCCTCTCATTTTTCAGTTGTCATGAATACCTAAAACTATTCAATATATGAGACGGAAATCCAAAAATTTTTACTTCTCCGACAAGAGGTCCCTTTCCCTTTTCCACCAGCCTGAAATATTTACAACTCGTACTTACAGGTTGCTCGTTGATGCCAAAAAACCGTGGTTCCTAAATATGCGTGTGAAACCTACTGACACTGTTGTGACAAACTCTGTTTATGTAGGCCATGGAAGTGCCCTCCCTTTGGCCAGGGAGATCTTACTACAGCATAGAGGTTGAGTCTGGAGCACTTCTATCAAAGATGAAGTCGTTAAATAATAATAATAATAATAATAATAATAATAATAATAATAATAATAATAATAATAATAATAATAATAATAATAATAATAATAAATATTGCTAAATATTGCACCTAGAAACTAGAAAAACAACTACGAGATGCAACTGCAAGCGCAACCATAACTGTTTATTGCAAGTTTATCTCACGTCCGTGGCATGAGAACTCACCGTGGCAAGAGGCCCACCCATTCGAACCAGCTCGGAATACTTCGGCCGACTTCGAGTATTAAATAATTAGTTTCATATAATAAACCTTCATTGCAAGCGATTTCGGCAATACCATTAATCAAGAAATAAATAATGAAGAATTGTAAGAAATATTAAACGAAGCTAAAATCCACAGGTTGTAAATGTTCTTAATTAAGCCAGAAGAAATTTTGGCATCCATACCGCCAGCCTAGCAGCACGTGCCAAGATCAAGCAATCAGAAAGCGCGCGAAATCCCCTACACGAAATTAATTAATTACGCCCAGTAAAAGCACGGGAAAAATCAGAAAACAACACCGTCATGATTTGGAATTTTGGTGGAATTTTTGGAGCGGATCTCAAAGAAATCGGTCCAGTGGTTATCAAATTGTATGATTACACGACAAGACATCATAACCAGGATAGCGTCACCAGAAAAGCTACAAATATCCCTCCCTCTGGACAGTAGCTCACTCACTTTGTAAGTTCGCGAGGGTGAACCCGCGTCGGGCAACATCAAGAAGGGGTCTTTAACTGCCTCCTCAAATAAACTTGTGATATGTATTGAGTTAGTTGGCTCGAGATAAAATATTTTTACCAAGTGGTAAAGTGGCAAAAGATGTCATTTTTGTTGAATTGGCAATTTAATTCCTTAACTTCTGCAAATGGAAACAGCGAATTTATAGATAGGTCCTCGTAATTACTCTGTGTCTTTGTAGTCAGTAAAGAGAAACATAAACGGGCCTAGATAAGCTTCGGTCTCATATCTTGTGACCACCTGGCGACAGGCAAGAGTGAGGGAAGTTCTCACGGATAGTTGATTTTTCTTCGAGGAACGGTGAAGTCGTACATGTTGTGTGCATCAAAAATATTCATTATTTACGTGTTTTGTACCAATTAAAGTGTTAAGTCTGTGTAATTACAAATATAGAAAAAATAAAAGAGAAGCCTGTTCTCTTTCATTATGAGTTGCTAAGTGTCTGAGACGAGCTGGCTCAAATGGAGCCAGGATACCCTTGGAAGCTACGGTGCAGTTATCAGGTCTGTCTACTTTGAATAATCATGTTTTGTAGTTAGAAATTGTACATATTTGGCCCATTAAATTACTATGTGTCGTGCGTAGATATTAAGAGTATTCCGATGGTGAAGCGAAGTGTCTATTGTACATGTCAGTGCAAGAATCTTTAAAAATACATTTAAAATTTCGTTAGGAAAATGTAATATGCGAAGTTTTAAAAATTGTACTGAAAATCAATGAAATAATGCTCAGGCGGATGAAAGTTACAACAATGATAGCTGTTGTGAGTGTGATAAAGTTAAATAGCAAATTAATAATAATAAAAATAATATTCACGTCAGGATAAATTTGAAATGATAAATTATGTATTCAGAAGTAATGTCAAGTGAGATTTGCGATTAATACCGAAATCCAGTGTAGTCTGATAAAGTTAGTACTTATTTTGGAAAACTTACATTTTGTGACACCGTGTATTTGTGATACATAAAATCGCGGTATACTATTTTGCTCTTGAGGTCAGGAAAACGTAAAGAAGTAAAAACTTAAAGAAGTAAATGGTGAGATTCTTGTAAAGTGTTGATCATCGGATTAGATATCTTTGAAAAAGTTTCGAATAGGAAGAAATGGATTATAATGGAAATGAAATATTATGAGAATAGTTAGGAAGATGTTAAAGGCGGATTAAGGCTGTATTTTATGAGTGAAATGTAATGAACAGGAGAATGAGGATAAGAATTTGTGTGACAGGGTGTGTAAGATAACGATGTCCTGCAAGCAATCCAAAACACTTGACTAATTTAATAGTGGTCAGAAACCCAAGTCAGCGCGTTGTAACGCCTGTTTTAATTACAAGTCGATGTTCTTCCATGATTATTATATTATATGAAACTGTAGGTCTTGGCAATTGAGTCCAAGTTACGATTCTATGTAGTTCCAGCAGAGTGCATTTTTGTGATAGTTAGCCTCACGAGCAAAATACATTCTGACACACGGTCAAGGCAAAACTTGATTATTGTAAACTGAATTCTATTCTGTATTTTATAGACGAATTTGTCGTTGACTGGAAGCATTGCGGGTGAGAGAATTGAATGTTATTAGAATGATAGTCTAGCTTGAGTACATTGATTGGAAAGTTACTTCACTGGACAGTTCACGGCAATACATGTTTGGAACGGTGAAACTAAAGGCCACTTGAGTTATGCTGTGGATCTCGTGATGGCGGTGATTACTGTTTTCAGCGATATTACGTAAAATCAAACGAGAATTGAATTTATTTTTATTTAGCGAACTTCACTGCATGTATTGAGATTGTATTGAGGAATGGATTAAAGTAGTCGGACATGTTGTTTAATTTTGATTTCACGCTTTATTGTAAGAAATGGACATAGTTATATTTCCAGGTTCGAATTCATTCTCTGGCGAGTTTCATTTCATTGTGTTAGAGTTTCAACGAGGATTAGATTTAAATATCCGGGATAGTGTTTGAAGTTTTGATTTCGCCTGACAGTGTAAAGGATATGTAGACATTCAAATATAGGTTCAACGATAGATTTAGGATGCTGGGTGTATTATATAAACTTAAGGATGTGTAGACACTGCGTAGTCTCAACGACAGGATTAGGGCGTCGTTTGTATATAGTCAAGTCATAGATTAATCATTTTTTTGAATCGACTTGAACGATGTTAGTGTCTGCAGTAGTGAATACGGATGTGAAGGATGTTAGCAGGTATTTATTCAGGCTATGTTTCGGCATAATTCTTACTGCCAGAAGGTGCTCCCATAATAGCGTTGTATCAGTAGTGGCATGAATGTGAGGATTGTCCCACATGGAAACCTAGCTAGTGGAGACTGATCATTACTGCTTAGCCGCTCGTGTTCAAGTTCGATGAACTTTCGTTTTCTATTTTTCCTCTTCTTTACTTTAGATTTATTGTTGGGATGTCCGGTATCTTATGATAGTGCCGTGTGTTGACACTTAGTTGATTTATGTTGGATTTACGCTACGAATGAGGTTTCGATTCGTCAGCTGTTAATATATTTTATTTTCAGTTTCGTTATTTCACTTTATATTAGGTGAGACGGTGAGCTACAGATCACTTGTAGTTTAGTGGGACAAGTGTAGGTGGACAGATTTGTAATTGTCGTCGTAGTTATAGAAAGTGGAAAGATTTCCTTTACTTTGTTTCGATGTGGACTTGTATGTTAATCAACTTAACGACATAACTATTTATGACCTGAAAGTCGGTTTAGTAAGAACATTTTCAAGTGACTTATCACTTTTCTGTAACTTCAGTGTTTGGCATTTCTTATAAATGCATAATGAATTAATGTTTTCCTGCATTTCGCAGTTTTGTCCCTTCAGGACGACGTAACGTAACATTCCCTTGGATCAAATTGTTGTTGGTTCCTTCTGAACATCTGTCTGGAGTGATGTATCTTTCAGTATCGGGATTACTCTGTAACTTAAGGGTGTCACGAGATGACAATGCATGGCGGAATTTTATTTTTGACTGTGGCCATTTCTGTTAACTCGTAATGAACACCATGCTTGTAATGTTTCGCAACCTATCAAAAGCAACTGATACTCGATTTGGTTCGATTAAGGGCCCATTCAGGGGATGTTCCAATATCCGATAGGATACTAGACTGGTGGATAACGTTAATTAAATGTAAATCTGGAATTCTACTTGTTGAAGGTCAGATTTTCCACGGATCGTGTGGATTAACTCTCAGTTATCGTTTGGATTAATGATGCCCGATTTTCAGGTTTTATTCTCGTTTTATGGTTTTTGCTGTCCACGAATTTTATAACACTTTTTCATTCTTTTAAATATAAAGGGAAACATTAATAAAATAAAAATATAACACACACGTTATGTATTGTGACTGCGTTTAAACGTTGTAAAATTATTAAGCGATTTTTCTTAACAGTTTGATAAATATTCTTGCCATGATTTAATTTTAATAAATATGATAGTAAGCACACTTTTGCTCCTCATTTGAAGTAGTTAGGCTCTCTTCTGAACCCTATCGTTTGGTCAATGTAGTGACAGAAAGAAAACGCTACGACACAAGATCTAAGAGTTCGATATTGCTCTATTGAAGCAGTTGAGGCAGACGACCAACTATGGAACGGTAAGTTCAAGGGTTCAACGTCAAAGAACAAGTAGAGTACATAAGACGACACAACGATGGACTGTATCTACTCGTGGAGAAGGTAACGGACACTATACGCAGAAGGAGAATCTCTTTCAATGGCCACGTGACACGAATGAACTCCGCAAGATTGTCCAATCGAATGTGTGTCAACTTTGCGGGAAAGAAAACCAAAGGGATCTTTAAGAACTGGGATCTCACGTGAGGACATCTTGGAACGTGACTCTTTGAAGAAGAAACTTGGGGAAGTACAGAGTTTTCAGCCAATACCCAAAATGAAAACCGGCAAGAAGTGGACCGCGGAACGGAGGGATGCTCACCGGAGAAGAATGCGGGAAGACGTGAAAGATAGTAGGAGAAAACAGCGTGGTCCATAGAAGACCGAAACGATAATAATAATAATAATAATAATAATAATAATAATAATAATAATAATAATAATAATAATAATAATAATAATGAAGATCAGGCCATGAACACAGATGCATCAAATTGAAAAGCGCCTACGACCTATGTAAGAGTATGTACAAATTCAAATCCCTCTCCCTTAACCTCAAAATCAGTCATTACACTACTGTAGTGAGACCGTCAGTACTATCCGCCTCAGAATGCCTAAACATGGTAAGAAAAGGGCAACTTAGAAAACTGGAGCTGAAGGAAAGGAAGATCCTGAGAAAAAAAAAGGGCCCTATTAAAGAAGAAGGCAAGTACAGAATCAGGCACAACAATGAACTGTACCAACAATTGGAGAGCATTACAACATCTATGAGGAAGAGGAGATTGAACTTCTGTGGTCATGTCATGAGAATAAACAATCAGAGGCTCACCTCCAGAATCTTCCACGCCACCTCTGGAGGGATAGCGACTAATGCCAAGTGGGCAAGACTCGTTAGAAAAGATCTTCAAGAATTGGACATTGCTCCCAGTGGAATTTATGACAGGAATAGGTACAGAACGTTGATCAGAACATAAAACTCTCTCCAGTCACTAACAGAAAAAATGGTACGTCCGGGAGGAGGCGTGAATTGGACTCGGGAGCGAAAATATATTGACAGTGCAAGAATGAAGGGGTACTGGTCAAAGAAGAAAGCTGCTGGAGATAAGAATCACGTGGTCCATAGCAGGCCCAAACGGAACTTAAAAATTCTAAGCCCTTAGCACCTAAGTTACAGACTTTTTGACTGGTGCCATCAAGGCGGGCTGCTTATCAATTTCGACATTCCGATTGTACTTCTTTGTAGTACAAAGGCGGACCTCTACAATTTACCACTTATAAAAACCAAACTCAAAACAGAAGCAGATATTACTAGGATAGAGTCCACACAGAATTTGGAGTCGATTAGATAATTGGTTGCAAAGTTACTGACAAATAATTTTTATATTTTAAGCCTACATGAAAATTGCTCTTTGCGGCAGACTTTTTATCTTTCGGGTTTTGCAGTCCGATATAAACTATTGGAGATATAATTGTTTTCAGTTTTCCTTTATTCATTCAATAGGCAAAAAACTAGTTTCGTGCTATTTCGGAAGGCAATGTTGAACTGAGAATAAAATGCAAAACTACTGTACATATTCAAACATTGTCTGAAAATTTCAGGTCAATCGTCTATAACAAGAAGCATTTTATGCATGGCAAAGTGCTGAAAAAGTTTTAAGGTAGAAGGAAGCAATTCAAAGTGTTGAGGAACATACTGTCTTTAAACTGCGCTGCACTGTAAACTACTCCGTGGGATGTCTTTCTCCTCTTACGCATTGCGTAGTCCTACAACAAGGTAAAAAAGGAATGGCGTATGGCTTTTAGTGCCGGGAGTGTCCGAGGACATGTTCGGCTCGCCAGGTCCAGGTCTTTCGATGTGACGCCCGTAGGCGCTGTGCGCGTCGTCATGAGGATCAAATGATGATGAAAACAACACATACACCCAGCCCCCGTGCCAGCGAAATTAACCAATGATGGTTAAACTTCCCGACCCTACCGGGAATCGAACCCGGGAACCCTGTGACCAAAGGCCAACACCATTTAGCCACGGAGCCGGATACTACAAGGTAAATATATTCCAGCGGTTATTATTCAAATGGTACTCCGAAAGACCTTAGAAGATTGTTCTGTTTTCTGAAGCGTGAGACTTGTTCTCTCTTCTGCTACTTGCTTTACGTCGCACCGACACAGTTAGGTCTTATGGCGACGATTGAGACTTGTTCTATATGTACAGAACTCTCTAGATTTTAAAAATGGCGTTAGGAAAACTGATGGCGGGATTTGAAAGAGGAAAAATTCTGGGATTTCTTAAAGGTTAAAATTGAAAATTCGATTTTTTAAATTTTTTTTTGTAAAAAAATTTTTGCAATACGGTATTTCAGTCTCCATTCCCCATAAAATGACATGCGCTGCGAAGGTTTCTTACGACTCTTCAAAACGCTCCTCCTTCTTAGTTAACCACTAAGTACATGGACAGAACAAAATCTCTTGAAAAAGACCTGCGAATTATAACGTATATTTTATGTTTACACGGACTATTTATTCGAAGAGTATCGGCAATTGTCTAGCAAATGGAGCACTTGACATTGTAATACTTACTGCTGACAATGCCCCAGTGACCTTGCAGGCTCAGTTTGCTGGTCGGAACTCCTGCGAGCGAAGTCTCCCGGCTTGCGATGAGGAGGGGACAAGCTTTGAATTACTAAAACAATTTCTGTGCGGTAATCTTGAATTCATTATTGAATCCCTAAGCAATAACGTTTAGAGATCCAGTAAATTGGAGGCTAAGTGGACGACCTCCCACGTCACTGCAACACCCACGCACCATCACGCTCCCACAGTGGCCGACTGCAGGCTACTTCTTTTGATACACTGTGTGGTAGTACAGTATGTCATTGTGTGCAGTGAAACTGATTGTGTGATTTGAATTGCTGACTGGAAGGGAACGAAGGTGGGCTATGATAATGATGGCAGTTGTATAATGGGGTGTAACCTATGAAATCAACCCATGGTGAACGATAGCGGTCGTCGGTAATCTTCTGAATGCTCTCTAAAATAATGAATGCATTACACTTATTGTGTGAAGAAGAAGTTGAAACTTTTCCTAATAAAAACTTGATGAGAGATATAAAGGTTACAGTTAAAATAGTACTTCTTAACATTGTTTCCACACTACAATAGAATCCGCCTGTCAGCCATCGTCTATCTCTGAGTTTAGCGTCCACGTTTGTCATGAATCCGCCCACCATTTCTTCGGTGTACCATGTGATGGCCATCCATCAAGGGTCTGGAAGATGGCTTCTTCGCTACCGAGTCTTCTCTTCAGAGTGTTCTTATTGCCACATTTTCATCACTCCCAGGTCACCGGATTTCATTCGTCCTTCCTGACGTCTTCGAATCAAGTTAGTCGAACACACCTCCGGAACATTCACCTTTCCGTCCAAGGGAATGCTCGTGCTCTGCTGTCACTTGTTAATACTCGGATCTGCATAGGGCCAAAACACATCCAAGAGAATGATAAGAAAATAGTCACCTTGATAGCTGCAGTCGCTTAAGTGAGGCCAGTATCCAGTATTCGGGAGATAGTAGGTTGGCAGCCCTGAAAATAGTTTTCCGTGGTTTCCCATTTTTACACCAGGCAAATGCTGGGGCTGTACCTTAATTAAGGCCACGGCCGCTTCCTTCCCACTCCTAGCCATTTCCTGTCCCATCGTCGCCATAAGACCTATCTGTGTCGGTGCGACGTAAAGCAACTAACAAAAAAAAAAAAAAAAGTAGTCTATAGAACTATTTCATTTGATCTCCAAAGGATGACAGAGCGCACTTTGTTATAGAGACGAACAAAACACATGGCAGAGCAACATAAATCCTGGTGTCTTCAGAGAAAAAATCCTATAGAAATCTTTGTTCTGTACTGCAGAGGGTGACTGTGCCCAGTACTGTTCTAATTTTTTTTGCTAGGGCTTTACGTCGCACCGACACAGATAGGTCTTATGGCGACGATGGGATAGGAAAGGCCTAGGAGTTGGAAGGAAGCGGCCGTGGCCTTAATTAAGATACAGCCCCAGCATTTGCCTGGTGTGAAAATGGGAAACCACGGAAAACCATTTTCAGGGCTGCCGATAGTGGGATTCGAACCCACTATCTCCCGGATGCAAGCTCACAGCCGCACGCCTCTACGCGCACGGCCAACTCGCCCGGTAATTCTAAAATACATGGAGCAGAATCATGTGATCCCTTGACCATCTTCCCCAGCCAATGTTCCTATGAACAGAGTTCGCTGATCGACAGACGTTTGTGTGTGACTGACTTAAGCCGCCATAGTCACAGACAGACACAAAGGAATAATTGCAAAGTAAGTACAACCTGACCTCCTTGAAAATTATTGAATACTCGCGATGTTTATGTCACAGAGCATTCGAACTTGGCGGGGGTATTCACCTTTCGCTCTGCAATAGATTGAAGGTTAAATTATAGCTCTCTGCTGACTCACTCTTGAGTTACGGTGACAGTCATATGACACTGCTCTATCAGCTGTACGATTATTATTATTATTATTATTATTATTATTATTATTATTATTATTATTATTATTATTATGGTTATTATTATTATTTCCTTATTTATTTATTTATTTATTTATTTATTTATTTATTTATTTATTTATTTATTTATTTATTTATTTGCTCGCTACGCCCAATTACAGAATGCGTTTGAACTCGTTAGCTTAGTCTGACGGCTTCTCATTATTCTTATACTTCTTTTCTTCCTTTGCAGGAAATTGCTGTGGTGTGTTTTGCGTTTTCCAGTTTTTTTTAAAGATATTCCACGAATGTGAGTGATTTGCAACCAGAATTTCAAAGAGTTCATAATTTCCATGGTGTCGTCTGTAGCGTTTATTTCTTGTAAATCCTCCTTAATTTCCTCCAACCAGTTGATCTTGACCTTCTTTGAATTGATTATAGTTAATAAATTTTAGTCAATCTATTGTCCTTTCTTCAGATATGACCATAGAATGTCAAGCGTCTCCTACGTAGGGCATCAGTAAACTTGTCGGTTGCAGTGTACAGGTCTCTAGTCTTGCTTTTAATCCATATGCCATTTACTAGAGTGAAACCATATATTTCCCTAAGAATATTTCGTTCTTGCTTTCCAGCTTCATCAGTTTTAGAGTGGACTTCTAGAGATGTAGTTTCTGAGGATTATAATGCTTCCGGCAAAACAACTGTCTTGTAATGAAGATACGCGGTATCACTCCTTTATTGTAGTGATTCCAGGTTACACTAAATGCTTTATACAGTTTGGTGGATTATTATTATTATTATTATTATTATTATTATTATTATTATTCCTACCCTTATCGCAATAATCGGTGACCAGTACTTATGCGAATTAAGGTCACCTTTACTGCCGGATGCCTTTTCTGTTGTTGTAAATATGTAAGTTTTTATTTTAAAGTTTGTCCGTTACATGTACTCGATTTTAGTGCTTCTAACACCACACACTTACATACATACATACATACATACATACATACATACATACATACATACATACATACATACATACATACATACATACATACATACATACATACATACATACATACATACATACATACATACATACATACATACATCGTCATTATAGACTGTTGTGCCTGTCAGCGTTCAGTTGCCAAGCATCTGTAAATTTACTAATCGTCGCCACAATCCTCTATTTGCAACTAGTTATCTGGCTTCGTTTAGTTCTATACCTCTTATCTGTAAATCGTTAGAAACTAAGTCTAGCCATCGTCATCCTGGTCTCTCTCTACCCCTCTAACCCCCGTAACAGAGGCCATTATTTTCGTAGGTAATCTGTCCTCCTCCATTCTCCTCACATGACCCCACCACCGAAGCCGGTTTATGCGTACAGCTTCATCCATAGAGTTCATTCCTTAGCCTTTATTTCCTCATTCCGAGTACCCTCCTGTCATTGTTCCCACCTGTTTGTACCAGAAATCATTCTCGCTACTTTCATGTCTGTTACTTCCAACTTATGAACAAGGCATCCTGAGTCCACCCAGCTTTCACTTCCATAAAGTAAAGTTGTAAGTTGGTCTGAAAACAGACCGATGTAAACATAGTTTAATCCGGGAGTTGACTTCCTTCTTACAGAGTACTAGCCGGCCCCGCTGTGTAGGGGTAGTATGCCTGTCTCTTACCCCGAGGCTCAGGGTTCGATTCCCGGCCAGGACAGGGAATTTTACTTGCATCTGAGGGCCGGTTCGACGTCCATTCACCCTACGTGATTACAAATGAGGGGCAATCTGACGGTGAGATAGTGGCCTCGGTCTAGAAACCCAAGAATAACGGCCGAGAGGATCCTTCATGCTGACCACACGACACCTCTTAATCTGCAGGCCTTCGGGCTGAGCAGCAGTCGCTTGGTAGGCCATGGCCCTTCGAGGCTGTTGTGCCATGGGTTTTGGTTTCGGGTATTTACAAAATACTGTTGATCGCATATACATATGTACATATTTGGATTCGTGTCTTGAAAGATTCCTGAGTATTTCTACATAGTCATTTGTATAATCACTATACGTAAATACTTGTCAATCTTAATACACATTAACATACATTTGTATATATACCTTCCGTATTAACAAGCTGCCATGAATGACACCCTTCCACGGATCAAAGCAAGTGGACATATTGCACTTTCTTGGACTTTTAATGTACTGTATTATATTTGTTTATATTATATTCTGGAACTTTAGGGTCTCGCAGACTTCCACATAGATGTGCTCAATTTGGAATTATAACGAAATGCACTTAAATGTTTCGTTATAGAAAATCTCAATTAAACATAAGCCAGCTAGTAAAATAAACTATTAGGATGTATGAAGATGCAGTTTTACTTTTGACAGCTTTGTTCGTGAAATGGCAAATATTTTGAACATGTTGAGAACCGTAATAGACAAGCCCAGAAACTGGAGATATTGACAGTTTCAATTTCAGCTAGCCTCAGAGGTTTGCGAGTGATTTTTTACCCACACTTTGGATAAGAGGTGAAGTTCAGCAATATCATATTCTGGCAGAAGTGAGGAGACATTTCTTAACCTGTTAGGCGGTAACATTATGGCATATCTCCGTCTGTAAGGAAGGAAACCTTACTTTCTTGTGACGACTTAGTTTATATAACTTAAGAGCTTTTTAGTCTGTTGACTACATTAGTTAAAATATAATATATAACACTGTAACATAACTGTGATAAACAGCACACTATAGACATGATATAGGCTTTTTGGACTTATTCCATGTCAAGAAAATAAGGTGAAATTCTTTAATTTTCTCACAGAACTTTGCTCTACGTCTTCAGAAGAAAATCTCGACCGTTCACGAGGAAGACCTCCAAGAGTGAAGTTTGAATGTAAACGTGTAAGTCACCAGATGGTTCACCGCTAGCATTCGAAGCGGTAGCTGACAGCACCATCAGAATCAGTCTGGGAAGGGGTTATGCACATTATGAAAGTATGGCACTACACAACCATCTGGTGATGAGGAACGTACGAATTTGGAAAACATCGAAACGAGGTAACATAGTGATGGGTAGGGAAGGGAGCTACCTACATAAATCCTTAACGGCTGGAGACCACGTATTATTTAATTTATAGCCAGTGTCCCTGTTGAAATTAATAGGATTTCTACGTATTTTCACAGCTTCCCGTATAATTATGGACCTGTACTGTCTAGTGTGGGTAAGAGCTCGAGCATCTTGGAAAACGATATCATGACCCGACGATACGGCGTGCTCAGGCATTGCTGATTTGTCTGGCTGGTTGAGACGAATATTTCGTTCGTGTTTCTAGATACGAGTAGCAACGGACCGGCATGTTTGGCCAATGTATACCTTGCCGCAAGTAGAGGGAATTTTGTATACCCTAGGACGTAAAAGTGGGGACAATTTGTGCTTGCTTTTACCTAGACTGTGAGCAATTTTAGTGACAGTGCCAAACACGTTTTTTTATATGTGTTTGCGGAGGACTTTGACAGTTGGATCTGTGGTGTTGTGAATGAAAGGTAGGTAGGCAGTTCTCTTCACTTCTTCTTTCTATGAGCTTTGATTAGTTGTCCCTCTGGGATGCAGGGCTGTATGAATCTGCGCATCGCTGTAACCGTTACCCTTCAACGTGACTGAGTGTGTCCATCTCCTCATTTGTGTTGGCTCACAAATTCGTATATCCCTCTTGGTGAGTGTCGTGAGAATGCCTTGTTTTTGTGCGGAAGAGTTTTGAGAATCTGTATTAAGGCAGCAATTTGTGTGGGTAAGCTTACGATAGATGTTACGATCTAAAGAGCCGTCCGGTTTCTTTCCTACTAGAACATCCAATAAAGTAAGACATCCTTCCCATTCCATCTCCATACTGAATTTAACTGAAGGATGTTGATAATTTAGAAGGTTTAGAAATAGATGAAGTTTCTCAGGACCTTCTGTCCAGACCACAAATATATCACCAAATCATAGGTTTCACTGGCGCTGAAGCAATAGCTTACTTCTCGAAATGCTCTGTGAATAAATTAGCCACTACGGGCGAAACTGGTCTTCCCATAGCTCCCTGTCCGTCTGTTCGTAAAAATTCCCACCCCACAAGAAATAGCTGGAAGTCATGCAGTGGTAAAATAGCTTAGTTATGTCCTCAGGGAACAGATGCTCAATGAGAGACATGACCGAGTCGATGGTAGCAAAACAACACACTGCTAAACCAAGAATGACATGTTTCCTTCTTCAGAATCATATCAGTCCAAACACAGTTGCTGAAGGTAACGGACGGCAGCGCTAAGATAAGTACTATAGTGACAGTAGAGGACTAATAAATTAATTATTTGTTTATGGTTGTTCTTAGTATCATCAGCTCATAATCATTGACTAGTTTACGCAAATTAAACAATGATGTACTTATATGTACAAGTGATTTGATAGAATCTGAGCATGTTCTTGTAGAATGAAACGTATCATTGTTTGTTTAATAGTGTGTATGTTATATAAGTCGATTATAACGTGTATTATCGATTACAGGACAGATTCCTCTGAAAAGACTTGTGTTACAGCTTGAAATAGTGTCTTAGACAGACTAACAATATTTTAATTTACATATCTCCCTTCCTAAAGCCTCCAAGACTCAGGTGGCAGCACTGGGTTCCGCTGTTCAAATCCTGGTCACTGCATGTGAGATTTGTGCTGGACAAAGCGGAGGCGGGACAGGTTTTTCTCAAGGTACTCCAGTTTTCCTGTCATGTTTCATTCAAGCAACACTCTCCAATATCATTTCATTTCATCTGTCAGTCATTAATCATTGCTCCAAAGGAATGCGACAGGCTTCGGCAGCCGGCACAATTGCTAATCCTCGCCACTAGATGGGGGCTTCATTCATTCCATTCCTGACCCGGTCGAATGACTGGAAATAGGCTGTCGATTTTCATTTTCATCTCCCTTTCTCAGTGAGATTGCGGCCCCACGGTGTAGGAGTAGCGTGCCTTCCTCTTACCCGGAGGCTCCGTGTTCGATGCACGACTAAGTCAGAGATTTTTACCTAAACCTGAGGGTTGGGCTAAGAATAACGATCGAAAGGATTCGTCGTGCTGACCACACGACACCTCGGAATCTGCAGGCCTTTGGGCTGAGCAGCGGTCACTTGGTAGGCCATGGCCCTCCGGGGCTTTTGCGCCATGAGGTTTGGTTTGGTTTATTTATCTCAATAAGAGTCTGAGTCACTAGAGTAATTTCTGATATCCGCACTTACCGTGTGGTTAATGATACACACGACCTTCTCTGCACACACTGGATAATTATGAAGTATATCTGCTTGTTTATTTGTTAGTGTGTGTGCCCTTGGGCGTTCGGACAGCAGTACTCTTGGAGGTCCTTAACAATAGAGCTAGTTATAGGACTGTACGAGTTAATGACAGCTGTCGGCTCTGGCAGTGAAAAGGCAGTGTTTACAACTCGAGTAGTACAAACCCATACCTCTACCTAGGATCCTGTTCCTTTTTTACGTATCCCCGTGACTCAAACAGTTACATTATCATAACTTGGGATGGGTTTCTTGCCAGGAATCTGAAGGCGCCAAGCTCAAGGCTCTTTAGCAGGTACAACACTGCAGAATCGCCTCAAGGGGCGAGGAATAAATGGGAAAATTCTGCTAAGACTTCAGGAACTCATTAGTAAAACACATGATTTCTAGTATTGGCAACAACAGAACTTCATCACGTACAAATATTTGAATTTTGAAGAATTTAATTTTTTTTTTTTTGTTGCAAGGCATCTGGTGTCGATACACTGAACGAGTAGCATTCCTGAGTTGATAGCTTATGTTGTAGCCTCAATAGTCGTACGTCAATGTTAATGTACATCTTCTTCATATCTCAATGAAATAAGTACTGAGCTAGAATATTCATTGTAACACCGAGATATTTTTCTAAATCCCATTAAAATCCGAGGCAGATGGCTTCTACTTCTAACGTCAGCTATCCTTCAAATACTTTCAACTCTTCAAATGTTGACGAATGATGGAATTGTGGCTAACAAAGACTAATCGGGAGGAACTTATTCCGTATTACTTCCACCTTCAGTTGCAAAATAAAAAGACAAGCACTACTACAATCGCGCAGGTTATGCAAGACGTAATGTAGTATTTTTTAAAGGAAATAGTCATTTACACAACTCTTACATAAAATATATTTTCTTCGTGAGTTAAAATATGCTTAATCTATACAAGCGCAAAAAGTTTACGGTAAAAGAAATCAGGTATGGCACTTCGTGTTATGCAGATAATGATGGAGCATTCGGATTGGTGGAGAAAATATTTCTTTCCCAGAAAATGAATCTCTGTATCAGTGTATCACACACCCCACTTCCCCTCCCTTCCCTGCAGTGGTTTGCGCTCTGGCACGGTGAGTTCATCAATTTGAATCTACCGTAATTACTGACGAGTACTATGAAATAAAACTATTTTAAAGAAGTAAGGTTAAGTATTCCATATTAGAATTATTGAGATCCCTTCGTTCTAATTGTTATCGCGTCCGCCTACATGGCTAAATGGTTAGTGTGCTTGCCTTTGGTCACAGGGTTTCCGGGTTCGATTCCCGGTAGGGTCTGGAATTTTAACCATCATAGTTAATTTCCCTGCCACTGAGGCTGGGTGTATGTGTCGTCTTCATCATCATTTCATCCTACGGGTCGCCTGCGGGCGTCAAGTCAAAAAGACCTGCACCTGGCGAGCCGAACATGTACCCGACGCTAAAAGACATACGCCATTTAATTTCATTGTTATAGCATTGTTATAACATTTGGTGTATGTATCATAATATCTTGTCACTGAAGCACATCGAGAAGGCTGTGATGTAAAGTGGACCATGAATTGTCTCGGGGAATGGATACATGATGATCTGTTATACCAAATTGTATATTTATTCTTCAGTAGACAAGCGTATTTTAAATTACCTGAATAAGGTTCTGTTCTATTCTAAATATAAAATTGTTGAACCATACCAGCTTTCTTTAAGTTATATGAAGAGTTATACATTATAATGTGTTAGGTTTTGGTTTTATTTCAGCGGGAAATAATCACTACGTTCATGATTAAAATACATTACACGTACAGTCATGTAATACAGTAGGCCATGCAGTTTGTGCTAAAGTTACTTGATCGCGCATCTGCAGCAAAATATTTTATTTCCTAGCGTCCAGAAAAGACCGAAATTTCAAATGGGAAACTGTTTAGAACATGGCTAGTTTTCATTGTGGTAGTGTTTCGATCGCTGGGAATGTGTTGGTAATGTGTGCTACCAAGTAGGACAGTGGTTCCCAATCTAGAATAGGGAGGGTTGTTCACACAGCTCACTCAAAACGAAAAGGACATGTGACCTGATAAGTGGCGAAACTAATAGAATATACATACCGCATTAAAACTTGTCGCTGAGAGTATTCTTTTTGTAAAATTGGCAACGGCTGCCTTGACCTTGCCTTTGAATAGATCTCTCCAAACGATTTATTTCCCAAATGTCATCATTTCACTTACAATTCGCAGACAGGTGCTCGTAATATCGTAACACCTACGCATAGGACAGAGTTTCACCATTCAGCGAAAAATGAAGTAAGAGTCATCCAGAATTAAAACTGTTTGAAATAATGTAACATAAGACATAAATAAATGCATTTGAAGTAGTTTGCACACGAATATATCAAAGTTAGAAAATCATTAATATGCGTTAGGTAATTTTTGCAATAATACGCATTTCAATTCCAAACTGACAAACATTGTACTTCAATCACTTAGTGAACAAATCTTTCAAGTGCTTACAAATACTGCAATGGACAGCATAACTTTCTCCACCCATTGCTTTCAGAATAATAAGAAATCACTCACGTGGTATTGTGTATGTTGCATTTCAATTTCATATCAAACCCGAGCAGGTACATCGCGCTTAACCCTGAATTTTGTATCAGTTACACAGTCGCAGCAAATTGCAAGACTTTAACACTCCAGGTACCAAAATTCATTGTCTGTTTATGTTTGCGCTGCCATCTTCTATTGAATCATTGCGGCTTATAATTCTTACTAGAACTTCTTACAAGGACAGTGCTGGTCCTACTTCAAATCACCCAGTCCGGAGGACCAGGTTCAATTTTCCCAGAGATTACCTTCCTCGACAATAATTGTCTTTCAGGACTAAGAGATCAACCTTTCCCGTTAAGTTCTTCCATCTTCACGACTATTGAATTGTTCAATCTCGTCCACTTTTTCCACTTCCCCGAACCCTGGCTGAACCTCGATCGGGTGATACCAAAGGTCCTCATGTCCTGCACGGAGATCGCTTTGTTTTTCTCTTATTGATCAATACATTTCCTATCCATATGTTCTTATTGTTTTTCTTCATTGCTGTTTTTTCATTTAAATTCATTAAATAAACTCAAAAAAATGATGATTTATATTTTTCACCGCTGGTTTATCTTTCCAAAATTATGTTCCCAACACCACAACATTCTCGTTAACATATTCAGTTGGTATAGATCGTTTTATAGCTGATAATTGGCTTGCGGCCACATTTCATAGTTACTTGCTGTCAATAGTATAAGGTTCATACAATTGTGTGCCCTTGACATGGACACATTATCCGGAGAATCCTTCGTATGAGATTCACAACATTGATGGGACCTCCATGTCCTACATTTATTGCCCCCTAATTGATTCCCCGTAAAGGGTAATTAAATTAAATCTGTGTTAGACATTAGACGCTTAGCTTTTACCACCATGCAGCAGATCAAACACGCCTGTATACGCCGAAAGAACGAAAAAATCACTTTGGTTTTACGCACTCAGACGAATTAAATGGAGAGCAAATCCAGTTTCCGGCGCGAGGCCTAAATTCTTGCTTTCTGTAAAACAAAAATCTCAGTTCCTGAGTGGTACAGACTGGTAATCCTGTGAGGCAAAGAATTCTCATTTGTAGAACCCATCTTTCAGTTTTAAGAAATGCAAGTGGGGAAACACATTAGTGGAAATAGAAAGGAACTGCGGCTGAGAAAAGGAAATCGAATTCTAAGAGAGAGTAAATTCCTAGAAACATACATCACATAACATTTGTCGTAAAATTTCCCAGGCTGAGACTAAAATATTCAACTAATGAACATTCATCTCGTAACCAGCAGACAGTCGCCAATGTTTTGCAAGGGGCCTGAGGAAAATTACAGTATTTCATATTTTACGTGGAATTCGAACGTCAGAGATGGGCACTTTCACTTATTCTAAATCCCACATGCGCTGGCTGGGATTCAAACCACGGCTGCCTTAGCGGAAAGCCAATGACGATACCACACGGATAAGCAATGCATGGTCCTACGCAGCAGAAGGCAACTGCAAGTTATATTATGATGTGGATCGTTTCTGCAACCCATGGGTGGAATAACCAGGACACGAATGCTTCAGAAACACAGATTCAGTCATGGGACATTTACTTCATTAGTAATAATAATAATAATAATAATAATAATAATAATAATAATAATAATAATAATAATAATAATAATAATATTAATAAATATAACGAAAAAATCAATTTCCAGTAACGCAAATTCAACACATTACAACTCCGTTATCAATCCTGAAGCACTTTACGCCTCGGAAACGATCATTGGTGACAGATCGCTTATTTAAGACATAAAGAAACAGGAGAAGAAAGTCTTTGGTTCAGTCTGCTCGGAGGGAATCTGGATAAAACGGAAGCCTCGGAAGCTTTATCAGCATTCAGAAAAGATCACTGACACCATCAGGAAAAGGGTTAAAGTTCTATGGCCACATTTGCAGAAAAAGTAATGACAGGTTCACCAAAAGGATTCTCAACCTTGCTCTGTCAATGAAATTCAAGAACAACTGGCTCAGTGAAATAGATAAAGTCTTCCAGGAAATTGACATGCCACAGGAAATAGCTCTAGATGGACTCGAGTTCAAGAAAGCAGTCAACAACCGTCATTTTGCTGAGAAAATGAATAAATCACGGATTGAAGAATGAAGGAAAGTATTCAGAGCCCTGATGAAGAGATTTTGAGAGAACATCAGCTAAATAAGTTCCAACGTGCTCCACAGATGGGAATATCATTCAAATAATGACTTTGTACGCTACTACGCGTCGGAAGCATCCCATAATTTTCTTGGAACAATACAGTTAACGTGGAAAATACTACCACAACAATCACGAAATACTGATCAATTTTCCGATCCTACGTTAAACTGCCTTGTTGGATCAGTGAATTTGACTCATATTCTTCACTCATGGGTTTGGTCGCGGAAAATGCACGTCTGTATGAGTTTAAAAGTTGAGCATAGCGGCTTCTGGTGGCACCCGAGCATGAGCTTAAAAAAAAAAACCATTTGACCCTTTGTGAAAATCAAATGATCATGCATATGTCTTCCGATCATGGCCATCCATGAACGGCTGCTAATTTTAGATGGCCACCAGCCATACGACATACCCTGCACGGTTGCTAGGTAACAATGTCTGGCCATCCATCCACACCTTACATCGCAGCCTGCACGGTTGCTAGGAAACACTGTCTGCCATCCATCCACACCTTACATCACAGCCTGCACGATTGCTAGGCAACATTGTCTGATCATCCATCCATATCTTACACCACAGCCTTTACGTTTGCTAGGTAACATTGTCTGACCATCCATCCATAGCTTACATCACAGCCTGCACGGTTGCTAGGTAACACTGTCTGGCCATCCATCCACACCTTACATCAGAGCCTGCACGGTTCCTACGTAATGTTTTCTGACTAACCGTCCACACCTTACATCACAGACTTGAAAGGTTGCTAGGTAAAATTGTCTGGCCATGCATCCACACCTTACATCACAGCCTGTACGGTTGCTAGGTAACATTGTCTGACCATCCATCCATAGCTTACATCACAGCGTGCACGGTTGCTAAATAACATTTTCTAACCATCCATCCATACCTAACATCAGAGCTTTCACGATTGTTAGGTAACATTGTCTGACCAACCGTCCATACCTTACATCACAGCCTGTGCGGTTGGTATGTAACACTGCCTGACCATCCATCCATTCCTTACATCAGAGCCTGGACGGTTGTTATTGTTCCACTTCCATCACCCATTTTGTCGCGTCGCATTACACAGTTTTTGAGATGATCTTAAGCAACAAATCAGTTATGTTAAAATAAAATAACCAGCCTTAGATGCTTTCCAAACGATTTCTCCTTTCGCTGGAAGATAGCAGTGCAATAATGCCATAGAAATGGCTGGGGCCTCCTCAGAGGCCTGGCGCAGGTATTTCGAGTTGACGCCGTTTAGGCGACCTGTACGTCTGTGATGGGGCCCTAGCTAGGATGAATTAAAATGCTGAATACTGTACACGTACCAAGTCCCCGAATCAATGAAGGTTAAAGTCACCGACCCAGCCAGTAATCAAACCCGCGACGCGTTTGACCAGAGGCCATCACGCTAAGCGTGGACCTGGACCCCTCATGGCTGAGACATTACGGTGATGACGATTATTATTATTACGATTATTATTATTATTATTATTATTATTATTATTATTATTATTATTAATATTATTAAGCATGGTTACACTAATCTGTTGAGATACCCTGAGCGTAACAAGATAACATAAATGTTTATTGAAAAGATGATTAGCGCCAAGACGCATATGTAGGGTCTGTTAACAAAAGTTTCTGAGAATTTATTATCGATCATGTGTTTCGCCACTTGCAAACATTTGTTTCTGTTTTTCTCTTAGAAAGCCGAATATCCCTCTCCCTATGATTACAATATAAAGAAAAACAAACGTACGGGAAGCTATAATTGTAGAAAGTGTACAGTTTTCTAAGAATATATTGCAGATAATGAGATAGCTATCCCTACACATCCAAATCACTAGTCGGCTTTCTTGAAAGAACATTTGTTAGAATAACGGCAACTAAAGGATACTGTCAAGGAGCATAGTTTGAAATGAAGTGACACCGATTTTTAAATGAACCTGCTGAAGTCTGTCTTGTTATTGCAACCTCAAAGACGTCTGGGATCCCTTGGTCAATAGTCGCATATAGTACGTGTGAATCAACTCACGATATGTGGTTGTGGTGAGAATGAGTACCGTGCTATAAAATTAGAGCAGGTCCACACGAGCCACACCCGCTCTTCAATAGAATTTTGTACGTAACAGCCTCTAAAGAGATTCCTCTACATTTGTTAACAACCGCCTTATTTCGTTTTCTTATTTAATGCTTGTACGGGAACGTATTTTCTTTCATCTGGAATTTCCTCGGTCTCCCTTTAAAAGTTTATGAAGTTTTTCAATCACATTACCACTTGCTTATCGCGACGATTGAATCTGATCCAAAAGTTTTGTTATTTTTGATTTATTTTGTTACTAGCTTTGCCTGCGTTTATTAGTCTAATTCAACCGTTAGATGTTCTAAACTCAATGCTTAAGATACCGGGTTGATGGATGGTACAAATAATATTAAAACTATGTAAAAGACCATGTTATATAATACAAAATATATTATTCCTTAGAGCTTCGGAATAAACTATATTAATGTCCTTCCATTTGGAGGTAAGATGTATACTGTATTGTGTTTGCCTTTCGAACTCTTGAACAATCCACGTACAGTTGACAGTGGCAAAGGCACCGTTTTCGAAGATGGAGTCCTACAACTTTAAGCGATTGTCCTATGTCAAAATTTCAGATCTCTGTGTGTCATAGATTTGAGTGGGCTTCGCACACATACACACAAACACTTCCGAATATTACGGGCTGATGGCTCCTCGTGTCGTGGACCGAAAATGGCTTCCTATTCAATGGACTTACAGTCAGAGGAATACTACTTCGCCCGCGGCATGCTCAGTCATGATGGTGGCTTCAATAATATTCGTCATCAGTTTCAGATCCGTGTTCATTGCAGAGGGAAGGATTCATATTCCTGAGAAGGACAATTCACAATCGTCCACCCCAAGATGTTCGAGGGTACTCCAGGTGACTCCAAATTGTTCAAAATCTCTCTCGTGTAGTTGACAGCCTCATCTGTATAACATGTCGTGTCGATAGACTTTTCAATTTATAGAAAATTGGATAATTCTTGTGAGTGTTGCTTGTTGATGACGTTGACAGCTTCATGTCTTGGTGCAAGAATTGCTCTCAGACACCTTAGGTGAAAACCTGTGCCCAACTATGGCAAACATTTTAGATCTTTTTTTTTTTGCCGTGGATTTGGCTGGGCATCGCACACATGAACACAGACAGACAGACAGACAGACAGACAGACAGACAGACAGACAGACAGACAGACAGACAGACAGACAGACAGACAGACAGACAGACAGACAGACATCATGGGCTGAAGGAAAATGGCTTCCTATTCCACGGACTTAAAATTGCATCTTGACTGATATATGTATTATTTCTTGTTTATTATTGTTACGGAGATATCCGTGGAGCAGAAAGAGGTGAAAGAAGGTACGGGTGTTGAATGGGTCTAACTACGATATCAGAAATTGAGTTAAAACTTTAAATAAAGGTAACATTTCTTTCAGAATTTCAAACGTAACAAATTTTTCACTCAGTGAAATAATGAGGTCACAGGTACAATGACAGTTTCAAAAATTGTAAAATTCAAGATTCAGAACTTTAACAATTCTGGGCTTCAATCCCCTAGGTTACAATTTCACAGTGTTATTACTTGGGCAAGGTCAGAAATCCCCCAATTCAAGAGCACTTTGCTCCAACAAATTTACAGCCTTCCAGAGACACTCCTCAATATTACAGTAAACCAGAAAAGAGCTCTCCAACATTCATCCAATTTTAACCGCCAGCTTATTACACAAAACTTTATGATCTCTGGCCTCTCAAGACCCAATTTACAAAATTTGTTTTACACAGGGGTATCAATTACCCAACCTGCTGGACCTTTGTGGAAAAAGAACAGGTTAAATAAATGGCCCGAACACAAACTGAATGGAGGCGTATACTTGCGCTCCTAGATAATGAAGTATTAAAACCCTAACAGGGTTCTCGGCCCGATGATACAGGGGCTAATCCCAAGTTACTGAGGTGACTCGAATGAAAGTTAATTTAATACATTACAGGAAAGTAAAACAGTACTAAATCGTTGTCACCTCAAACCAAGTTGAAGGGGAACTCGAGAGGGTAACGCACTCTCTATCCGCGATTTACAGTTACAGACTTTATGAAGTTTTACATTAGCTGATCAAAAATTTACATTTTAGAAAAGGTTGGTTACATACAGTAGTTAGACATTCAGATCTTCCCCTCGGATAAGTCTGCGGATGTAGCTACAAAAAAATAAGTCTGGTGGAGATTACCTTGGCTGCTTGTCTGCCTTGCGAAGAATGAGGCGCCCCGCCTCCAGTCTTAACGCACACACTCAGAAAGACGACGATCAGGAGACAAGGTAGCCAGAGCAGCCGCAGTTTATATACCCGAAGGGAAGGTTCGAGAGGATTCTGGACTAATCCGGACACACTCTCTCAATTTTATTGGCAAATTCAAAAGTTACACCGAAAGAACCAAAAGGAAGCCTGTGATAGGCTGAAAAATAATTTCAGAAAATTCCCATTGCCCCGATTCAAAACTGGCGGAATGAGAAAGAAGTGTTGCAAACTTTGAAATATATAAGAAAAACAAATGAAAGTTGATTTACTAGAGAAAACCCATGATCACAAAATTTCCTTCAATGAAAACTTCTGTTACCTTGCACCAGAGTGCATGACCATAGTTTTTGGTAGTGTCATCTATGGATAAATGCCCAAACTTCTTGAAGTAAACAAACACAAAGCAAATAAATCCAGTCAGTTCAGAACAACACAATTACTCAATACTTCAGTAGTGACATCTTCTGATTAAAGTCGCAACTTCTTGTATTAGCAGTTTCACATTTCGTTGGATAGATAGAGTTCATTACGGCGCTTCTTTTGAATGTGCGGAATTGAGGTATACCTCCCGGTACAATTAATTTCGTCTATCTTGTACCATATATGTTTCCTGTAAATGTACACGTGTCCAACCCTTGTCCCCTTTCTCTACGGGGTTTGGGTATGAAGTGAGGTGAATCTTCGTAGCGAGTTTTTATATGATAGTAAGAATGAAGAGGACGAAACACGGGGCCGGCACATAGCCAACTCCTCTCGAAGAGCTCAAGACTTTACGTCCCGATCCGACGGACGAATCATCATCAACACCGTCATATGCCCTCACACCATATAAGACCAAAAACGACTTCCTACGTCCGGGACTTAAAATGGCTCCTTGAATATTGTGTTCTCCACCTATCATATGTACGTTGCCTAGCGACAGTGACTCTATGCATTTAATCTTGGTGACAGCACGTTGAATTGTCATATCCGAACGCACGTTTTCTGATAGTTTTTCGTTCATTACTCACCAACGAAAGCGAAAATGAAAATTCCGGCTTCGAGGTGCATTCGGACCCCTTTCCATCTACCTATTATCAAAATTTCAGATCCATGCGTGCTGTAGATTTTGCTGGGCATCGCGCAGAGACAGACACACGGACAGACAAACACTTCCTTTTATAATTATAGAAGATCGATTTCACCTTCGTCTGGTGGTTTCAAATATGGATTAATATTTTGGGGTTCTGTTTTATCAAAACTTATCTCTGTGTTTTCACAATTGAGTAGCTTCCTCAAGTAATCTGTTAATAGTATACACTTTCATTTAATTTTTTTAGTTCCCCACTTTCTCTTTTAAAATATAATCTGGCGATAAATACTTTGTTAACTTAGTTTTTAAAGTTTTGTAGACTTTTTTTTTCATTTTTATTCTGGAAGTATTTTTTAATGTCATTCGAAATCTCTTAGTGGTTCCAAAAATTTTGCTGATATCTTTCTTTGACTTTTGGAGTCCAAATAATCACCTTCTTTCTTTGTAGAATACTATCTCTTTCATGCTCGCAATCTTTCCCCTAATGCTCCTTCACAACCTTTATCCCACCATTTGTGCTTTTTCTCTTTTTCAACAGATCTGTTTTGGCAGCTTAAATTACTTTGGCACTGATGTTTTCCATTTACTTGTTTCCAAGTTTTTAAATTCGTTCTGGCAGGTTTCCTTGTTGTTTGGTAATTGATATTATTCCAAAGGTTCGTATTTTTGTGTTGGGTTATAAACCTCACCTTAACTGATATCAAATAATGATCCGTTTCCCCCCTTCTTCACCTTGACTTCCATTATTTCTTTCATGTTTCTACTTGAACTCACAGCATGACCAATCTAAAACTCTTCTAAATTTGTATTTCGTGATCTCCATATTTGTTGCTTTCTGGGGATATTTTCTTTGAAATATGCAGACATAAGGTTCAACTGAAAACCTTGCGCAGACTAATCAAAACTTCTGTACGCCAGATAATTTCCGAGTATTTTGTGAAAGGCTTTACCTTTTCCTACCTGACTGTTAAAAATCTCCCACCAACATTGTAATATTTTCATTTGGAGGTTTGGCTATTTCTTCCTCTACTGTTTCCCAAAAACTTTGCCTGGATTTTTTCATATTGTGTTAATTTACGAGAACATGACTGTTAATCATGGTGTAGTTTTAGTTTCCATGTCATAGAGTCCATGGTTTTACAATTGATGGCAAATGTTGTTCCTAGATCTGGCATACCTCATTTTTGACTCCAAAATTTTCCTTAAAAATGCTATTTTCATGTTCTATTTTATTTGCATCTGACAATCGAATTTCCTGTAATACAAAAAAAGAAATTCTTTGGTCATCTAGGATTTTGATAATTGTTTTAGTTTTCCAATTTTTTACAGTTGAATTTATGTTTAATGTTCTAAAAACATATTTCTTTTGTGATTTGAGTTTTGACGGGGGGTTTTAAGAATGGTCCGACTCATTCTTGTATGTTGGTTTTGAATCTCGAGAATCCATAGACCAATTGCTCCGCTTAAGACGACGGAGGATTCCCCTTTAAAGACACCTGCTGGAGAAATTACTTCCTGAGAAATTTTAATTATACATTCGAAATTTACTCACACTTCCTACAGGAAAGTGAACTTCTTCATCTCATTCTTAAAACTGGAATTTCCGTACCAGAGTTCCATTGAACCACACGGTATATAGACACTGTTCGTAACCCCTCCTGACCTGGAGTACAGACGCTAGCTGACATAGTATTATATAGCACTTCCGTATCTTCCAAACTTGGGTATCCGCCTTCAGAGCCGGTGACCATCGAGCCAAAAGTGTGTTTGGTTCGCGAGAGCTCTTTTATTTCGTTCAAGTCCGCTGGCAGGCTTCTGAGGACCCTCTATCTACCACTTGGGACACGCTACGTAGGAGTAACACCTCTCACTCTGTTACGACAGTGTACTAGGTTCGTTGAGCCACATTATTATTATTATTATTATTATTATTATTATTATTATTATTATTATTATTATTATTATTATTACTATTATTCATATCAGAAAATTTGTTGAACGGGATAGCTTCAAATATTTTCTCTATATTTTCTATTACGTAAATTAGTTTATGCTCGACGATGGCGAAATATAAGTATTATATGCCAGAAAACTGAATCTTAATGAGGTTCATTATAGTTCAAGTTTTCATTATGATACAAGTTCTCCATCAATCAGAGTTCAGATTTACATTATGATACAACTGTTTGACCAATTAGGTAAGGATAGCATCGCAACTGCGCTCAACGCACATGCTTCGCACTTGTTTCCGAAATCAAACATGTCGGACACTCATATTAACATCAATGCAGCTTCTACTTCCAATATTCCACAACCACACGGCACATTCCCGCAGATTCACTTCACCAACTGTACAATAAACAATTTGAAATAAAGCTAGGTTATGATAACCTTCTTCAAAGCTTTGAAAACATATTATAACATTGTCAAGGTCTCTGATCCACTCACGGAAAATCAACAACCAACAGCGCATGCGCTCTGCGCTCTGTTCAGTAAACTCAACTGTCAAGCGACATCTCGACAGAAATTTTTGATTATTTAAAAAATAAGGGTTATAATTATCGTCGAGCATAAACAGTCGTACGCAACTCGCGTATACTTAAGACACTTGTACGGAAATTATAAAGCTTGCTTCGCTCGTTTTGTAAACATATTCGTGTCTTAATTATTGCCATTATAGGCTTGTTGCATAATGTGCTATTAAATGTTATGGAAGTGTATGCAAAACCATTTACGAACCCCACTCTACTAAGGAATATATTGATAATAATTGAAGATTATTTTTCTATTCAGTACGTTTTCTTCTTAAATGTTTCCCTTCATTAAACAATTTACTAGATTTGGCATGGTTCTTTCACCAATACTGTGTGGTGTGTCTCGAGCTGTCAGCGGAGAGTTGGCGTCGAACAACAGAAGTAGACGAACAAGCTTGAGCGGAGCTTTTAAGAATAGTAAAGATCATAATATGAAGATAAAGTTGGAACTGAAGAGGACAAATTGGGTGAATTATTTGTTTGGGAAGTGATTGGAATAATTTACCAAGGGAGGTGTTCAATGATTTTGCAAATTATTTGCACTTATTTAAGAAAAGGCTAGGTAAATAACAGATAGGGTTCTCACAACTGGGTCACTGCCCTAAATGCGGATCACAGGTGATTGATTGATGGACATTGATTATTCACATTGATTGATTGATTGATTGATTGATTGATTGATTGATTGATTGATTGATTGATTGATTGATTGATTGATTGATTGAACCGAAAGTGAAACTGGTCGTTATGGAACTTGTTGGAGATTAAAGAATGTATCGTATAGGTTGGAGATTGTATTCTACGGATAGAAATTCGAAGATTACGGACTTACCACTACTGATTTCCTTCCAGACAGACTGTACTGACAGTGACTTGTTCCAAAACTTCCGAGACCTTCTGTGGCGGCCGGCTCATTGTTTCTCTGCCGGCGACGACCTTTTGATGAGTCGATCGCTAGCCCTAGGTGTGTCAGAGTAGTTTGCTCTAACAAGGTCAATGCTGCGCACATTATCTACTCAGCACATGCGACACTGTCATAAGCATCCATATAAATAAAATCGTGACGACCTTGTGTCTGTACACTGAATAGTTTGGCGAAATTTTCGTAGTTATCCGTTTCATGTGATAATTATCATCAGCAAAGTTTTTAGCTTTGGTGTCTGTTTGTCTGAGTTCCTATAACGGGAAAATTATTGGATATATTTCTACCAAACTTCATATTTTTATACACCGGTCCTTGGGTAGGTTTTGGGGCCAATATTATTCCTAAATTCCTGAATGACTGGAGGTTTATAGAAAGATCGAAAGAGTCATGCTACACTTACAAAACGTATAGATGACCAACTTTGATGGAAATCTACCAGCCTTAATGGTGTATCAAAATACTGTATTTAAGAAACGTTCAGGAATATGTTATTTACGTTATTTTATGTATTTATCTTACGATGGTCTGCAATACCAATCTGCCTGAGATCTTTTCGCATTCCTGGAACCATCTCGGCCTTGTTGCCTTAGATTGAATAAAATTCCATATTCTATTTGTTAGCCGATCATCAGTCATCCTCAAGAGAAAACAGTAAAATAATAGCCGTCTCTTCTTAATTGACGCTGTGAGAGGTTCTGTCTTGCTGTACAAATCCTCATCTGGTCTCATTCGCCACTGTCCATCAACCCACCTATTACCTTGGATTTTTCTTTGCATCCTGCGCTCTCTTTTTTCCAGGCGGTCAGCTTGACCTTTACTACTTAAGGTCAAAGTTTCAGACGCATATAATCCCTCAGGTTTTACAACTGTGTTATAGTGTCGGAACTTGGCCTCTATACTCATAGACTTTTTATTATAGATATTCTTATTTATTTATTTATTTATTTATTTATTTATTTATTTATTTATTTATTTATAAAGTGACGAAGTTAGGGCTCTTGGCCCTCTCTTATACTTGACCGCATACAGTTTTTAGATTTCTACAGCATTAATTTAAAATGTCATGAAAATCAATTGCAATTTATCAGATAAGACGAGTAAAATAAGAAGTAACATTAGTACAATTAATTAATATTACCAGTGATGAAAAATAGGATAAATATGGAGTAGACAATAACAAAAAATATCAAATTCATAACTAAAGAATATATCAGCTTATTGAAATTTGAGGCAAAATGAAATTAACTGATATTACTATGCTACAATATCAGTTTACTATAAACCATGTTAATATGTTCACACGTGCATTCATTCAAGTCAACTGTATGCACTCTGGAGGAATATACGGTATGCTGTTTAAAATGTCGTAGACGAGCGAGAATGTTTAATATCTACCGGGATCGTATTCCATAACCTCGAAGCAGAGCTCAGGAATGAATGGCTGTAAGGAATTGGTTCGATGCGGTGCTAATTCAAGTAGTGATCCGGAACGAGTATTAATTTAGTGGAATGAAGAAAGAAGCCTAAAATTGGACGATGGATATGTGGGACTGTTTGTAGAAAGCAACTGATAGACGAGGATCATTTGGTAGGTTTTTCTGCTGTTGTTAAAACGTAACCTTCCTAACTTTTTGTACTAATGTGTTATATGAGCATCATGTCGGAGATGGAAGGCATATTGAATGCAAGAGTTCTGTGCACGTCTTATTCGCAGGTTAGTATACTGTATTAGTGGTCAAAGATTGGACATAGAAGTGTTTGTATAAGATTTAAATCAAGACCAAGTGGGAGAACATTCTTATGGGGCTTTACGGGATGAAGGGATGCGTGTACCTTTCTGCACACAGTAGTTATATGAATGACGGTGGTAGTGGTGTCCTTGAACTAAGACCCACGAAGAAAATTTGATTGATGATACGACTCAGCGTAGGCCTTTCTCTTATGGGAGTAAATAAATGGAAAGGCTACTGATCGACGAGCTTTACTCTTTCGTTTTGTCTCTTCTGACACAAAGTCAGTGAGATTCGCCCATTTAAAACAAAGTGACATCTTTGGCCCTCAGTCTTCTCTCAACCTGAGGCCTGAAAAACACCCATTTAAATGTGATCAGTAGGCCTAAGTGCCCAAAATTCTCAAAAAACAGAAAATATACCAAATGATCAGTTACACCCGTTTTTAAATAATCGATTCAATTTCATCTATGCCAAGGTTGATACTGTTCTTCTGTTCTGTTTTTTACCTACAAACGCTCCAGTGTGGCAGCATTCACCATCTGTCCCCTGGTGAGGAAATCACCTATCTATGACAGCGAACACTTGGCATTCACTATTCGCCATTTTGTAGCCACAGGTCACGTATACCTAAACTTCATCACTGCCTGACCGAATGTGTGGGTCAGTTTTGCCTGCCAGGAGCAGAGCAGCTGACGACGTCTTGGGTAAGATAACACAAATTCTTATATGCACAGTGATGTCACACAGTGTTCAAGAAGGGTTGAGATATCTCCCCATAGGTAATGTTTACTAACAGATGTTGTTGTTGCGATAATGCGATGACCAAACTGACCTTTGGCATTTAGAACTGCATTGAGTTTCCTTGTTGATACTCAGTCGGCAATGAACGTTATTATTTGTTTGCTCTTCTTCTTCTTCTTCTGTCGTGTGTTGGTGTGCTGCAAATTCTTCCCTTCCATCTCAACTTGTCTTGTCTTGGTCTTCCCTTAGTTAACGTAAGAAATTTCATTTTTCCGTATTGAACCACGAATTACAATAAATAAACTTGATATTTCCACCTATTCAATACAATTTTAATGCTGTTATTCAATTACAACATATTAAATTTCACAGGACTAGTTTCGACGCCGACTTGCGTCATCTTCAGCTTTTTCGGAAAATAGACAACCTTAAAATTCATGACATGTCTTAAAATGTTTGGCATTAAATCCAGTTAAATCTATAATTAAAACCTTAACTCATTAAAAACTATTATGACAAGTAAAAACTTGCAAGTCAGTCGTATGATAAAAGTTCATTGGTTAAATGATATTCTTATGATCAAGCAGTTGTGGAGTCCTTAAATTTGTTGAACGATAGATAAAATATTGTGTTCCATTTCACTACAACTTGTATACTGCAGAACCATCTCGAAAAACGTGAAGGTTGGTCATATGGAATTTTCTGCATAAAATGTTCTATGTCTTAGGCCTATGAGGTGGAAACATTAAAGTAGTTTCTTGTGATGTTTGTGAGCGCGGCTAGTAATAGCATTGTCTCACGGCACCTTGAGGTTCCGCATTGAACCAGGAAACATTGGTTTCACAAACATCACAAGAAACTACTTTAATGTTTCCACCTCATAGGCCTAAGACATAGAACATTTTATGCAGAAAATTCCATATGACCAACCTTCACGTTTTTCGAGATGGTTCTGCAGTATACAAGTTGTAGTGAAATGGAACACAATATTTTATCTATCGTTCAACAAATTTAAGGACTCCACAACTGCTTGATCATAAGAATATCATTTAACCAATGAACTTTTATCATACGACTGACTTGCAAGTTTTTACTTGTCATAATAGTTTTTAATGAGTTAAGGTTTTAATTATAGATTTAACTGGATTTAATGCCAAACATCTTAAGACATGTCATGATTTTTAAGGTTGCCTATTTTCCGAAAAAGCTGAAGATGACGCAAGTCGGCGTCGAAACTAGTCCTGTGAAATTTAATATGTTGTAATTGAATAACAGCATTAAAATTTTATTGAATAGGTGGAAATATCAAGTTTATTTATTGGTCTTCCGTCTCACATTACAGCCTTCGACTCCGTCCTCAAGTAACGTGGGGAAGCAGCTTGAAGGTGGCAGAAGATGACAAACATTCCATTCCTTCTTTTGGAATAAACATGTCTTATGGCTGAGGGTATTTGTGTAACGTGACGCGAGAAAATGTGTGACAGAAGTGTAACCATAGCAACAGTGCAGGCTGTGCCATCTGAAGTTAGCAGCCGTTAATGGATGGCCATGACCGGCAGATTTGATTTTCGCAAAGTGAAAATTGATTTCTTTTTTACAATTGTTTTCAGAAATGGGATCCTTTAACCTACTCGTGAGAGTACTTGTTTGTTTATCACTCTCTCTATTCAGGATATATTTCCCACCAGCACCACATCTAATACCTATCTAGGGTCCAAATCCCTGCTCCAGAAGAAAGATTTAACAAGTGAATGAATATTGAATTTTCTCGACCGCATTGTAATGGAAATCGACTTTCAAGTTAATAACTCTTGTTACTCACATGTAGTAAGTGTTGAAGAGATGTTAAGTACAGAACAAAAATGCCAGCAGGACACCACTGGCATCCAAACCCACAACCTCCCGATTTCACGCCAGTTGCTCTACCAAGTGCTTTCTTTATTCTAAGGGACACAGGCTTCTTTCCTTCGAAAACTGCATCCACGACTTAAGATACCCGACATTTTATATCAACAGTACTTCCGCCGTTTGATGTTACAAAGCTCCCCGGATACTTGTAAGTAATGACCTTCAACCACACCTCCACCTTGTGTTTTCTCACCTATGATACATTTCATTACTGTGGTTTTCTATTCAATGACATCAATATGTCGTATAACTTGAGGTCATCCGAAAATGTGTGTCGCGCGACAAAATGTGTGACATAAGTGACGTCACATTAGACGTTACCGAAAGCCTTGGTCGCCAAAGATGCTACGGCTGTGGATTTGTATAAATACTGTGTGTTGAAAGCGTATCGACAGTGACGTCATATTAGTCCTTAACGTAGGCCTTGGTCGCCAAAGATGCTACGGCTGTGGATTTGTATAAATACTGTGTGTTGAAAGCGTATCGACAGTGACGTCATATTAGTCCTTAACGTAGGCCTTGGTCGCCAAAGATGCTACGGCTGTGGATTTGTATAAATACTGTGTGTTGAAAGCGTATCGACAGTGACGTCATATTAGTCCTTAACGTAGGCCTTGGTCGCCAAAGATGCTACGGCTGTGGATTTGTATAAATACTGTGTGTTGAAAGCGTATCGACAGTGACGTCATATTAGTCCTTAACGTAGGCCTTGGTCGCCAAAGATGCTACGGCTGTGGATTTGTATAAATACTGTGTGTTGAAAGCGTATCGACAATGACGTCATATTAGTCCTTAACGTAGGCCTTGGTCGCTAATGATGCTACGGCTGTGGATTTGTATAAATACTGTGTGTTGAAAGCGTACCGACAGTGACGTCATATTAGTCCTTAACGTAGGCCTTGGTCGCTAATGATGCTACGGCTGTGGATTTGTATAAATACTCTGTGTTGAAAGCGTACCGACAGTGACGTCATATTAGTCCTTAACGTAGGCCTTGGTCGCTAATGATGCTACGGTTACAAGTGACATACTCATGTTCCGTAGCTTTTCGCAACGGGGGAAGTTTCTTTTTTTCAGCCACGTTTTTCCTCAACAGCATTGATCATATTGCGAAGTGTAACCTTCAATTCTTCTTCATCGTGCCCAAAGGGCAATATCACCTACAAAACGAAGTATTTTATACCACTGACTATTTACCATTATGCCATGTAGATCGCCCAAAATAGTTCCTGTTCCCTGCCGTATGACGCAGGAGAATACCGCTTAACCAAACTAAAGGGGACAGAGGCATTTCGGATAACACATTTTTCGGAGAAACCATGGAAAGTACTGTTGGAGAGAACGGGGCAAATATTCTCCTCCTGTGTGTATGTAATATTGTCTAAATTCAAAATACCCTTCATTTAAATATAACTTATTGTGTTTGATCACAATATTTCGTAAAATTCGTAAAATCGGAAATTTTACTCTTGAACTATCCGCTCCCAATGCTTGCGAACAGCCGCCTGATGAGCATCTTATCAGCCGGTGTGCATTCATTGCTTTGTTCGACAAAGTGTAAATATAGGTCCGACATTCCTTTAGCACGTTGCTGCATAAATCACAGACATAGGGCTTAGATTAATTTCTGACCTTCGGCTTTGTTAACAGTTTTGCGTTTTGAAATTTTCGACAAGTAGAAGATAGAACTTAATAGTTTTCATTCTGTTACAACCCGAAATGTAACACCTAGAACACTACACTATTGCTGTAAGAAACGGACGGTTAGTACGTTATAGTGTTCTATACCCGGAATATTAAAACAAACGTTCTGAAAAATAGGCCTGGAAGTAGGAGCATTGCACAGTGTTACCACATTCCTGCATTCCTTTCTCCTTCTCTTCGTTTCAGGAACACGCAGACCGCTGTGTTCTGTTGTACGTAACTCAGAAGTGAGAGGTTTGGCAACTCTAACACGAGCTGGCCGGCAGGCTTATCTCCATGGCAACCGCAGTGAGTCCGCCCTCGTTTCCATGGCAACACTACCCCCCTACTTCCTTTTCCCTACCCATGCAGTCCTGATAACGACATTCCATCATCACGCTGCTGCGTAAACCCCAGAAATAGGGGTTTGATTAATTTCTCATGTTCAAATTCTTAAAAAAGTTCCTGAAATTTTAACTTCGCTTTTACCCAGTTACATAATGTGAAAATGCCGATAGCCATGCCTCCAATTTTCCATCTCTCTAACTGCTTCAAATTTTGTTCATTTGCTATCAGAACACTTTTATTTTCACCGGAATCTTGAAAAGCATATTTAATTTATTTGTAATTTTATTCCGTTTTTATGATGTAATTTTTTTACAGGTATGCTGTAGTGTACTATTTATATTGAGATAAGGTTTTGAGTTACAAGTATATGTAGATCAACGTCATATGTAAAGAAGACCTCATGGTCAAAACACAGCGGTAACACTTGCTCTGCCGGTCAAATAAAGAGTGGAAAGGTATACAGAGCACTGCTACTTGCTGACTGAGAGCCGATAGCGCATATTGTGCTCTCATGTCTTTTCACTATCGTTTCGATTAAGCCGGGTTTCTGTTTAGCGAAGTTCGGTTAATCCGTGTTTGCCTGTTTGAATGTCGATTTTTACACACAAGAAACCAAACTGGTGTCAAATTAGAAGACGAAAAACTGCAGCTAAGGTCATAAGGTAATAATTTGTAATTCTTCTTCTTTCCAGGGTCATATAAATTATCTGGGGGTCAGTGCTCATTTATGTAATACCCAGTTTTACGGGTCCATGTCATTACTGTGTAGAGGAATGTATTCGGTATTGAATGCTTCTCTAGTGTTCGGGAGTGTGAGCGCAGGAGCTGAGGTTCGAGCCTGAGTGAAGGAACATAGGAGGAGTGGTCTCTTATAGAGCATATGACATGCAGTAAGGCACTGAATAATGCACAAATGTACAGTACAAACGGGTATGTTCCAACATTGAAACAGTGGAGCTTCCATACAGTGTGAACCAAAAGTAGCCTTACGCTTTAGGTCTGCACTGTACGGTACTTTGTTCGATATAGATAATAAAATTACTTTGATAAGCGCTCAAGTTGATCGATTTGGTCATGAATACGTCGTCAGAACTGCAATCGGCCGTGCGAAAGATCATGCACCAGTTGTTGGCGGTGTGGCTTTAATTTAAGTTTGATACTTAGACGTCACAAGAACATTGTTGATATCGATGGTTCGATAGAAGTACGTCGAGTAGACTTCCATCGACTATTCAAAAATGTTACAGCCATTTTCATCTGAATTTATTCGGTTATAGATGTCTTAAGATGACCGGAGTTTGGTAAACTAACCATCGAACCTGTGGTTTGAAATGTATTTCTTGTGTGATAATTTCCCTGGGAGAGTGTTTTGCCATTTTCTCACTTCCAATACTGATTTAGCATCTTTTTCCTTTGCTCTAGATTTAAATTTAAATGCTGATGATTACCAGTAAACAATATAATGAAAACAAGAACCGCCCTTTGAGGAAACAGCTTCATAAAAACGTAGATGATGGATACAGAATACTGGTGTGGGATTATTATTTTAAACATTTAGATTTAAAAGAGCATGAAACCAATAGTGAAACAAGTGTAAGGCTACTTTTGTCACCGGACGAGTTGGCCGTGCGGTCAGGGGTGCGCGGCTGTGAGCTTGTATCCGGAAGATAGTGGGTTCGAATCCTACTGTCGGCATCCCTGAAGATAGTTTTCCGTGGTTTCCCATGTTCACACCAGGCACATTCTGGGGCTGTACCTTAATTAAGGCCACGGCCGCTTCCTTCGAACTCCTAGGCCTTTCCTATCCCATCGTCGCCATAAGACCTATCTGTGTCGTTGCGACGTAAAGCCAGTAGCTACTTTTGTCCCACCCTATGTAGTGTAAACGCTAACGAAGACCCTTGGCGCCAGATATTTCATATGCGGCCCAGAGCGATGCCGTAAACAAGGGCGTAGTACAATATTGCCCCACTACTCGTGACATTAAGGGAGAATGTAGGAATATAGGCAGTTCCGGAGGGACCGGGAAGTGTTACACAATTTGAAAAACTACCTAGTTTTCTAGAATCCAAGAGGGCTATAAGATCACGATCACAGTTCAAGGAGTGGTCTTTCGTGTTTAGTAAGAGCAAGAGTTGTTACAGTAATCCCTGTTAGTCAGTGAAGGGATTACGTAATAATAATAATAATAATAATAATAATAATAATAATAATAATAATAATAGAAACACCTACAACAAAAAATAATTTTATCGTATGGGGTTCAGCTAATGCATCTAGACACTGTATGCGGCTCAAGTACTGGCTCGAAGATATGCGGAAGAGAGAAAAAATGCTTAGAATAATGGAGAGAGGGGACTCAAATCTAAAAATGAATTGTACCAAAGAACAGAAGAACTGCTTGAATTGAAGGGAACAGTTCTATGGACAATTTTCGAGGATGGATTGACGAAGATAATCTTCGAATTGTTCAGGAAGAGGAAGAGAGAGGCGAAATGGTTTCGGGAAGTCAGGTTGGACTTGACGGTTACGGAAGATGGTATCATAGAAAGAAATCGATTTAGACAACTGGTCAAAAATTCCGCGGTTTCCTGGAGACTGGGGAGACTGTAGTGAGGAAAGGCAGATCTTATACAGAAGACCAGAAGAAGGAAGTAGGAGAAACGGTGAACTCATACCAGTAAAGAGTAAAGGTAGGAAAGGCTGAAAAGAAAGCAAAGATTGTCAAACGTGGTCCATAGATGGCCGAAACGAAATATAATTTTAATAATAATAATAATAATAATAATAATAATAATAATAATAATAATAATAATAATAATAATAAATCAAACCAAACCAAACCAAACCCCATGGCATTACAGCCCTTGAAGGGCCTTGGCCTACCAAGCGACCGCTGCTCAGCCCGAAGGCCTGCAGATTACGAGGTGTCGTGTGGTCAGCACGACGAATCCTCTCGGCCGTTATTCTTGGCTTTCTAGACCGGGGCCGCTATCTCACCGTCAGATAGCTCCCCAATTCTAATCACGTAGGCTGAAGACCTCGAACCAGCCCTCAGGTCCAGGTTAAAATCCCTGACCAGGCCGAGAATCGAACCCGGGTTTTCCGGGTAAGAGGCAGGCACGCTACCCCCACACCACAGGGCCGGCTCAATAATAATAATAATAATAATAATAATAATAATAATAATAATAATAATAATAATAATAATAATAATAAGACATCGAGAAACATGAAAGGAAAATTTTAAGAAAATATTTGGCGCAGTTTGCATAGATGGAATATGGAGAAAAAATCCTCCCAGGAGATATATTGTCATTCTGAAAAAATTCTCACACTTTTCGGAAAAGACGATTGAAATTTTATGGACACATTATCAGAATGAACACTAACAGGTTAACTAAAGGAATTCTCAACCTTGCCCTTTCATTAAAAACCAAGAACAGCTGGCTTCGTGAAATTGAAACAGATCTGCAGGAAATCAACATCTCAGAAGACATTGTACAGGACAGATGTAAATTCAGAACCAAAATCGACAATCACCACTTTGAAGACAAACCCAACACCAGAGCTACTATAACTTGGACAGAAGAACGAAGGAAGAAGCTCAGCGAGAGAATGAAGAGATTTTGGGAGGAAAAGAAGGCCAACACATCAGCTAAGCAAGTTCAACCGTGCTCCTGAGCAGGGCATAACGATGTAAATAATAATAATAATAATAATAATAATAATAATAATAACAATAATAATAATAAAAATAATAATAATAATAATAATAATAATAATAATGGAGGCTTGGGGTAAGCCAAGTAAGATAAGTGTATATCTTCCTGTCTCGTTACACCAGACAACTCAAGCAGCGAGTTGTTGTAGATAGTGTAAATAATCCCGCAGTAAAGTCTTCTTCTTGCACGTTGTCGGACCTTCCAGACTAAGAAGACATTCCCAAACTGGCCAGGGAGAAGCTGCTGCCCAGATCACGACAGTGTGTTCTATGTGCATTAAGACGATCACAAACACTCAGTCCTCGAACTAGAGGTTAAACTCCCGTACACGCCCGGGATCCGAAGCCGAGGCCCTATGAACCGAAGGTCCTTACACAGAGACTCAACGAAATAGTCAGACGTCTCAACACTGAGTAATTAATTATAACACTGTGTCATTCTTACTTCTTTCTCTTCTTACTCAGTTTATCCCTATGAATAAAGAGCAACAGGTGGTTGAGCGTTCACATTCTGCAGAATGGGGCATCGAACCCGAGTATTAAATGTTTTTAAGTATGAGAGACCGAGTCGGTCACTGTAACATTAAAGGACCACATTCTTGAGCAATATTTCATGTACCTCGTGCAATTTAAACATTGCCTGATAGTTGGACCTTAAGCAGAGTTAAGCAAACGATGACTCACAATTAAACTCGTCGGTCCTGCTCCTACGAGACTGATCTACACTTAACTTCTGCAGATGTGAGAGAAATAAATTATCTATACACGAGTTTTGCGCAGGTCCATTTCTCGTAAGGCCTGGTGTTTACAATGCATAATGTCTTCTGGTTCCGCAGAGAACGAATTTATTAATTTTATTGAACTGTCCTTAGCTGCCTCTGTGGATCAGTAGCAGAGAGAGGATCTGCCGATCCCGAGATTCCAGGTTCAAACCTCGCAGAAGTATAGTACTCGTCACGTAAGAATATACAGAACAAAGCAAATATCACTGCCGTTCTTTTAATGGATCATCAATGCTACCAATTTGACTAGTTACATATTGAAATCACAGGCATATTCATCAAAAACTAACCTCATTGTAAGTATCAATCATGGAGGTTTCCCTATGCACGAAAATGATTGATGAGGATAATGAATATTGAATTTTCACGACGGCATTGTAATCGAACGTGTTGAAGAGATTTTAAGTAGAGAACAAAAATGGCCAGCCTTTCACCAGTGTGATTCGAACCCATAACCTCCCGATTTAGCGTCGGTTGCTCTACCAATTGAGGTATGGTAGCCTAGGTCACATTCGTTGGAAAGGATCTAAGCTCAGTGAGTAAATAAAGAAATACACACTCTCTCTCCCTCTCACCCTTAGTTAATATAATGCTGCTTTTATTTTGATACATGCATTACTATAATTGTATACTTTGGTATTTGCCTGGTGTAAATAATTAATTAATTTGCTATTATTTGTTGGACTTACGTGAAACACACACAAGCAAATATATTACACGTACATATGCTGCAGGTCGATAAGAATGCACAAAGGCTAAATTGGCAAACCGTAAAGTCGTGACAAGGCAAAAATTAGGTTAGGATACGTTGATACGAAATTTCCTTTCATTTCAACTGAACTGATTTTTATAGAGGAGGTTGCTTTCCTTTTCGGAAGTGTTCCTGCAGACTTTTCTTTCTACTTATACATCCTTACTGCATTCTCTATTGGCCGTTATTCCAAACCAACTACGTCATTCTTCGAACGTGCCACAATTCTACTTACCTGGTATCACAATCCCACAGGAAAAGAAAACATGCCTGTATAGTGCCAACGTGGCAGATTAACAGTAACTATAAGCCGTTGTATCGGCAAGTAGGGTTCCTAACCTGTATGGTTGGCAACACTGAATCGAATCCAACAGCTAGGACATAACTACCTTCACTATTAATTAATGGGGGAGACAGCGTAAGGTTGTACCCTTATGGGAGGGAATATAAGCGGACTTTTGAAGGGCGGAAAAATGTCCATTAGTCTTCCATGTCGTATGGAGTCGGCATGTAAGACATACATTTGGTGCCATAGGCGCCCAAAAGATATCCGGTTTAGTCTGCCATCTAGCAGGCCTGAGTAGAAAGGAAAGACGGGGAAGCAGCCAGATGGGATCAAATTAAAATGTCTGCACATGGTAGCGATGATAATGATGATGATTATTATTATTATTATTATTATTATTATTATTATTATTATTATTATTATTTCAGTCTTATCCTTGGCTATGATAATATGAAGGTGACTGATCGATGCTAGTACCGTCGAGTCGTCGGCCGGAACACCGGAGGTCTGTCCAACGAACACGCCTTCAGCCGCGGACGAACAGGCTACACACCCAACGAGTCGCGACGTCCAACGAGAGGAGAAGCGCGGTGCTCCGACCTCGTCACCACTACCCGATCGAGTAGAAACCCGTTACCACCCTGACGCCGGATTGCTCCGTGCAGCGGGACGGGCCCATTTTACCAAAGCAGAGGAAGAGGCGTGGATAAGTCTTGAATCTCCCCGGTTGAGCTATTTTCGGGTTTCTCACGTTTACCCCAAATGGTTTCACGTACTCTTGAATGCTCTCTTCAAAATTCTTTTCAACTTTCCCTCACGGTACTTGTTCGCTATCGGTCTCGTGGTCACATTTAGCCTTAGATGGAGTTTACCACCCACTTAGGGCTGCACTCTCAAGCAACCCGACTCTAAGGAGAGATCCTCCCGGAAGCCGCAGCGGTCTCTACGGGTCTGGTACCCTCAGCGGAGCGTGGCCCCATTCAAGGACTTAAACTCGCCGCAGGTTCCCGGGATAAGTGGAACCTCACAAACACTACATTTCTCGGCAGGGTGAACCTGCGAGATTCGGTGCTGGGCTCTTCCCTGTTGGCTCGCCGCTACTAACGGAATCCTTGTTAGTGATAGTGTTAATATAAGGAAAGATCTTCATTGGGGTAATCACATAAATGGGATTGTATAAGATCTCTGCACATGGTTATGAGGGTGTTTAGGGGTTGTAGTAAGGATGTAAAGAGGGCATATAAGTCTCTGGTAAGACCCCAACTAGAGTATGGATGGAGTGTATGGGACACCTCACCAGAATTACTTGATTCAAGAACTGGAAAAAGTCCAAAGAAAACCAGTTCGATTTGTTCTGTTTGATTTCCGACGAAAGAGTAGCGTTACAAAAATGTTGCAAAGTTTGGGCTGGGAAGAACTAAGAGAAAGAAGACGAGCTGCTCGACTAAGTGGTATGTTCCCAGCTGTCAGCAGAGAAATGGCGTAGAATGACATTAGTAGAAGAATATGTTTGAGTGGCGTATTTAAAAGTAGCGAATATCACAATATGAAAGTAATGTTGAAATTCAAGAGGACACATTTGGGCAAATATTCATTTGTAGGAAGGGGAGTTAGGGATTGGAATAACTTACCAAGGAGATGTTCAATCAATTTCCAGTGTCATTGAAATCATTTAAGAAAAGGCTAGGAAAACAACAGATAGGGAATCTGCCACCTGGGTGAGTGCCCTGAATGCAGATCAATATTGATTGATTGACATCAGGTACACACTGGTTTCACTTAAAACACTATTGTCACTCGCAATTATAACTTTACCAGCACACGCGGATGACAGTCTTCCTCCACTTAATAATATGCTTAAATTCAGCGGGAAAGTGTCTCTCATAGTCTCGTTTAATTTGTTCATTTCTCTGGTCTTGGCCTCCTAATATGTGATAACACTTTCTGCTCCGTAGAGGAAAGTAACAAGAAACTTCCTCCCCACTCATTTCCTTAGCACGGCTCCTCAGTGACGCATGCGCCTTCTGTGACACCTGATGGTGGAGTTATTAGGGATCGAGCCAACCTTTGGGCTGAGGAGTCAACTCCACCCCCACCCCCCACACACAAACAAAGCACAAGCAGTTTTCTCCATGGTAAACGAAAGAGAAGAATTACGTATACACGTAAACTGTTTCGCCGACAATGCCCGCTAAACTCTACCTTAACTCCTCTCTTATTTGACTTGTGGCTTATATACAGGGTGACCGAAAAGTCCGGTAACATTTGACGAGGCAATACTTCACGGAATATTGGAGGTAGTAATTGACACACATGATTGGCATGACATGGGGTTTTATTGACACCAACAACGAGTGCACAGACATGCCAGCAGATGGCGCTGAACAGCAACACGTCAGTGAGGCCGCATGAAACCCGTGTACGGTATAAAAAAAGCTGTCGTACGAGAGGGCGTCAGACGTGCCTACAATGGCGGCATGTCATTGTTGGCCTCCCAGGTCCCCCGACCTCAATCCGTGTAATTATTGGTTGTGGGGTTACATGAAGTATCAAGTCTACCGCGATCGTCCGACCTCATTAGGAATGCTAAAAGACAACATCCGACGGCAATTTCTAATCATATCTACGGATGTGCTGTACAGTACTGTTCACAACATTGTCCCTCGACTACGGGTATTGTTGATGAATCACGGCCGACATGATGGTCTTGTGTTATAAAGAACATCGTATTTGCTAAACCTGGATTGTTAAGCTAATTATTGCTTGTCTATCATATGTTGGTCATTTTGTGTACTTTACTTTGGTGTCACCCTGTACTTGAAGGACAGAGAACTAGAGAAATAAAGATATTCCAACCAATATGCCAGAGCTCATTGACAGAGAAAGGTAAAGAAACAGGGTGAGAAGCACCAGTGGAGGAGACAAGAGGAAAGGATACTGAAAATATGAGCTGAGGAACGGGAGAGAAGGAGAGATGTGATGAAGAGGTTCTAAGAGAAGAAGAAATTCCAAACCATGACAAAGCTGCCGGTGGTCCTAGACATGCCGTAACTAAAGAGGAAGAGGAAGAAAATAAGAAAAAGAAGAAGAAGAGAGTTTGATCCCCTTTCAGAATGACGAACAGTTAGGAACGCGATTTCAACATCTAGAAAGACACACGTACACTGCACCCGAAGTGGTGGTCGGATGTAAGACCAGCATTCTATGCCACATAGTATCCAGGTTACGAAAGGTAACTTCACCAGGTGCCCTCATGGAGATTGTCTTTGCATAGTAGGAGTGGAATTGTACCCACTACTAATCTAAGGTCATGGAAGGAGTCTGTCATTACATTTCTTTGTGTCACATATGTAAACACTCAGAATTTTCCAAACGTTGCAATAATTTACTCACTATTAACTTTAGTGGTGTAATACTGTAAGATCTTGTCATTCCCTATAAATATCGTGTTCCTCATACGATTATCTCCGCTTTATCTGCATTGATTTCGTTGTGGGGTCAGAGTTTCCATTCTGACGATGTGTGGTGTAACTGATAACATTCACAAACCTTTGGAATAACAATAGAGCAGTAGTCTTGGGATATCCCTCCATCTCTCCTTCTCGCACTCATTTAAAACGAGAGCTTCTCTCACTCTTACGTACATTTTTTTTCCTATGAAAAGTTAGTTTCCAAAGAACTTCCTTGTAAATTCAAAGTTAAGAATTATTAACCATCCTGGTGTGTCAGTATGTGCTTAGCTAGTGCGTGAGTTAGATGTAGTCTGTATCAACTGCGGACCACAGGGAGTGTAATGATCAAATGTGGCGAGTTTGTGTGGTTTGTGAATCGAAAATTGCTCTTCAAAAGTGTTCGTGTTCAAAATCATCTGCAGTGATTTATGAAGAAGACGCAGCTTGTCAGGTTTAAGTCAAAAGCGACGTGTTTTAAAACATTTATGCAGGCAACAATAGGGATAGAGGGTGCTGTCGGGCCATTTGATAGCTTCTCTCTGTCCTACGCACAGTGTTCGTCCTATGAAAAGCTGATTTCGTAGTAAATTCAAATAATTATTAATTAGGGGCGAAAGCCGCCATAGCTCAGGTAACGGAGCACCGTCCTTTCACCGCTGGGTTCTCTGGGTAAGATTCCGGTCAATCCATGTGAGATTTTTGCTGGACAAAGCTGAGGCGGGACAGGATTTTCTCCGGGTACTCCGTTTTCCCTGTCACCTTTCATTCTAGCAACACTCTCCAATATAATTTCATTTCATCTGTCAGTCATGAATCGTTGTCCCAGAGGAGTGCGACAGCCTTCGGCAGGCGACACAATTCACATCGCCCCGCTAGATGGGGCTTCATTCATCCCATTCCTGATCCGCTCGAATGACGGGAAACAGGCTGTGGATTAGAGGCGGCCGATGTTGGGCAGTGATGTGCCAGTATTCTGTGAAATAGAGCGGGAGCTGAAAGCAGTCACTATGAGCAGCTATTCATAGGAAGTCTATTGATAAAATGTACCGAATTTGTTTGCTGAGTGAAGTATGATCATTTATAATTTGCTGTCCGAAAGGGCTGGGGTTCAAATTAACGTGCAGTGGTTTATGGAGAAGATGACTTATTATTTTTTTTTATTATTTTTTTTTTTGCTAGTGACTTTACGTCGCACTGACACAGATAGGTCTTATGGCGACGAAGATTATAAGGCAGGTTCACTGATTTAAGTCAAAACAGACATCCAAACCGACGATTCCAGAGTTATCGTTTTGCGAAAGCTATGCAAGCATAAATGGAGATAGATATTTAATTTTGTTAATAAAAAGCGTCCGGTCTCTGCCCTTCATGCATTTTCTTTGTCGGACTGTGTAGCTCAAACGATAGAGCGGTGGTATTTGAAGATGCTCAAATACTTCTTAATAGATTTACTAGAATGTAATAGAACTCCTGCAGTACAAAATACAGGCACCTCGGCGTTTCCTAAAACGGTGAATATAGTTAGTTGGGCGTAAAACCAAGAACATTATTGTATTTTCTTCCTGTGAAAATATAGTTTCAAAATAACAAATTTCTATTTAATTCAGAGTTAAGATGTTTTAGAGACAGGCGACGTTGTGTTGGTATGTATGACGAACAGAAAAAATGCCATCGGAATGTGATGTTGTACAGTGAAGTGTGAAGAAGATGGCTTCGCTGAGTGTAGCCGGTGTAACATCTACCACAATTTAAAGAAGTAAGTAAAGTAATACAATTTTACTAAATTAACGCAAGCACATTAGCATATAGACGATGTTGCTAATTTCTCTGACCATGAATAATCTTGTCAGTGGTTTTCGTTTGGTATCCTAAGTCCAGAGACGTAATTATCCACCAGATACTTAATTTATAAATTATACGGCTGCTTGGATAAATGATTAAGAGTAGTGACCTTCCATTCAGAGGGCTCAGGGTTCGATTCCCAGTCGGGAGTGTTAATTCCTCGGACTTGAGGCTGGGTGTTTGTGTTCATATAAGTAGTGGTGGTGATTATTGTTTTAATAGGAAGTACAATTGGGCAACCGTCCTCTATATAACACTAATCAGACGTAAAATGTGAAAGGGGTCCGACATTTCGAAAATTGAACACATAGGCCAAAAAAGACAAGGGTCACGAAGGGCGTGAAAATTAAAGACTCCCTAGGATTCGTTATCTAATACCGTCGGGGTCAAGAAGAACAAGAGTTGACCAAGGAAGGTCGGAAAGTATAACTGAAAGCGAACGGCCTTGCACAAGTAAGCGGAAGCAATGCCAGGACTCAGCTAAGGACCCCGTGGTCGCGAACCCCACTCAAAAGTTGAGAACCTCGGAGTCCCCTTTTAGTCGCCTCTTACGACAGGCAGGATATACCGCCCCCATGAGCAGGGGATGTCGTTTAAATACACACACCTCACACAAAACACACCACAGAAGTTAATACATCCCTCTATATTGATTGGCGTAAGGAAGGGTATCCGGCGGTAAAACTGGGCTTAATCAGCATGCAATGTCGACCTCAGGTAAGTGGGAAAAGAGCAGGAAAAAGAAGGAGAACACTTATTTGGTAAATTATAAGTAATAGATAAGACAAGACAAGCGGTAAACGAAGTCATGTAAAGAAAGACAGGAACAAATGTGGGAAGGCACAGTAGGATGAAAACGAAGGTAAATCAATGGGAGGAGAGGGAACAACAGAAAGTGGAGACGAGGACAAATAAAAGACAATCTCCGTCTCTTCAAACAAAAGCCTTCCTCCTTATCAGTGCCAGTTAATCTTCAATCCATTACTTCTCACACACGATGAACTGGTTGTGCTTCCTAGTTTCATCATAAGGACAGGGGTCAGTCTTCATACAGGAAACACCGGCCGAGTTGGCCGTGCGGTTAGGGGGCGCGCAGCTGTGGGCTTGTATTCGGGAGATAGTGGGTTCGAAAGCCCACTGTCGACAGCCCTGAAAATGGTTTTTCGTGGTTTCCCATTTTCACACCAGGCAAATGCTGGGGCTGTACCTTGAAGGCCACGGACGCTTCCTTACCACTCCAAGCCCTTTCCTGAACTATCATCCCCATTAGACGTATTTGTGTCGGTGCGACGTAATGCAAATAATAAACTTAGAGGATGGAGGGGGACAAAACATGTGTTAAAAGATTGAGAATATGAGACAAAAGCAAAGCGAGCCAAAGAAACAAAGTCTACTAAAATTACAAAGGTGTTCTGAACATCAAGATGCGACATTACAACGTACAAGGCATCGCTACTTCATGTCTCACACATTGTTCATAACGACCTAATCGATTGTCGAACACAGGTTATCGCAAGGACATCTTCTCTCGTAATTTGGGATCCCATAATATTAAAAGAAGCGTTTTGACAGATAGGGCTGGAGGGAGGAGTATTTCACGTGCCAGTGCACGCTGTTGCCATATTTCTTCTTCCCCTCGCTCCCGACTCACTTGTTCAGAGCGCTGTGTTTTGTTATACGTAACTAAGAAGTGAGAGGTTTGGCAACTCCAAGCAACACGAGCCGGCCAGTAGGCTTATCTCCATGGTAACAGAAGTGAGTCAACCACGTTTCCATGGCAATCATACCCCCTACTCCCTTCTTGTCACCCACGCAGGTAGTATACGGACCTCACTCTAAGAACTGTCAGAACTCGTCTTTCTATATTACGACGAAATGTGGTCATCTCTCTAGTTCTTTAAGCATGTGCAGACTGAGAACCGGGCTGTGGGAAGGGAAGCGATCTCCGAAGTGTTGTGACCCCTTCGCTGAGTAACTGTACCTTCATTGTTGTTACAGTGGTAGGTTCCTGTGTGGTGTTCAGATCATGTTTGTTATTTCAGTACTGTGCAAACAAGAATGGAAAGGCAATACAAGGGCAGGTATACATTAGTTGATCTTGTTGTTTCATGAAAGTGTCTTGAGTCATTGTTGTGATTAGAATATATTTCACCGGGCGAATTGGCCGTGCGGTTAGGGTCGCGCAGCTGTGAACTTGCATCCGGGAGATAATGGGTTCGAACCCCACTGTCGGCAGCCCTGAAGATGGTTTTCCCTGGTTTACCATTTTCACACCGGTCAAATGTTGGGGGTGTACCTTAATTAAGTCCACGGCCGCTTCCTTTCCACTCCTAAGCCTTTCCCGTCCCATCATCGCCATAAGACCTATCTGTGTCGGTGCCACGTAAAGCAAATATATATAATTAGAGTGTGCAAAGTCTGCCTGATAACCTGTTGGGCTGCATGTATGGGATATTTGGGGCGGAGGGGGGGGGATTAAAAGCGGCGGGTAGCGGACATGTCTTAGAGAAGAGAACCAACGCTGAGAGGTGCAAAAGGTACAGAGACCGAAAGAAAGTCGAGGCGGTGCAGAGTCGATTAGAGCACCCGTGTTGGGGCCAAAGGTTGTGAACGAGTATATCGATGTATTCCAAGCTAGTGAACACGATGATCATCCTGCTTTGAGATACATTGGAAGTTCGCGAGTGGACGTTGTTAACGTCGCATATCGAGAGACGTACCCACGCATAAAAGTTGCATCTGTTTCTTCAATACAGCCTGTCCCACTCTTTTCTTTTCCTTCAAAGCAAACATTTCGATGAAGGTCTAATTTCACTGATATAGGTTTTAGAAAGGACGTGGTTTCCTCTCCTTCCTTCTACGTTCTGTCTGTTACTAGACTGCCCCTTGTAATCTTGTAAGTGTGTGGCTGGATGAAGTGTGGCACCTCATATATTGACGAAAATCTCTGCTCCAACGACCATGATCTGACATTTTATAGACGTAATATTGTGTAAGTTTTCCAAAAAGTGCTTAACGCGCATCTGGTATTCTTCTTGGTCAAATAAGTTCCGATATGGGAACATGAGAGGAAATTGTGGGTTGCAAAGACACTGTCCGCAACCCTGAATATAGCTTTACGCCATTTTCTATTTTAACGTCAGGCAAATGATGCGGCTCTATATTATTTCAGTTCACGGTTACACCTTTCCCAACCTTACACCTGTTCTATCCCATCCTCACCATAAACCTGTCTGAGCCAGGGTGGATTAAAACCGATTAGAAAGAAACATAGCTGATATAGAGTTTCAAGTACAAGAGGACCTTCCAGTCCATATCATAAGAGACAACCTACCTTAAGGCATCCGACCTGGAACGAAGGTACAGTGACACAAAGTAAGGACTTCTCGGTGATATCTCAGTTTCAAACAGGAGGTCACCAAGAACTCCAGCCAAGTCCTATCGGGAATGCTACTTCCAAGGATTGTCTGGTGCCAACAAAACCGTATTATAACTGGTAGTGGGAGATGTAAAAGTGAATTGTATAAGCATGGAGTTTAAAACTTTATAAAACATAAGTGAGCAATGAGAGAGCTATCGGCAAGAGCTGAGAGCAGCTCACTTGTGCTGTGGAGATGTGTGCAGTCAAGGCGCAAGCAAAGCCACAGCAGTGTACCTGGCTGATCAGTCGTACAGTTCCTTTGTTAATGCTATATTCCTAAACAAGCTTTTTGTTGGCCTACATTATTTCTATGAGTACAGGCAGTAGCCAAATGAGTGTTTAGTTATCACAGGTCATTGTAATTAATGCCGAATACTACTAGTACTACTACTGTAATAATAACAATAACGTTATTTTTTCATGTCCCACTAACTACTTTTAAGGTTTGGAGACGCCGACGTGCCGTAATTTCATTAGTTGTAACTGAGAACCGTACAAGCAGCTGCTACACTGCACTCCCCTCCTCTACCAGCCTGAGCAGAATTGTGCCCGCCTTTCGCTAGAGTGTAACCGAAGAGCTGCCAAACAAACGTCCAGCTTCATCGTTACCGAGGGCCCCGTACAAGTGCCATTGGAGACTACAAAGAAATATTGTATGTGACTCCCATGATCAATGAAATGGCTAAAAAAACATCTGACTGTAAACTTGTAACATTGTAAATTGTGCATAAACATTATCCATACAATTTCCCGGTAACTAAACTAGTGGCTTTTATATTGTAATTCTGTTTCTACTTCACTGTTAGTTATTTTGTATTTAGTCGTAAAACAATATAACATGCCGTGGATTGTCTTATGATAAATAAATAAATAAATAAATAAATAAATAAATAAATAAATAAATAAATAAATAAATAAATAAATAAATAAATAAATAAATCGTCCCTGGTTCGACACTCACTCCGGATAATTATGGACATACAGCGCAAATTACACGATCAAAACTGCTGTGTTCTCGATGAACATGTACAATATATCAAGTGACCTTCCACTCACTGTGTATTCATTAACCTCACCGTGTTCTTTGTATACAAGTACTTGGCACCGACCTTCGATACAAGGAATTGCTTTTAATTGTCGAAGTCTGTCCCTTGTAATTTCGTAGTAGTAACGAGGAAACTGAAGAACATTTAAGGAACTATCCTCTTAAGAAGTTTCATTTCTTGGAATAGAAAATGATTACTGCACTACACCCCACATCTTCCAAGGCCAACGACTCTCAGTCACAACTACCTGTCTCGTGACCAGATACATTAGTTCCTGGCTAATGTATCAGTGGATTCTTAACATTTATATTGTAACCAGTACCTAAGCTTGTCTTTGACTGTCGAAATCACTATCTATAAAGTAATTGCAAATTCTAAATGCACTATTAATATATCTTACGAATAAAAGTCACTCTTTCCAGATTGTATACAGCATTCGAATGGAATCAAAACAGATATTGTAGTACTTTTAGTACAGTTGTTGTTCGAAGTTGTACTTCGGCGTCTACGGATCTGCGTACTCTTGAGCAAGTTAAATTCAACTGTATCACCGTCGACAGCGTCATATGCCCTCACTCCATATGAGCACCGCTTCTGGCACGCAATCTAGTGATTAGAAATTCTATAATAACTCACCTCCCCTACCCTGCCGGACAACATTCTGATGGTAAACATAATTTCATTGAACGGGGCTCGAACCGGACAACCACGGTGTCGACAACATAGACTTGACACGTTAACGGGAATGGACACCTCGTCCTAATTCACAGAGAGAAATCCCAGAATGGAAAGACCTGTTTATTTCGCTGAACAGTTCAAGTATGATGGTCATCATTGCATTATTCTACAACCTGTGTCTGAGAAGTTCGCTGAATGGTCTCCTTGTTTGTACACCGTGCTAGTTCAGACGATACGCTCGCCCATGCGCATACACCAAGTGCCCTCTATCGGTCAACTCAACACAATTAAACGGAGTTGAACGCTGCAACACATCGCACGGAGTCAGTGTGAGGACTCGTGACATTTCACAATGGTGCAACGCGTTGACATGAAGTTTTGCTTCCACCTAGGGAAAACGGCAACGGAAACGATGCAATGTTGTTGCAAGTTTACCACGCTCAAACAGTGAGTAAAAAGTGCGTTTTTGACTGGTTTAAACGCTTTCGAGATGGAAAGGAAGGTGTTGAGGACGAGGCGCGGTCGGGTCGACCAACCACAAGCACATCTCCAGACAATATCGAACGAGTGCGACAGATGCTTGCGAATGATAGCAGATGAAGTGGGTGTAGGCAAGGACAGTGTAAGGACCATTGTTCACGAACATTTGAAAAAGCGGAAGATTTGTGCCCGGTTTGTACCGCACAACCTGACAGACGAGCAGAAGCAAACTCGGATGGAAATCTTGGGAGATTTCATTGACGTATACGACCAAAATCCGGAGGTGTTGAAAATTATCATTACAGGATACGAGTCGTAGTGCTACCAGTATGATACGGAGACGAAGAGACAGTCAATGGTGTGGTGTTCAGCGTCTTCTCCGCCTCCCAAGAAAAGTCGGCGCACAAAGTCCAAGATTAAGACAAATGCTGATCGCCTTTTTCGACAGCAATGGTGTTATTCATCATCAATGTGTACCCCACGTTACACCTGTCAATGCAGAATTCTACGAGGGAGTTTTTAAACGGCTACTGCAACGCATCAGACGGATTCGGCCTGAACTGTACCGGAGTGGGCAGTGGAAGCTCATCCACGACAATGCCCGCCCGCACACCGCGATCCACGTGACCCAGATTCTTGCTGAACGCCAGATGAATGTTCTCCCACACCCTCCGTATTCTCCGGATTTGGCGCCGGCAGATCTTTTTTGTTTCCCGTCTTAAATTAACCCTGAAAGGCCACCGGTTCAACAGTGTAGCAGGTTTCCAACAACGCTTGACAAGGGTTCTCTGGGAGATTCCAAAAGAAGCGTTTGCTGCCAGCTTTCAGCAGCTTTACAGTCGATGTCAAAAGTGTGTTGTGTGTTGTAGCTAACGGAGATTACTTTGAAGTCCAGTAAAGGAGTTTTGTGTTTAACATACGTTGTCTTTTTTTCATGAGACCATTCACCGAACTTTTCAGACACAGGTTGTATAATCTGTAACTGGAACCTATTCCAGTTTTTCAAATATATTTCTGGAAGGCAACTGAATCCACAATGTACGCATTTCGACATCATGCCGACAGATATACCTATGTAGCCACGTCGGCACGGCGAATATACAACTTCACTGACTGAAACGTATTTACGTTTAAAAGTCGTGTTCGTGAGAGGTTCATTGTATTTTTCTTGTAAAGAAGATATGACTGTTAACAATTTCAGTTGTTAAAACCTGCTCGTCTGTGAATGACAGACAGACAGAGATGTTGTTTCTATTTCACTGTTAGTTATGTCACACCCAGCTGTACACATATTTCATGCCATAGATTGACTTGATCATTCCATATCCCTTGTGAGTGGGTCTGTTAGATTACATCCGCAGTCGTAAGAGGTGACTAAAATGAGAGCCTGCAAGGAGTCTCATCAAGGCTACGGATTGCACTTACTCCTGTTACGCTCCTCACCTCAAGTTCACGCCCTTCGTGTCCCTCCTCTTCCTTTTGCGGAAAGCCTGATTCTTGGAAGGGCCGGAGCTCTTCTATTTGCCTACGTTTAGAGTTAAGGCACTATGGTTGCCCAGTTGTAATTCCTCCTCAAACAACAATATTCACGGACACCCCTAAAAAAAAGTTCAGTTAAGCAATCATCATTAAAGTGCATTTAGGGCTGTCACCCATGTGGCAGATTTCCTATCAGTTGTTTACCTAGCCTTTTCTTAAATAATTTGAAAGAACTTCGAAATTTATCAAACATTTCACTCGCTAAATTATTCCAATCCGTTACTCCTCAGCTAAGCAACATCGGGCTGTATAGACGAGTAGCCCAGCTGCTGTTACTGTATAAGGTGCATAATGAAAATGACCACCCTACCTCAAGTCCTGTGTCACATGGTAGCTCCCATCACTTTCTCCAGTACAGCCTGTTCCTTCAAAGCAAACAGTTCGATGAAGGTCTAATTTCATTGATGTAGGTTTTAGAAAGGATGTGACTTGACCATTCGTAAACGCCTCATTTATAAATTATTTAAGTGCCATTGCTACATCGGTAGTGCTCTCTTGGGGCGTGAAGCCGTTCTGATTTTCGTTCAGTAGTTTGTTGGTGTAGAGGTAGTGATTTATTCTATTTATTAACAGTTTCTCTAAGACTTTACCCGCCACATTTAATAAGCTCATTGGTCTGAATTTGGATGGATCTATGGTCTTGTAATTGGTATAATTCTCGCCTTTTTCCATCTCTTTGGATGACATGCATTCTTCAACAACCGTTATATATTGATATCATAATTTTAGGGAGACCTTCATATGTCCACCATAATCTTTTGCTAGTGATTCCGTCTTCACCTGATGTCTTTTTATGATCTACACTATATCTTTGATTGCGGATTTTATTCCTTCTTCTGTGAATTCCCAATCGGCCGGTGTTTTCATTGGCTCTTCTATTTCTTTCCTTATTTGTCTTTTCTGCTTATTATCTTACATTTCATTGTCTTTAGGGATGAGGTAGTTTAATATGCTCTATAATGTTTCCTGTAAATCTCTTGTGTACCGTCCTTCAGTATTAAGAAGTTTTGATAGAATTTGTGCGTCTTTTATATTTCCTGAAGCTGATTTATATACTATATTCGAGGGATTTGAAGAAGTGTTACTGCAATAATCTTTCCAAGACATTATCTTTGCGTTTCTGAGTTTGGTTGATATTTAGCTTTCTCTTCAAAGTATTGTTTTTTGTGCTGTTGTCGGAGGTTCTCTGGCATCTACTTCTGAAAGCGTTTACTTTCTTCCTCATTATCGTAAGTTCTTCATTCCACCACGACACAGTTTTGTGTTTTTGATCAAGGGTTTTTGCTAATTCCACACTAACTTTGAAGGCTTTCATACAAGCCGACATTTGTACAATGCTAAATTTATCCACTGTGTCCTCCATATCTTCTAAATTTTGTACATGCGCTGATGTCTACTGTCTAGATTTTCGATGTTATTATTATTATTATTATTATTATTATTATTATTATTATTATTATTATTGTTATTTGCTTTACGTCCCACTAACGACTTTTACGGTCTTCGGAGATGCCGAGGTGGCGGAATTTAGTCCCGCAGGAGTTCTTTTACGTGCCAGTAAATCTACCGATACGAGGCTGTCGTATTTGAGCACCTTCAAATACCACCGGACTGAGCCAGGATCGAACCTGCCAAGTTGGGATTAGAAGGCCAGCGCCTTAACCGTCTGAGCCACTCAGACCGGCATTACTACTACTATTATTATTATTATTATTATTATTATTATTATTATTATTATTATTATTATTATTATTATTATTATTATTATTATTACCTCAAAAACCCAGGTGGTAGCCATGTTGGTTTAGGTTTCAGATATATATGGTCTAACACTATGGATAGCCGGTTCGAGCTCCGTTAGTCGAAAAATGTTCAACATCACAATGTTGGCCGGAAGGGTATGAGAGGTTGTGAATACAAAATATAATCACTAGATTACGTGCAAAAAGCCTGTATTAAGTTCCAAACCTCTCCGTAGTGTTCAAATGATTGAGGCCATATAATGCGGTTGACAGTGATTCGTCCGTCGGATGGAAACGATAAGCCTTGCGCAGACCCTTTGGTGCTATTTGACAGGAACAGGCTACGTGCAGACACCCTCCCTTACTACTACCATATACCACGTAATTCATGTCATCTCATTTACTCCTCTGGCGAAGAGCATCCGATTGTAAAAATATCACTACTAAGATCCATCTCACTTCACAATGGGCACACATTATCATTAAGTCGGTCGGACGGACTAGTGTCACTGTAGTTACGAAGTGGAAAACCATGGAATATTATGTACAGAACTCTTAATAATGGAGTTCGAATGCGTAATCTTCAGAATTCAAGCTTATAACTACCCAACCTGTAGTATGATGGTATATATGATATATACACGGCTTGTCATCACCACCATCACTTTTCATTTCTAGAGGTAACAAAATAACCTTTGTTTACAAATATCGGAAATATGTATCAACCACGAAATTGATATCAATTTTCACCAAATACCAATAGCACTGGAAGTCTTCTGACATAAAAAAGTTGCTTGATCCTTTTTTTTATATCATTCATATTCCGTCTCACATTTTCCTTTTCACTTTTGTTTGACGTCACATCGACACAGACACACCTTATGGCGACGTTAGCACAGGGCGGAGCTCCGAGTAGGAAGCATCTTAATTGATTGCCTGCTTGGAAATGGGAAACCGTGGATTTGGAAAATAAAATATCTGCAAACTGCACGCCAAAATATTACGCAGCGTAAAAATACACTGGCAAAATGTTACTGGAAGAAAGCGGGACATTTGACTGGCTCCGAAAAGTAGTTCGGTACAATGGGAATTTTTTCCAAACGTCAGGACTGCTCAGCGAAAATGGGGACGAATGGACTCTGTATACTTAGCTAGACCTTAGGAGTGAGGGTTATAACGTCGAACTGCCTGCAGTAAGTCAAATACTGACCCGCAGCACAAGAATCAACACGATTCAATTTTTTTGACAGGCTCTTGTACAGCGGGTCAGTATTTGCACATGTCACAAAATGATCATCACTACCAGGGCCTCCAACACCGGGGGTGCTAAAGCACCCCCTCCCTCCCAACTTTTATTGTGGTGCCCGGCGTCCCCCACAAACAGTGAGAAGAAATATTAAGAAAAGTGATAACAACAGAAGAAAAGAAAGGGAAAAAGAGGATAATTTTGTCATAGTTCTTCACCGTAGCAATACCAATGTATGTTTGTCCCTGCATTACAACGAGGGACTGAGGAGCTATTGTTTTATTTATTCTCAATCACAAATGAGTGATGTGGATATTTTATTTTATTAATTACATCGGATTCATCCAAACCTTCAGAAAGGGTAATTTATTCTATATGTAGTTAAGTTTGTTAAAAATCGTTTTAACCACACCCATTTGTTCCGCGCAGTACCATGGCGTGAGGAAAATTAAACAACAATGCAATCATAATCAAGGAACAAAAAATAAATGAACCTCCTAACTGTAGCGAATATTGTTCGTAGGAACACTCTCCCTATGAGTGGGAATTAGAATTCCGCAACAGTTTTAAATTTTGTATAAAGACTTAAGACTTTCATTTTGTGTTTTATTATTATACTAATATTCAACACCAAATCTGAGGCAATTTTATTTCTTTCATCTCAGTTCGGTATCATTATATGAGTAAACTACGCTATTATGATTTTTTTTATCTTAAGAATTTAGAGACACGGTGGTTATTTCTTTAGTTTCCATCCTTTAAATTCGCATATGTTTAAAATGGAAAATCTCTTCTTTTTTCCCTATTAAACCACACCTTTACCTTTAATGTGGATTTTATATCGATTGTATGTGGATTTATATAGACTTCTATTTGTACTCATTCATTACTGTTGAAAACAGCGCCTAATAAAGCAACATTTTGTATTTTCCATCAAGTATTCCTCGCTTAAAAAGACATTAAACTGCACTTTCATAACGGTTAAATTTCGACATCTTTCGAGGTCGTCCTCCTTCTTGGATTGTGAGATTTTACAATTGCTTTACGTGGCCCCATGGTGTAGGGTTAGCATGCCTGCCTTTTTACCCGGAGGTCCCGGGTTCGATTCCCGGCCAGGTCAGGGATTTTTACCTGGACCTGAGGGCTGGTTCGAGGTCCACTCCGCCTACGTGATAAGAATTGAGGAGCTATCTGACGTTGAGACAGTGGCCCTGGTCTAGGAGGCCAAGAATAACGGCCGAGAGGATTTGTCGTGCTGACCACACGACACATTCGGGCTGAGCAGCGGTCGCTTGGTAGTCCAAGGCCCTTCAAGGGCTGTAATGCCATGCGTTTTTTACGTCGCACCGATACAGATAGGTTTTATGGCCACGATGGGACTAAGAATAGGAGTTGGAAGGAAGTGACCGTGGCCTTAATTATGGTACAGCCCCAGCATTTGCCTGGTGTGAAAACAGAAAACCTCAGAATAATAACTTAAGGACTGCCGACAGGTGGGTTCGAACCCAATATCTCCCAGATGCAAGCTGATAGATACGTGACTCAAACCGCGCTTCCACTTGCTCACTTATACTGTGCGTTAGAACACCTGCACTAATTTTCAAAACTCGGCGCCCTTGATCACACCGAGATTAAGGGGAAGCCTGTAATCACTCACATGCAGCGTAGTGAAACTTTATCTGGTTATCTACGTTAGCGAGGTGTCTATAGCAATTGGTATGCAATATGCACCATGTATACCACTTCCCGATAGCAGGCGGAAAGCACGTCTTCTCCGAAAATATAGGAAGATCATGTAAAGTCATCACCTTGGGATATTAAATGACATACCCCTTGTGGAGCAAAGTAGACTCAGGTCTCGGCATCTAGATATTTCCATGGCAAAAGATGAATTCAACATCGTCAACTCACGGCATGAAAACTGGTAACACAATTGCCCTTCATAATGCTAAAGGTTGCACTGCATCTAAGAGAAATCACCTGGGTTTGATAGCCCCGGATGAATTGGATGACGATGTGACAGGACAGGGCTAGGAGTGGGGAAGGAAGTGACCGTAACCTGGAATAAGGTACAGCCCCAGCATATACCTGGTGTGAAAATGGGAAAACACAGAAGACCATCTTTAGGGCTGCCAACAGTGGGGTTCGAACTCATTATCTCCCGAATGCAAATTCACAGTTACGTGCCCCCAAACGCTCAGATAACCCACTCAGTATTTAAAGTTCCGTTGTGAGAAACTTGTAGAGCGCTAAATGAAGCATTACTAACTTATGCATCGGTCTTGGTGGTGGTGTCTTTCTTTGTTGACGTAATTATTTCTGTTCAGTTTCTCTCTCCTTTCTCCGCTCGATCATGCGTCATTTTCGGTGCTGAATGAGGTTTACGCCGTGATCTTGACTCAGGGTCGATGTTTGTCTAGCCTATAATCCGAGAACAAAGAGCCCGTTCCACATGGCTATACTTAACGACTTCCAGCTCACGTTAAGATTATAGCGTAGCTCTCTCTGACGAGACGAACTTCCTACCTCAAAGTGGTACTGGGTGGCGAAAGATTTGCGCTCCGACGTGTTACTTTGTCGTTTGCTCCTCAATTCTACGGCACGAAGCACGAGGGGCGCCGGGTCCTCCAACTCCAACTGAGCAAGTCGCTGCACGGTTTGCATTCGGGAGACAGTGGGTTCGAACCCAATTGTCGAAAGCCCTGAATATGGTTTTTCGTGGTTTCCCATTTTCAAATCAGTCAAATGCTTCGGCAGTACCTCAAGTGTCCTTCTTTTCCTTCGAGTCCTAGGCCTTTCTTATCCCGTCCTCGCCGTGACGTAATGAAAATTGTTAAGAACTCACAGCCCAAAGAGGAAATAGTCGAAATTTAACCCTTATGAGAATGCAGTTTTAGAATTAGCAATTCTTGTTGGAAAGCGTAAACTGTTGTTTTTTAGCCTAATTTTCAACAATAATGAATGAGTACAAACAAAACTGCACACACATTCACTTACAATGGACATAAAATGATCATAAAAGTAGAGGTGTGTTTTGATCATGAACAAGTACGAAATGTTCCATTTTAAACACATGCGAATTTAAAGGATGGAAGCTAAAGAAATGACAATTGTGTCTCTAAAATCTTAAGGTAAGAAATACGTAATAGTCTAGTTTTCCCATAGAATGATACCAAACTGTTTAAAAAAGCAAACTGCTTCAAATTTGGTGCTTATTGTTAGCATAATAATAAAAGAGAAGTCTGAAGTCTTTAGTATAATATTTAAAATCTTTGCGGAACTTCTAATTCTCACTCATCAAAGTGTGTTTCCCTACGAACAGTCGATCGTTTGACGAAAATGTTCGTCACAATTTCTAGGTTCAATTGATTTATTTTCTTGATTATGGACATGCATGAATTGCATTGATATTCAATTTGTCTTGAGTCATGGCACAGGGAAGGTGAGTTTTAAATTTTCTCAAGGCGGAAAAACAACGTTCTGAAGCACACATAGATCTATCAGACTTAACTACCCCTGGAATCAATTACCCTTTCTGAAGTTTTGGATGAATCAGATCTAATTAATAAAACATAATCTCCATTGAGATTGTGATTGATAATAGAAGAAACAAAAGTTCCTTAGTGGGTTCCTCAGGGCCCCGTCCCCCTCCCCCTGTTGGTGGTATGGAACAAAAACACCCTGGTACTGCTACGGAAGATAAGAACTATGATGAAAAATGTATCTTTGTTCTTTCCTCACTGTTGTTATTATCTCTTTTTTAATCTTTCTTCGCACCCTGATAGAAATTTGGGGGGGGGGGGTTCGTGCACCTTAACACCCCCAGAGTTGGTACCCTGCCCAGTACTATTAAAGTTTTCAGGGGAAGATTTTGCTTTCAAACAATACCAAATCACTGATAGTTACTAAATGTTGTCAAAGTATACGATTTTTACACAGTGCTTTGTGCATTATTTCTGTTTAATTTTAAAAATTAGTGAAATTGAGTGAAATTGGCTTGTGCTATAATGACCGGGCATTGTAGTGTGGGTCACATTTGTTTATTAGCTGGTGAGATACAACAGTTTACCACTATTTACAAGATCATTGTGTCCACGACCACAAAAATAACAGGAAAAGTACTGCACACAAGGCAAACTGACTTATCTGTTTGAAGGCAGTTTTAATAACGACATTAGAACATAAACAAGTTGACAGACTTATCACGTTCTTACCGGGGACTCTTTTGTGCTCTCGAATAATCTGGAAGTAAGGCTTGGCTAAGAAATTAGCTACCTTATTAGCAATAAAAACCGTGAAACATGCTCTAATATAATTATGTACTATTGTACACTCTGCACATATTTCCTCTATGTATAACGTTGCTTCTCCAAATACCAACTGCTGAAGCACAATAGTTTTAGCCGCATGATTTCTAGTGGTTACTGGTTTTCATACAATGAAGAAATGGTCAGGGATGACGAACCTAGGACACGCGTGGCATGCTGCACAACATACTAACGTATTTTAATGATTTCATCATGTAACAAATACGAAAGTCTACCAAAATAGCAGTTTTTAACAAAACGAGTTAATAAAGTACGATGTCTTCATTCATTCTATGGTCATATTTTTTACAAATTTTATTAGATTAAAGCAAAATTATGTCTTATTATTAGAATTTACCTGTTTTTGTCACGTAATTTTCAGTAATATTTGCAATTTAAAATCATGAAACTCTCACTCTAATGGATTTATATGTAATACAATCTAATATATAAATGAAGTCAAATGAGAAGTTTCAAGCTGATTTTAAAGGAAAATTACCAGTGGTCACTAGACACTAAAAAGTATTAAACAAAACCGTAATTGACACGTTAGTCGGAAAGGGTTTGCCATCCCTGGTATAGGTTATAGAATCAACATGGCGGCGGCTGCGGCGATATAATAAACAGGCTTGCCATGTAGGCGCATTATCCACATATACTGAATAACACGAAACATGAACGGTAAGGATATGTTAGAGCTACATAATATTGGTCTGGACTGGTCAGGTCCTGCTTGTGACAACAACAAAAGAACAAAGAAATGGTGACATTATGTAGTTATAGGTTATTTCTCTTTTAATTCTTCTATATAAGTAATAATATATTTTGGGGTGGGTAGGTTGGTTCCTACCAAACATTGAGGAAGGATCTCTCCTTTCTGCTACTTCACGTCTAGTAAAACATTATTTTTATATGATTCCAACATGCGAACCGAATATCAAAACGCACCTAAAAGAAATGCACATTGTCAAGCTCTTGTTTTATACAACATAATAATAATAATAAAAACTTCAGTTATGCATTTATGTGCACTATGAAACTTAGGCATTCGATTCCAAATGGTAAGAATCGCCTTCGTTTCTTGTAAACATAAATATTTTATTACATGCCGAAATCCGCCCTATAATATTAGAGACAAAGGGTGATCTAGGCCTCCGCGGGCATAGATTGCATCATCGCGCTGCATCTATCATCGTTACATTTAGCTCATGTCTCGACTTACCTATCGATATTAAAATATCGAATGCAACACAGTTTGCGAGTTGTGATATACAGGCTGATTTTCCTAACGATAACTTTGCGGTGTGAGACATTGTGACATCAATCAATCAATCAATCAATCAATCAATCAATCAATCAATCAATCAATCAATCAATCAATCAATCAATCAATCAATCAATCAATCAATCAATCAATCAATCAATCAATCAATCAATCAATCAATCAATCAATCAATCAATCAATCAATCAATCAATCAATCAATGGTCACAGGGCTCCGGTGTTCGATTCCCGGTAAGGTCGGGAATTTTAACCATAATTGGTTAATTCGGCTGACATGCGGGCTGTATGTATGTGTCGTCTTCATCATAATTTCATCTTCATCACGACGGGCGGGCGTCAAATCTAAAGACCTACATCTGCCGAACCGAACTTGTCCTTGTCGCGGCAAGTGCCATTTCATTTCATTGTGAATAGTTTAATCTGTTCGTTAAGAAGCATCAATCTCGATAGCTCAGCGTGTTAACACGTGTTCGGATACGCAAACTTCCTATTTTGTCCTTCATGGCTCCTACATTCTGGCAAACTCCGCCTGTAAGAGCAAATGTCATCTAAGCACATAGAGGTAGCGGATTCTTTCATGAGGTTTCTGGAAACAATTTTCTATAGCGTAACAAGAACTCGTAATAGTTGACTATCATATAAGTGTGATTTGATAGAATCTGATTGTGTTCTTTCCAGGTCGAATCATACCACTCAGTTAATGGTTAGATGTTTTCTGCTTCAAGTAACTTCTAGAGTCTATCAATCTTGCACCAAATCCGACAGGCTTAAAAACTTAAAATTTGTATGTTAATATGATTCTGTGATAAGTTTTCTGTGTCAGGGTTTTTAATGTACGTTTTACTTTTACCCCGTTTTGAAATCGTTTCATACTGTATTCAGAAAAGACATTGCATACGCATTAGTCTCAGTAACTAATATATTCAAATTTGCTTTTTACATCCGCATTTACCACTTAAAGTAAGTTGAAATGGAGGACCCATAACTCGGCCACAGAGAGGATTCAGTGAAATTTACCCGCGATATTATTAAGAGAGAATGCCATTCTTATGGTGCTATATATTCTGTTGATGTCCTTCAGCACAAACGATGTCCAATTCACTTCATCATTGCCATAATGGCAAACATCATAACCACTAAATCTCACTCATGCGGCGCTAATATACTATAAAACTACTCGTTTATCCACCTGTGACTGAACAAAATGTGAGACGCCTTGAACAGGAGAATGCCGTGAAAAGAAATCAGCTGAAGCATCATCAGTTTATTTACCACGTGTTATGTTTTACTCTACCCCTGCCGTTCTTATCTTCACGCTTCCTTTAAAAACTACCTAATATAGTCATAGGTGTCTGAAGAATCCATTCTTTTCGTGATATTTTGACAATAACTACTTGTACTTTCTGACTTTGAGCATTCTTCTCGAACACTGTATTTCAATAGCTTCTGTCAGTTGTTGTCCACACAATGCACCTGAAGGTCTTCAGAAACTTCCTTCTGATATGCATGTCTACGAAGTGAGCAAAGTTACTCCATTTTTTCCTTATTGGTTTAGTCTGAATGTACTCATTTCTTCTGCCATCGTTAGGTATTCCACTATACAGAGAACAATATTTATCTACTACCTTTAAGACTTCATTTCCTAATCGATATTTTTCTGTGTCATCTGATTCTACTCGACTGGGATGGGGTGGGGGAGGAGGGGAAATGGCAATTTCAGAATGTGTGTAAACATTTTTAGGCTTAATTACAATATCTAACGTAGTAAAAGGTGGTGGTGGTGGTGATTATTGTTTTAACAGGAAGTACAAGTGGGAAGACATCCTCTACATATCCATTTCTTTAGAAACAACCTCCTGTATTTACATGCTGCCACTAAAAATAAGGTAAAACATATCAAATTGAATGTACACAATTCTATTAATGAAGAAAACTCTAAAAATATAAAAGAAATATTAGTAGAGGTGGTGTCTGAGATCTTGATGGAACCTCGCAGGACGAGGGTCATATTTTCAGGAATGAGCTTCATTGGAAGTTGGAAGCACTTCCACGTAGCGACAAAGTGACGAGGAATGGTACCAGGCACTGTTCAGAAGGGAAATGGAAGAGTTCTAGCACTTAGAAAAATGAAGGTATCGGCCACAGAAAGACAAGGGCCACGAAGGGCGTGTAAATGGAAGACTCCCTAGCCTCGCAAACCTAACACTGTAAAGATCACAAAAGAACAACAGTTGATCGCGGAAGGTCCGATATGTGAGGTACCAGGACTCAAGTACGGGCTCCGTGGCCGCCAACGCACGCTTCCATGTTAAGAACCGCTGAGACCCCTTTTAGTCACCTCTTACGACAGGTAGGGGAGACCGGGGGTGTTTTCTATCGCCCCCACCCACAGGGGAAATAATATAGTAATAGACGAAACTAAATGCAGTTATGAAAATCAAATGCATACATACAGAGAATGGATTGCAATGAATGCTCAGTTTGAGGTGAGGGGATGGGGCCACGTATGGCTCTGTGGAATGTATCAACAGTGGAGATTATGTGTATCAGCTGCAGGACGGGGAAGCAAACAAACAGCAACATCGTGCTCTGTGACTTGCTCTATCAATAGTCAGAATCTCGCTTTTTCACTCAGATGGTCCGAGGTTCGATTCCCAGCAGTGTCAGGATTTTTAGCCACGTATTGTTAATTCCTCTAGCAAAGGAGGTAGGTGCCTCTGTTTGTCTAAATACTACGGCAGATGATGCAACTCTCTACATGAGATTCGTGTCGGGAGAGACATCCCGACGTAATACACCCTCATCAGGGTGTTGAAGAAGTGACAGAAACACAGAGGAAGATCACTTGACATCAGTTCAGTGTGTGAACATTCTTCAGCCCACAACTTGGTTGGATCATATGCAGCCCCCCCAAAGGTGGAGTGGTTTTAGAGAAACCACAAATACCAATGGTGGCTCCATAAAAGATAGATGTATGGCTTACTAGATGATGTACCCGTGCTTCGCTACGGAATATTATTATTTATTTATTTTTTTGCTAGTTGCTTTACGTCGCAGCGACACAGATAGGTCTTATGGCGACGATGGGACACGTAAGGGCTAGGAGTGGGAAGGAAGCGGCCGTGGCCTTAATTAAGGTACAGCCCCAGCATTTTCCTGGTGTGAAAATGGGAAACCACGGAAAACCATTTTCAGGGCTGCCGACAGTGGGGTTCGAACCTACTATCTCCCGAATACTGGATACTAGCCGCACTTAAGCGACTACAGCTATCGTCTACGGAATTCTATGTTAGCTAGTGTACACATTGTGAGTAAGATTGTAGTAAATTGCATAGCTCTTAACATTACCCTAGAAACGCGACTGGGAAACCACCAAACGTCTTTTCTTATGTGTAATGATAGGCCGTGTAGCGTACTATTATTCACAATCAAATTGGGGAGTTTTCATTATAACGGCAGACGCTCGCTCTCCACCTGCCTTTTTACACCCTCAGAAAGACTATCTTAGTGGATTTGCCAACTGAAATCTACATAGGTCATTATAATGACGTCATTAGGAATGCCGCGATTAAAAGCAGAAATACTCGATCAAATAAAAAACACATTTTTCTCACTTTTGACGAACAGTACTACGCTCTTCCAGAGCTAGAATGATCAAGCCGCAGACTGCCGTGAGCCTCTGCCATTATCGCTCACTCCAATCAGCGCCTCAGAGTAGGGATCACCAGCAGTATCAGAAAATGTATCAACCACAGGAATGGCGTGCTATTTTCAGCCAATATTCAATCAGGCTGTTATACTCGGTACGCAGCAGTAATCCCATCTGTTGGAAAAGAGTGGCAGCATAAGAGAAACAGAACAGCACAACAAACAGTGGTCAATGTAGTGTTATTATTGATCAATTTTGTGAGCTTTCGATATTGTAACCCTTCACATTTAGTTTTCTTCCGACTCTGAAGTGCCACTCTTATCATAATTGATACGGTAAAACTGAATAAAACATAAATTATCGGAAAATGTATTCTATATAACTTTTGTTATGTAGGATTTTCGACAGGACCCATAACATATGTATTTAAACATTCAATTTTAAGCACCTTCCCCTAAACTACCATTTCATCCAGGGGGAATAACATTATTTATAGTGTAGACTATAGTTTCTTATTCTCCGACTCTCTATGCCGATTTTCATCAAATTCTGTTTACCAATTTTCTCGTGGCTCGGAGTTGATATAGACTTAGCAACAACAATGCAAATTCATGAATATCTCTGTTATAATAGCCGGTACGGTAACAATGTGTAGCACATAAATGATTTGAAATTTAATTCCATATGCCCAACTTTAATTAGGTAGTATTTATCGATAGGACCAGTAATGACATAAATGTTCGAGAATTAAATTTTAGACTTTCCCTTGATCTACCATTTCACTGAGGGTGAATGAAATCATTCATACCCTGTATTATTGTGGCTCATTCCACCACTTTACATAGCGATTTTCATTACATTATCTTCAGCCGTATTCTTGTGATGCGCATACGTACAGACAGACAGACAGACAGACAGACAGACAGACAGACAGACAGACAGACAGACAGACAGACAGACAGACAGACAGACAGACAGACAGACAGACAGACAGACAGACAGACAGACAGACAGACAGACAGACAGACATTACGGAATATTAAAAAGTGCATTTCCTTGTTACAGTGGACTCGTCCGATACAGAAATACCATTATTTTTAAATTCTGAGCAATGTACACACAAACACTCTTATTTTATATACATAGATTTTTAACTGGCAGGTTAGGGTGATTTATCTCTAACTTACAATTAACCAAAGAATATATGAGCAACATAAAATAAAAAACTGAAACAAATTTTTGTACTACTGTGCTATCCTACCGTACATACAATATATGTGATATGTAAGCATTTTTCTTCCTAAGTACAATAATATAATACATACGAGGAAATTAAAATACAATAAAGTACAATAATAATTATTGATGGCATTTTAAGGTGCAGCACCTAGGCCTACATACAGATAGTTGTATACATGTACCTGGAAATACGAAATAAACGCAGTTTGTTGCATCTTTATACCCCCTCTTTTATCTGCGTTTTTAAAGATTGGATACGACGATTTTTATCTTCTTGACCGGATTTTAAAAAATGTTTAATCAGAAGTCAACAAGTAAATAAATAAATCTATATAAATACAGTTGTAGGGGGTCCGCTGTCTGTAATTTCTTTTGTTTTGCCAATTTTTCAGATATTTATCCGTGTTAGGTCAACTCAAGACCGAATCGGTGGTTTTTACTTTTCGTGTGTCTCTGTCTGTCTGTTTGTCTGTTCCACCATCACGTCGAAACGGCTGGATAAATTTCAACCAAACTTCATATTCAGAGTATACTCATCCCGAGGAAGGTTTTGATGTGCATATCATTTTAAAATCTTTGAACAGTCGGGGGTTTATAGGAAAACCAGGACGGTTTTCCACCATTTACTCTTATACTATTGATTTTCTGTAAACTTCGTGGACCGTACGTGAAACGTCTCTTCATTATAAACAACTTTCGTTATGTTCATAAGTTACCTTATTCTTCACATGACAGAGAAATTTACCATTTTCTGCGGGTATCATGCTCTGCATTGAGTGACCGATAGACCGACAACGAACCTACAGGTTACCATGGCAACGTCTCTGACTGCATGTCAGCAGGGAAGTAACGTATTGCCATTTTCCTCATCATGCTTTTAAATTCGTGGTTGTTCCTTGAGTAGAAGGTAAGAGAGGCTTCAATCGGCCTTATTGGCGGAATATCGTTGGAGGTTATAACCGCCCTCGAATAGATTAAGAAATAACACCATTAGTCATCTTCTTATCCGTTTACCTAAGAATCACTGCGCCTAAATTTCTCGTCTGTTACCGCTTTATTATATCCATAACTCACACCAGCATAATTTATTGAGGGGCATTTGATTTTCCAATACATTCACTTGGCATTTACATATTTGTCCTTATCCAGCTGTTCTCAGTTATAATCCGTCTTCTTTTAATTTCAACTTTCTTAACTGTGTTATTTTCTTCCTTAATTACACCGTATGTACGCGAGTGCTACTATCTACTGGATATATTTCCTCCAAACTTCACATTTAGAATCCACCTCTCCTTGGGTAGGTTTTAGGGCAAATATTGTTTCTAAATCCCCGAACTGACCGGGGGTTTATACGAAACCAAAACCGTGATTTTGCACTCGCACAAAATATACACAACCAAACTTAATTTAAATCTACCTGCCTTAATGGAAATTAATTTCTAAACCTTTTTCCTCACGTGCATCATTTCGATACGAGGATTAATACCGAAGATATCATTAACGGACCGTTTTTCGGTACAAGTCCCATCGAAATGAACTCAAGAGCGGGTGCGTGTAAAGCGTATTTCTTACAACTTGAAAACTACTGAAGATATTCGAACCAAACGATATATTTAGCATCCACCTGTCCAAAGGCAGGTTTTAAAGGTCAATAAAATTTCATGTTCCCGGAATGAACTGGCGGTTTATAGAGAACCGAAATGGTGATCTTACTCTTCCACAATATATACAGTACAAGACCAACCTGACTGGAAATCGACCAAACGTGATGGAATTCCATCTCTAAAACTTTTTTTTCATGTGCATTTTTTCGTCAGGAGGATTAATAAGGGAGGCATCATGAATGGTCAGTTTTGCAGGTTAAGTCCAGCGGACATAGCCCAAAAGGTGTTGTACGTGGAGCAGATTCCTTATCTATCTATATAAATAAAATCGTAACGACTGTGTGCCTCTACATTGACTATTTTGGCGAAATTTTCGCACACCTACCCGTTTAAGGGGTAATAATGACCATCTGCATATTTTTTTGCTTTAGTTTCATGAAAGTCCTAACTTTTACCCTCCTCGCCCAAAATCCAGAATGCAGCATAATATGTCAGACGAAAAAGAAAATTGGAATTTGACAAAATTATACGTTTTAGCCCGTAACGAATGAAAAACTTCCAAGATCTTTAATTTTTTCTTTTTTTATCCTCGAAGAATATTGAAATATGGACGCAATTTAAATGATGGTGCAGACCTTCGGGAAGTCCTATCACATAGCGTGTGGCACAATCTCCGTTCAATTTGGAGTGATCTACAACCTTGGTCTTATGACTTTTTGTCGTATCTGTATCATTTTAACGTTTGATTTTTCTCTATTAATCGATGTTAAGTAAATTTTGACTTTTCACATGCATAATTCATACTTTCAATCACTTATAGGAAATACAGAATCCTCAAACTCTTCACGAAAATTGGCCCACCCAGTAGCCATATGTGAGCCAAATGCTATGTATGTAGCTGTCACATAATTATCCGAAAAGTAATGTAATGTGAGATAATCTTCACTTTACCCTGTTCAACGTTTCTAACTCAATCTGACCCAAGAATAGATGGGACATCATACTACCAGCCTTTTAGGCCACTAAATCCGGCGTCTTATTGTGAAATCCTTTGTCAATATGACGTACGTTTAGCAGCAGTTAATCTGTAAATGAAGGTCTGCAATATTGTAAACACGCATACACTTTCGTATGTCGACCTATATGTATATTCACTGATGTCGAATTGTAACGATCGAGAAAGGGTGTGTCTGCTATTATAATCAGTACTCACCACACCGACTTTGACTGGCAGTATGAAAGGGATCCTTCTCCAACTCCTGTGTAACTGGCATTAATAAGGAAGGTCTACAATTGAAATGAATAGTTCACTTCACGATTTGACTTGCAGAAGGCAAGGGAACATGCAGTTTTGTTTGAAACTCCCCTACCCGATTGTGTTTGGCAGTAGGCAAGGGTGCCCGCAATTATAAACAAATCTCCTCATCTAAAGTGTGACTGGCATTAGGCATAGTGGCCTGCTATTTTGATGGAAACCCACCAACTTGGTGTGACTGGCAGTAAGCTGCCTGGCAGTAGGAAAAGGGGCCTGACATTATAATATTAACTGCACAACTCAATTTCGACTGATAGTAGGGTAGTTGCCTGCCATTATAATAAAAACTCCTCAACTGTTATCTTTCTGGATGTAGGCAATGTAGCCTGAAATTATAATGTAAACTTCCCAACTCGATTAAGAATGGCAGTAGGCAAGTGAGCCTGCCGTTATATCACAAATCCGTAACAAACACTTTACATTGGAAACAGCGTATGGGGACCTCCCCATGCTGTTTCTCGGATAACGCTAAGAGACATGCAATTTTAAAGCAATCTTATTTACTGCATGTACAGTATTTACTTCGATATTCGAATACAATGTAGAATACCGTAGCGAAGCACGGGCACATTTGTTAGTATTGAAATATAATTTATGGAAACCACCAGTAATTCATATCCGAACACGAATAACAAACATGCATCTGTAATTTTCAGTTATCACTGACATGAATTTAACGGTTCTACTTATCGACTGTGTCCTCTCTTGTTGGCCGTGTTAGTGTTTTACCAGTCCTGACAAGACATTTCTTACAACACAAAATCACGTCGAAGTGTAAGAAGGAGACGTTGCATGCACTTTCAGAAGAATGCAAGATACAATTTATCGAACCTGATGCCATCATTCTTCGATGTGCTGACTGTGAAGTAAATATTGCAATTGACTGGTAAAACCATCCAAGTGTTGTGTGTAACCCAATATAACAAGTTCATTTAACATTTAGAATCCAATGAATGAGATAAAGAAAGTTCACGTGACTGGTTTCAACCTTAGTACCTTTTTCTATGCACTTTCACAACCTCATTTCCCCCTCTTCTGTCCATCATTTCCGCCTTAAAAAGCATTCCCTAATAATAATAATATTATTAATAATAATAATAATAATAATAATCTGGTTAACCGTATTATTATTTAAAATTTAATGCCTAAAACAAGAAATTTCTCACATTAAGCACATTTTTCGTAGTTATGTGATGACTGTGGGCGAGAAACATTACAAAACTGGGATCGGGATAAGGATTGTTAAATAGGGAACCACGACTGAGTACAGCTACTGCTGTATTGCTTACTTTAATAACAGTAACGGCGATGATATGGTAAGAAGAAGAAGAAAGAAGAAAGACCAGGAGAAGGAGAAGAAGAAACCGTCGTTCTACCAGCTCATCCCGTGGAGATATTTTGAGCTCTCTCTTATAAATCCTTCGTGGTTGATATCTCTCTGACCTCCAGCGGAAGGAAGTTCCATTCACGGCTGGCCACAACTGTGAAGGAATTGTTGTAGGTTGAGTATTTATGCTTAGGAATAGTGAGCAATGTCGTGTTCAGCGCTCTCGTGTTCAGAAAGGCTATGAAATCGTTCATGCAGGTACGCTGGGGATTGTAAGGTAAGGATTCGGTGCAGTGAAGTCAAGGTATGCAGCGTGCGTCTGCCTTTGGGGCGTAGCAATCCGAGACTGGATCCCTCGGACTCAGGGAGTGATCACACCTCTACCGCCTCAAGGGCGGTGTCCTGGATTGTGAGACTTGGGTCGGGGGATACAACTGTAGAGGAGAACCAGTCCCTCGCGCAGGAGTCCTCACCAACTATACTGAACAGAGGCTTTGTAGTGGGATGGGAAGATTGGAAAGGATGGACATGAAAAGGGGGAATGAAGCGGCCGTGGCCCTAAGTTAGATATCATCCAGGGATTTGCCTGAGGGAGAAGTGAGGAAACCATGGAAAACCATTTCGAGGATGGCTGAGGTGGTAATCGAGACCCTTTCCCAAGGATGAGTGGATCCCGTTCCAACCCTCGTACCACTTTTCAAATTTCATGGCAGAGCCGGGAATCGAACCCGGGGCTCCGGGGATGGCATCTAATCACACTAACCATTACACTGAAACTACATCCCAATAGCTGAATCTTGGAAAAACAAGGATTTTGACTAGTTTCTTATTTAAGCTGAACGGAAATGTACATTTGAAATTGTTTAAATTGTGCAACGTGGCAAAAAGTGACGGATCCCACTACAAGAGGTGCTCGTCAAAGTGAGACGTACAAGGCACGATGACGACGAGTGAGATAGTCTGCTGTTGCTTTTCTCTTTAGGTCAGAGTGTGCTATTGCAGCACCCAACAACGTCCATGCTGTCACATCTGTCAATGAGACTGAGGCTACATTATACTCTAGTCTGCGACCGTGGAGAGCAGAGAGGTTCAAAAATACATTCACACTTCAATATGAAAAGAATATGCACATTGGCATGAAATTTGTATGACTGGCTTTATGTAGATATTAAAGATATGTTTCACTACTCCAATCACTTCACGTGCTCAAAATGCCCAACATTAACAGTGCGAGCGGTCTCATTTTCTTCCCATGTTGCAGGCAGTGTAGCTGATCCGTCGTTGCTTCCCACGCAGGTAGAAGTCATGGGGTGAGGGGAACATGATGGGGATTCAGTAGCACCTTCCCGACCTGTCCAAAGTCCGTGTAGTATATCATCAAGATAGGTGTTAGATCGCCGTGGTAGTATGTTGATGCGCCATCGTGTTGCGAGTAAAATTGGTTATCGGCATACAACACACGGTACGCCACGCCAGTGACCTACCCCTGGAAGACATTAACCCCCGGTAAAATGGCTGCTTTGTTCACATGAATGTGTCAGGAGCACAGTAAACAAAAGTATGGTGGTTGAATGTCATTTAATTTAAATTGGCCGAGCTTAGGTGCGGCCAGTGGGTTCGAACCCCATTGTCGGCAGACTTGATGGTTTTCCGTGGTTTCACATTTTCACACAAGGCGAATGCTGGGGTTGTACCTTAATTAAGGCCATGGCCACTTTTTTCTACACCTAGCCCTTTCCTGTCCCCGTCGTGACCATGAGGTATGTCTGTGTAGGTGCGACGTAAAGCAGTTTGAAAAAAAAGAATTAAATTTCCTCAGACTATGGTGCGGTGAACATTCTCAAATTTCATTTATTTCAGAATTCATCTTACACATTCTCCAGTTGGAAGTACCACTTCAAACTGGAGTTGCCCGGCTCCATGGTCAAATGGTTAGCGTGCTGGCCTTAGGTCTAAGAGGGACAGAGGGAGGTAGGATATTTTAACCCTCATTGCATAATTCGGATGGCTCTGGGGCTGAGTGTGTGTGTGTGTCGTTTTCAGCTTTCGAATTCGCCATCCTCACAGATGCACACGTCACCTATGAGACGTGAACTAGAAAGACTGCATCAGGCCTCTTGGGACAATACACACCTGCTTTGACGTTGTTTGAACATCAAACGATCCTAAGATCCTACGCCATTCTGTTCCACTCTCTCGGCGTCACAAGATGCCCTAGTGGCTGTAATCCTCTGTAGAGACAATATAACACTACACCACAGATCAATTTAAATCTGCTGCAGAATTTTTACTACTTTTTGGATCCCCTTCTGTTACGTGGGACCAGATATTTTTTACAGTGTATATATTAAAAGAAGTGCGTATATTTACACAGACATTTTAATCTTGAAAACATTTTTAAGCAATTGTGCCGAAAGATAAAGGGCTAAAGGGTCCTAAAAGGTTTCAAATCGTGTCTTGGATAGCTCTACTGTATTACACCAAAATAACAAATTTCAAAAATCACTTCCGGTCTAAATGCAGTTTCGAAAAAAGGGCCTAAAATCGCTTGTTTCTTTACTTGCTTCATTTTTGGTCAAATTCTGGGCAAATTTACTTATTTACATCATTGTTTCTGCAATGTGTTCCTTGGTTCAAAGCCCTCAGGAGTTTCCTGATATTTTTGAAAGATGCCCACATCGAATAGGGGCTTAAGTCAAACAATGCATTGACTCACATTAACGCTCGTAGAGACGCTTAAGTGAAACAATGCATTAACTCACATTAACGCTCGTAGAGACGCTTAAGTGAAACAATGCATTGACTCACATTAACGCTCGTAGAGATACTTAAGTGAAACAATGCATTAACTCACATTAACGCTCGTAGAGATGCTTAAGTGAAACAATGCATTGACTCACATTAACGCTCGTAGAGATACGTAAGTGAAACAATGCATCGATTCACATTAACGCTCGTACAGATGCTTAAGTGAAACAATGCATTGACTCACATTAACGCTCGTAGAGATACTTAAGTGAAACAATGCATTAACTCACATTAACGCTCGTAGAGATGCTTAAGTGAAACAATGCATTGACTCACATTAACGCTCGTAGAGACGCTTAAGGCGGGAGACCTAGCTTAACACAGGGAAAATACGACAATATTCATTCGATTGTTATATATGCTACAAATGTTGTTGACAAATGCTGCATATATCCCAGTATAGGCATGCTTTAGAGCAATCAGAAACAACTTCAATAATGTCAAAATTTTAATTATAACATTTTAAAATAAAATGTTCAAAATTTTCCGCCTTTTTAACAATATATCAATGTTTTCTTCATAACTCTCTTACTGATTCACGGATAATTATGATTTTTTCAGTGTTTCCTCCCATGATGTTGTACTACAATCTGTACCTCATTCAGATCAATAGGATTTAAATTAGATTTTATATAACATTTTTATTTAAAAAACTATTAATATTTTCTGGTGCTCGGAATAAAAACGCGACAACAATCCAAATCACAGTCTATGTTAATGATTGAGGTTCATTTCGTAGCTGAAGTTTTGGTACACACTTTAAAAAAGGAAAAGTATGAAAATTCTTATAAACTTGGAATTTATCAGGGAAACAGTGATATATTGTTAAAAAGGCGGGAAATTTTGAACATTTTATATTAATATATTAAAATTATTAAAATTCTGACATTATTGAAGTTGCTGCTGGTTGCCAAGAAGCATGCCAATACTGGGATATGTACAGCAATTATCAACAACAATTGTAGCATATTTAACAATCGAATGGATATTAACCTATTTTTGAAAGATGCCTACATCGAATAGGGGCTTAAGTCAAACAATGCATTGGTTCACATTAACGCCCGTAGAGACGCTTACGTCAAACTATGCACTGGCTCACATTAACGCTCGTAGAGATGCTTAAGTCAAACAATGCATCGACTCACATTAACGCTCGTAGAGATGCTTAAGTCAAACAATGCATCGACTCACAGTAACGCTCGTAGAGATGCTTAAGTCAAACAATGCATCGACTCATATTAACGCTCGTAGAGACGCTTAAGTCAAACAATGCATTGGCTCATATTAACGCTCGTAGAGATGCTTAAGTGAAACAATGCATTGACTCACATTAACGCTCGTAGAGACGCTTAAGTCAAACAATGCATCGACTCATATTAACGCTCGTAGAGATGCTTAAGTCAAACAATGCATCGACTCATATTAACGCTCGTAGAGACGCTTAAGTCAAACAATGCATTGACTCACATTAACGCTCGTAGAGATGCTTAAGTCAAACAATGCATCGACTCACATTAACGCTCGTAGAGATGCTTAAGTCAAACAATGCATCGACTCACAGTAACGCTCGTAGAGATGCTTAAGTCAAACAATGCATCGACTCATATTAACGCTCGTAGAGACGCTTAAGTCAAACAATGCATTGGCTCATATTAACGCTCGTAGAGATGCTTAAGTGAAACAATGCATTGACTCACATTAACGCTCGTAGAGACGCTTAAGTCAAACAATGCATTGACTCACATTAATGCTCGTAGTGGTAGAAAAAGGCAAACTGCTAATCTAATCGACCGAATAACGATGATTAAGAAAAGGATTGTAATTTTACGAATATAGAATACTAGCGAATGTACCCGTGCTTCGCTACGGTATTCTACATTGTATTCGAATATCGAAGTAAATAGTGTGCATGCAGTAAATAAGATTGTTTTAAAATTGCATGTCTCTTAGCGTTATCCGAGAAAGAGCATGGGGAGGTCCCCGTACGTTGTTTCCAATGTAAAGTGTTTGTTATGGATTTGTGATATAACGGCAGGCTCACTGCCTACTGCCATTCACAATCGAGTTGGGAAGTTTACGTTATAATTGCAGGCCCCATTGCCTACTATGCGGACAGAATCGATTTGGGGAGTTTTCGTTAAAATGGCAGCCCCCCTTTCCTACTTCCAGACAGATTAGAGTTTTTATTATAATGGCATGCAATTACCCTACTACCACTCGAAATTAAGTTGTGCAGTTATCATTATAATGTCAGGCCCATTTTCCTACTTTCAGCCAGCTTACTGCCAGTCACACCAAGTTGGTGAGTTTCCATCAAAATAGCAGGCCACTATGCCTAATGCCAGTCACATTTTAGATGAGGACATTTCTTTATAATGGCGGGCACCCTTGCCTACTGCCAAACACAATCGGGTAGGGGAGTTTTAAACAAAACTGCATGCTCACTTGCCTTCTGCAAGTCAAATCGAGAAGTGAACTATTCATTACAATTGTAGACCTTCCTTACTAATGACAGTTACACAGGAGTTGGAGAAGGAACCCCTTCATACTGCCAGTCAAAGTCGGTGTGGGGAGTACTGATTACAATAGCAGACCCACCCTTTCTCGATCGCTACAAATCGACATCAGTGAATATATATAGATCGACATACGAAACTATATGCGTGTTTACAATACTGAAGACCTTCATTTACAGATTAACTGCTACTAAACGTACGTCATATCGACAAAGGATTATACCATAAGACACGCCGGATTTAGTGGCCTAAATGGCTGGTCCTATGATATGTAATCTATTCTTGGGTCAGATTGAGTTAGAAACGTGGAACAGGGTAACGTTCTTGTAAGATTATCTCACATTACATTACTTTTCGGATAATTATGTGACAGCTATATACATAGCATTTGGCTCATATATGGCTACTGGGTGGGCCAATTTTCGTGAAGAGTTTGATGATTCTGTATTTCATATAAGTAATCGAAGGTGTAAATTATGCATGTGAAAATTCCAAATTGACTTAACATCCATTAATAGAGAAAAATCAAACGTAAAATTGATACAGATACGGCAAAGAGTAATAAGACCAAGGTTGTAGATCATTCCAAATTGAACGGAGATTGTGCAATCTGTTATGCGATAGGAATTTCAGAAGGTCTGCACCATAATTAAAATTGCCTGCATATTTCGATATTCTTCGGGGATAAAAAGTGAAGAATTTAATGATCTTGGATGTTTTCCGTTCGTTACAGGCTAAAACGTATAATTTTGTCAAATTTCAATTATCTTCTTTTTCTTCTGGCAGATTATGCCGCAATCTGGATTTTCGGCGAGGCGGGTAAAAATTAGGACTTTCAGAAACTAAACCAAAAATTATGCAGATGGTCATTATTACCCCTTAAACGGAAAGCTGTACGAAAATTTCGCCAAAATAGTCAGTGTAGAGGCACACAGTCGTTACGATTTGATTTATATAGATAAGGAATCTGCTCCATGTAAAACACCTTTTTGGTTATGGCCGCTGGACTTAACCTGCAAAACTGACCATTCATGATATCTCCCTTATTAATCCTCCTGACGAAAAAATGCACATGAAAAAAAGGTTTAGAGGTGGAATTCCATCACGTTTGGTCGATTTCCAGTCAGGTTGGTCTTGTTCTCTATATATTGTGCAAGAGTAAAATCACCATTTCGGTTCCCTATAAACCGCCAGTCCATTCCGGAATATGAAATGTTATTTACGTTTAAAACCTACCTTTGGACAGGTGGATGCTAAATATGAATTTTGGTTCGAATGTCTTCAGTAGTTTTCAAGTTGTAAGGAATACGCTTTACACGCACCCGCTCGTGAGTTAAGTCCGATGGGACTTGTACAAAAAAACGGTCCGTTAATGATATCTCCCTTATTAATCCTCGTATCGAAATGATGCACATGAGAAAAAAGGTTTATAAATTAATTTCTACCAAGGCAGGTAGATTTAAATTAACGTTGGTTGTGTATATTTTGTGGAAGTGCAAAATCACTGTTTCGGTTTCGTATAAACCCACAGTCAGTTCAGGGATTTAGAAACAATATTTGCCCTAAAATCTATCAAGGACAGGTGTATTCTAAATATGATTATTGGTGGAAATACATCCAGTAGTTTGTAGCACTCGCGTACATACGGCGTAATTAAGGAAGAAAATAATACAGTTAAGATAGTTGAAAGTAATAGAAAATGGATTATAACTGAGGACAGCCGGAAAACGACAAATATGTAAATGCCAAGTTAATGTATTGGAAAAACAAATGCCCCTCCATAAATTATGCTAGTGTGAGTTATGGATATAATAAAACGGTAACAGAGGAGCAATTTAGGTCCATTGATTCCTAGGTAAACAAATAATAAGAAGATGACTAATGGTGTTATTATTTAATCTATTCGAAGGCGGTTATAACATCCAACGATATTCCGCCAATATCCCGCAGATAGGCCGATTGACGCCTTACTTGCATTCTACCCAAGGAACAACCAAGAATTTAAAAGCATAATGAGGAAAATGGCAATACGTTACTTCCCTGCTGGCATGCAGTCAGAGACGTTGCCATGGTAACCTGTAGGTTCGTTGTCGGTCTGTCGGTCACTCAATGCAGAGCATGGTACCAGCAGAAAATTGTAAATTTCTCCGTCATGTAAAGAGTAAGGTAAATTATAAACATAACGAAAGTTGTTTATAATGAAGAGACGTTTCACGTACGGTAAACGAAGTTTACAGAAAATCAATAGTATAAGAGAAAATGGAGGAAAACCATTCTGGTTTTCCAATAGACACCCCGTCTATTCAAAGATTTTAAAATGATATGCATATCGAAACCTTCCCCGGGAGGAGTATGCTCTAAATGTGAAGTTTGGTTGAGATCTATCCAGCCGTTTCGACGTGATAGTGGAAAAACCATTCTGGTTTTCCTATAAACCCCCCGTGTATTAAAGATTTTAAAATGATATGCATATCGAAACCTTCCCCGGGATGAGTATACTCTAAATATGAAATTTGGTTGAGATCTATCCAGCCGTTTCGACGTGATGGTGGAAAAACCATTCTGGTTTTCCTATAAACCCCCCGTGTATTCAAGGATTTTAAAATGATATGCATATCGAAACCTTCCCCGGGATGAGTATACTCTAAATATGAAGTTTGGTTGAGATATATCCAGCCGTTTCGACGTGATGGTGGAAAAACCATTCTGGTTTTCCTATAAACGCCCCGTGTATTCAAAGATTTTAAAATAATATGCATATCGAAACCTTCCCCGGGAGGAGTATACTCTAAATATGAAATTTGGTTGAGATCTATCCAGCCGTTTCGACGTGATGGTGGATAAACTATTCTGGTTTTCCTATAAACCGCCGTGTATTCAAAGATTATAAAATGATATGCATATCGAAACCTTCCCCGGGATGAGTATACTCTAAATATGAAATTTGGTTGAGATCTATCCAGCCGTTTCGACGTGATGGTGGAAAAACCATTCTGGTTTTCTTATAAACCCCCCGTGTACTCAAAGGTTTTAAAATGATATGCATATCGAAACCTTCCCCGGGATGAGTATACTCTAAATATGAAATTTGGTTGAGATCTATCCAGCCGTTTCGACGTGATGGTGGAAAAACCATTCTGGTTTTCCTATAAACCCCCCGTGTATTCAAAGATTTTAAAATGATATGCATATCGAAACCTTCCCCGGGAGGAGTATACTCTAAATATGAAGATTGGTTGAGATATATCCAGCCGTTTCGACGTGATGGTGGAAAAACCATTCTGGTTTTCCTATAAACACCCCGTGTATTCAAATTTTTTTAAATAATATGCATATCGAAACCTTCCCCGGGATGAGTATACTCTAAATATGAAATTTGGTTGAGATCCATCCAGCCGTTTCGACGTGATGGTGGAAAAACCATTCTGGTTTTCCTATAAACCCCCGTGTATTCAAGGATTTTAAAATGATATGCATATCGAAATCTTCCCCGGGAGGAGTATGCTCTAAATATTAAGTTTGGTTGAGATCTATCCAGCTGTTTCGACGTGATGGTAGAAAAACCATACTGGTTTTCTTATAAACCTCCGTGTAATCAAAGATTTTAAAATGATATGCATATCGAAACCTTCCCCGGGACGAGTATACTCTAAATATGAAGTTTGGTTGAGATCTATCCAGCCGTTTCGACGTGATGGTGGAAAAACCATTCTGGTTTTCCTATAAACCCCCCGTGTATTCAAAGATTTTAAAATGATATGCATATCAAAACCTTCCCCGGGAGGAGTATACTCTACATATGAAGTTTGGTTGAGATCTATCCAGCCGTTTCGACGTGATGGTGGATAAACTATTCTGGTTTTCCTATAAACCCCCGTGTATTCAAAGATTTTAAAATGATATGCATATCGAAACCTTCCCCGGGAGGAGTATACTCTAAATATGAAGTTTGGTTGAGATCTATCCAGCTGTTTCGACGTGATGGTGGAAAAACCATTCTGGTTTTCTTATCAACCCCCGTGTAATCAAAGATTTTAAAATGATATGCATATCGAAACCTTCCCCGGGATGAGTATACTCTAAATATGAAATTTTGTTGAGATCTATCCAGCCGTTTCGACGTGATGGTGGAAAAACCATTCTGGTTTTCCTATAAACCCCCCGTGTATTCAATGATTTTAAAATGATATGCGTATCGAAACCTTCCCCGGGAGGAGTATACTCTAAATATGAAGTTTGGTTGAGATCTACCCAGCCGCTTCGACGTGATGGTGGAAAAACCATTCTGGTTTTCCTATAAACCCCCCGTGTATTCAAAGATTTTAAAATAATATGCATATCGAAACCTTCCCCGGGATGAGTATACTCTAAATATGGAGTTTGGTTGAGATCTATCCAGTCGTTTCGACGTGATGGTGGAAAAACCGTTCTGATTTTCCTATAAACCCCCGTGTATTCAATGATTTTAAAATGATATGCATATCGAAACCTTCCCCGGGATGAGTATACTCTAAATATGAAATTTGGTTGAGATCTATCCAGCCGTTTCGACGTGATGGTGGAAAAACCATTCTGGTTTTCCTATAACCCCCCCCCCCGTGTATTCAAAGATTTTAAAATGATATGCATATCTAATCCTTCCCCGGGAGGAGTATACTCTAAGTATGAAGTTTGGTTGAGATCTATCCAGCCGTTTCGACGTGATGGTGGAAAAACCATTCTGGTTTTCCTATAAACCCCCCGTGTATTCAAATATTTTAAAATGATATGCATATCGAAACCTTCCCCGGGAGGAGTATACTCTAAATATGAAGTTTGCTTGAGATCTATCCAGCCGTTTCGACGTGATGGTGGAAAAACCATTCTGGTTTTCTTATAAACCCCCCGTGTATTCAAAGATTTTAAAATGATATGCGTATCTAAACCTTCCCCGGGATGAGTATACTCTAAATATGAAGTTTGGTTGAGATCTATCCAGCCGTTTCGACGTGATGGTGGAACAGACAAACAGACAAACAGACACGAACAACTTTATTTATAAGATTATTTTTATACCACTCCCCTCGCCCCCTGCCAAAAGGGTGCTAGGGGTGTCTTACCCTCACGCGGTTTGTCTCCTGATACTAATTGATAAGTGTACCACGTTTGGCGAAATTGCTCCAGTGGTTTAGGAGGAGATGTGTCATATACACACCCACACCCACACACCCACGCACACACATACATCAATTTTTATATATAGTAAGAAGAAGAAGATAATATTTTTATATGTAGTTTTTCGATTAATTTTATATCTCACCCCCTTCGCTCCCCACTTGGATTTGCAAAAAATCCGGAGTAATACTATTCATCTCAGAGACCCTGAAATCTATGGATTCGAAACTGTTTTTAATTATTTCTATATCTCACCCCACCCCCCCACCCTTTGCTCCCAACCTAACAGGGGGCTGGATTTTAAAAAAATTCTAGAGTATCACTTTTCAACTCAGCGACCCCGAAAACTATGAATTCGACACTATTCTCGATTATTATTGTAACTACCACCCCCCTGACCCTCTCCCTTAAGGGCGCTAGGGATGGCTTACCCCCCACAGTGATCGTCTCCCGATAGTAAGTGATTCGTGTACCAAGTTTGGTTGAAATTGCTCCAGTGGTTTAGTTGGAGATGTGTCATTTACACACACACTTCCATTTCTATATATAGTAAGATTTTTACACTCGTTCTTCACCCCCTTTCCATCCCCGCCCAAAGGAGTCCTATGAGTGCCTTACACAACAGTATATTTTTTTCCCAGATATTAAGTCTTATTTGTACCTATTTTGGTTGACAGCTATGCCCAAACGTACATGCATAATCTCACTGCTCTAGAATCCTGGAGCTGACGTTGCCATGGTTACGGCAGTTCATTTCTTTATCCGATTCCTAGAGCAGGGGTAGTGTGGTGCCAATATCTCCGTAACGGTTGGTTTTAGGGCCTTAAAACATGGTTTTCGGGCCCCTAGGGCTTACCGAGTTTTGTTCTTTGCGTCAAGAGGATTAAATTGAGCTTTGTCTCGTCCTCATACGACAAATTCGATATTTTGCCTATAATCGTATAAGAGAAAATGGAGGAAAACCGTTTTTCCTATAAAACCCCCGTCTTTTCAAAGATTTTAAAATGATATGCATATCGAAACCTTCCCCGGGGTCAGTATACTCTAAATATGAAGTTTGGTTGAGATCTATCCAGCCGTTTCGACGTGATGGTGGAACAGACAAACAGACAGACAAACAGACAAACAGAAACAATTTTATTTATATAGATACTAGCGAATGTACCCGTGCTTCGCTACGGTATTCTACATTGTATTCGAATATCGAAGTAAATAGTGTGCATGCAGTAAATAAGATTGTTTTAAAATTGCATGTCTCTTAGCGTTATCCGAGAAAGAGCATGGGGAGGTCCCCGTACGTTGTTTCCAATGTAAAGTGTTTGTTATGGATTTGTGATATAACGGCAGGCTCACTGCCTACTGCCATTCACAATCGAGTTGGGAAGTTTACGTTATAATTGCAGGCCCCATTGCCTACTATGCGGACAGAATCGATTTGGGGAGTTTTCGTTAAAATGGCAGCCCCCCTTTCCTACTTCCAGACAGATTAGAGTTTTTATTATAATGGCATGCAATTACCCTACTACCACTCGAAATAAAGTTGTGCAGTTATCATTATAATGTCAGGCCCATTTTCCTACTTTCAGCCAGCTTACTGCCAGTCACACCAAGTTGGTGAGTTTCCATCAAAATAGCAGGCCACTATGCCTAATGCCAGTCACATTTTAGATGAGGACATTTCTTTATAATGGCGGGCACCCTTGCCTACTGCCAAACACAATCGGGTAGGGGAGTTTTAAACAAAACTGCATGCTCACTTGCCTTCTGCAAGTCAAATCGAGAAGTGAACTATTCATTACAATTGTAGACCTTCCTTACTAATGACAGTTACACAGGAGTTGGAGAAGGAACCCTTTCATACTGCCAGTCAAAGTCGGTGTGGGGAGTACTGATTACAATAGCAGACCCACCCTTTCTCGATCGCTACAAATCGACATCAGTGAATATATATAGATCGACATACGAAACTATATGCGTGTTTACAATACTGAAGACCTTCATTTACAGATTAACTGCTACTAAACGTACGTCATATCGACAAAGGATTATACCATAAGACACGCCGGATTTAGTGGCCTAAATGGCTGGTCCTATGATATGTAATCTATTCTTGGGTCAGATTGAGTTAGAAACGTGGAACAGGGTAACGTTCTTGTAAGATTATCTCACATTACATTACTTTTCGGATAATTATGTGACAGCTATATACATAGCATTTGGCTCATATATGGCTACTGGGTGGGCCAATTTTCGTGAAGAGTTTGATGATTCTGTATTTCATATAAGTAATCGAAGGTGTAAATTATGCATGTGAAAATTCCAAATTGACTTAACATCCATTAATAGAGAAAAATCAAACGTAAAATTGATACAGATACGGCAAAGAGTAATAAGACCAAGGTTGTAGATCATTCCAAATTGAACGGAGATTGTGCAATCTGTTATGCGATAGCAATTTCAGAAGGTCTGCACCATTATTAAAATTGCCTGCATATTTCGATATTCTTCGGGGATAAAAAGTGAAGAATTTAATGATCTTGGATGTTTTCCGTTCGTTACAGGCTAAAACGTATAATTTTGTCAAATTTCAATTATCTTCTTTTTCTTCTGGCAGATTATGCCGCAATCTGGATTTTCGGCGAGGCGGGTAAAAATTAGGACTTTCAGAAACTAAACCAAAAATTATGCAGATGGTCATTATTACCCCTTAAACGGAAAGCTGTACGAAAATTTCGCCAAAATAGTCAGTGTAGAGGCACACAGTCGTTACGATTTGATTTATATAGATAAGGAATCTGCTCCATGTAAAACACCTTTTTGGTTATGGCCGCTGGACTTAACCTGCAAAACTGACCATTCATGATATCTCCCTTATTAATCCTCCTGACGAAAAAATGCACATGAAAAAAAGGTTTAGAGGTGGAATTCCATCACGTTTGGTCGATTTCCAGTCAGGTTGGTCTTGTTCTCTATATATTGTGCAAGAGTAAAATCACCATTTCGGTTCCCTATAAACCGCCAGTCCATTCCGGAATATGAAATGTTATTTACGTTTAAAACCTACCTTTGGACAGGTGGATGCTAAATATGAATTTTGGTTCGAATGTCTTCAGTAGTTTTCAAGTTGTAAGGAATACGCTTTACACGCACCCGCTCGTGAGTTAAGTCCGATGGGACTTGTACAAAAAAACGGTCCGTTAATGATATCTCCCTTATTAATCCTCGTATCGAAATGATGCACATGAGAAAAAAGGTTTAGAAATTAATTTCTACCAAGGCAGGTAGATTTAAATTAACGTTGGTTGTGTATATTTTGTGGAAGTGCAAAATCACTGTTTCGGTTTCGTATAAACCCCCAGTCAGTTCAGGGATTTAGAAACAATATTTGCCCTAAAATCTATCAAGGACAGGTGTATTCTAAATATGAGTATTGGTGGAAATACATCCAGTAGTTTGTAGCACTCGCGTACATACGGCGTAATTAAGGAAGAAAATAATACAGTTAAGATAGTTGAAAGTAATAGAAAATGGATTATAACTGAGGACAGCCGGAAAACGACAAATATGTAAATGCCAAGTTAATGTATTGGAAAAACAAATGCACCTCCATAAATTATGCTAGTGTGAGTTATGGATATAATAAAACGGTAACAGAGGAGCAATTTAGGTCCATTGATTCCTAGGTAAACAAATAATAAGAAGATGACTAATGGTGTTATTATTTAATCTATTCGAAGGCGGTTATAACATCCAACGATATTCCGCCAATATCCCGCAGATAGGCCGATTGACGCCTTTCTTGCATTCTACCCAAGGAACAACCAAGAATTTAAAAGCATAATGAGGAAAATGGCAATACGTTACTTCCCTGCTGGCATGCAGTCAGAGACGTTGCCATGGTAACCTGTAGGTTCGTTGTCGGTCTGTCGGTCACTCAATGCAGAGCATGGTACCAGCAGAAAATTGTAAATTTCTCCGTCATGTAAAGAGTAAGGTAAATTATAAACATAACGAAAGTTGTTTATAATGAAGAGACGTTTCACGTACGGTAAACGAAGTTTACAGAAAATCAATAGTATAAGAGAAAATGGAGGAAAACCATTCTCGTTTTCCAATAAACACCCCGTCTATTCAAAGATTTTAAAATGATATGCATATCGAAACCTTCCCCGGGAGGAGTATGCTCTAAATGTGAAGTTTGGTTGAGATCTATCCAGCCGTTTCGACGTGATAGTGGAAAAACCATTCTGGTTTTCCTATAAACGCCTCGTGTATTCAAAGATTTTAAAATAATATGCATATCGATACCTTCCCCGGGATGAGTATACTCTAAATATGAAATTTGGTTGAGATCCATCCAGCCGTTTCGACGTGATGGTGGAAAAACCATTCTGGTTTTCCTATAAACCCCCGTGTATTCAAGGATTTTAAAATGATATGCATATCGAAACCTTCCCCGGGAGGAGTATACTCTAAATATGAAGTTTGGTTGAGATATATCCAGCCGTTTCGACGTGATGGTGGAAAAACCATTCTGGTTTTCCTATAAACGCCTCGTGTATTCAAAGATTTTAAAATAATATGCATATCGAAACCTTCCCCGGGAGGAGTATACTCTAAATATGAAATTTGGTTGAGATCTATCCAGCCGTTTCGACGTGATGGTGGATAAACTATTCTGGTTTTCCTATAAACCCCCGTGTATTCAAAGATTATAAAATGATATGCATATCGAAACCTTCCCCGGGATGAGTATACTCTAAATATGAAATTTGGTTGAGATCTATCCAGCCGTTTCGACGTGATGGTGGAAAAACCATTCTGGTTTTCTTATAAACCCCCCGTGTATTCAAAGGTTTTAAAATGATATGCATATCGAAACCTTCCCCGGGATGAGTATACTCTAAATATGAAATTTGGTTGAGATCTATCCAGCCGTTTCGACGTGATGGTGGAAAAACCATTCTGGTTTTCCTATAAACCCCCCGTGTATTCAAAGATTTTAAAATGATATGCATATCGAAACCTTCCCCGGGAGGAGTATACTCTAAATATGAAGATTGGTTGAGATATATCCAGCCGTTTCGACGTGATGGTGGAAAAACCATTCTGGTTTTCCTATAAACACCCCGTGTATTCAAATTTTTTAAAATAATATGCATATCGAAACCTTCCCCGGGATGAGTTTACTCTAAATATGAAATTTGGTTGAGATCCATCCAGCCGTTTCGACGTGATGGTGGAAAAACCATTCTGGTTTTCCTATAAACCCCCGTGTATTCAAGGATTTTAAAATGATATGCATATCGAAATCTTCCCCGGGAGGAGTATGCTCTAAATATTAAGTTTGGTTGAGATCTATCCAGCTGTTTCGACGTGATGGTAGAAAAACCATACTGGTTTTCTTATAAACCTCCGTGTAATCAAAGATTTTAAAATGATATGCATATCGAAACCTTCCCCGGGACGAGTATACTCTAAATATGAAGTTTGGTTGAGATCTATCCAGCCGTTTCGACGTGATGGTGGAAAAACCATTCTGGTTTTCCTATAAACCCCCCGTGTATTCAAAGATTTTAAAATGATATGCATATCAAAACCTTCCCCGGGAGGAGTATACTCTACATATGAAGTTTGGTTGAGATCTATCCAGCCGTTTCGACGTGATGGTGGATAAACTATTCTGGTTTTCCTATAAACCCCCGTGTATTCAAAGATTTTAAAATGATATGCATATCGAAACCTTCCCCGGGAGGAGTATACTCTAAATATGAAGTTTGGTTGAGATATATCCAGCCGTTTCGACGTGATGGTGGAAAAACCATTCTGGTTTTCCTATAAACGCCTCGTGTATTCAAAGATTTTAAAATAATATGCATATCGAAACCTTCCCCGGGAGGAGTATACTCTAAATATGAAATTTGGTTGAGATCTATCCAGCCGTTTCGACGTGATGGTGGATAAACTATTCTGGTTTTCCTATAAACCCCCGTGTATTCAAAGATTATAAAATGATATGCATATCGAAACCTTCCCCGGGATGAGTATACTCTAAATATGAAATTTGGTTGAGATCTATCCAGCCGTTTCGACGTGATGGTGGAAAAACCATTCTGGTTTTCTTATAAACCCCCCGTGTACTCAAAGGTTTTAAAATGATATGCATATCGAAACCTTCCCCGGGATGAGTATACTCTAAATATGAAATTTGGTTGAGATCTATCCAGCCGTTTCGACGTGATGGTGGAAAAACCATTCTGGTTTTCCTATAAACCCCCCGTGTATTCAAAGATTTTAAAATGATATGCATATCGAAACCTTCCCCGGGAGGAGTATACTCTAAATATGAAGATTGGTTGAGATATATCCAGCCGTTTCGACGTGATGGTGGAAAAACCATTCTGGTTTTCCTATAAACACCCCGTGTATTCAAATTTTTTTAAATAATATGCATATCGAAACCTTCCCCGGGATGAGTTTACTCTAAATATGAAATTTGGTTGAGATCCATCCAGCCGTTTCGACGTGATGGTGGAAAAACCATTCTGGTTTTCCTATAAACCCCCGTGTATTCAAGGATTTTAAAATGATATGCATATCGAAATCTTCCCCGGGAGGAGTATGCTCTAAATATTAAGTTTGGTTGAGATCTATCCAGCCGTTTCGACGTGATGGTGGAAAAACCATTCTGGTTTTCCTATAAACCCCCCGTGTATTCAAAGATTTTAAAATGATATGCATATCAAAACCTTCCCCGGGAGGAGTATACTCTACATATGAAGTTTGGTTGAGATCTATCCAGCCGTTTCGACGTGATGGTGGATAAACTATTCTGGTTTTCCTATAAACCCCCGTGTATTCAAAGATTTTAAAATGATATGCATATCGAAACCTTCCCCGGGAGGAGTATACTCTAAATATGAAGTTTGGTTGAGATCTATCCAGCTGTTTCGACGTGATGGTGGAAAAACCATTCTGGTTTTCTTATCAACCCCCGTGTAATCAAAGATTTTAAAATGATATGCATATCGAAACCTTCCCCGGGATGAGTATACTCTAAATATGAAATTTTGTTGAGATCTATCCAGCCGTTTCGACGTGATGGTGGAAAAACCATTCTGGTTTTCCTATAAACCCCCCGTGTATTCAATGATTTTAAAATGATATGCGTATCGAAACCTTCCCCGGGAGGAGTATACTCTAAATATGAAGTTTGGTAGAGATCTACCCAGCCGCTTCGACGTGATGGTGGAAAAACCATTCTGGTTTTCCTATAAACCCCCCGTGTATTCAAAGATTTTAAAATAATATGCATATCGAAACCTTCCCCGGGATGAGTATACTCTAAATATGGAGTTTGGTTGAGATCTATCCAGTCGTTTCGACGTGATGGTGGAAAAACCGTTCTGATTTTCCTATAAACCCCCGTGTATTCAATGATTTTAAAATGATATGCATATCGAAACCTTCCCCGGGATGAGTATACTCTAAATATGAAATTTGGTTGAGATCTATCCAGCCGTTTCGACGTGATGGTGGAAAAACCATTCTGGTTTTCCTATAACCCCCCCCCCCGTGTATTCAAAGATTTTAAAATGATATGCATATCTAATCCTTCCCCGGGAGGAGTATACTCTAAGTATGAAGTTTGGTTGAGATCTATCCAGCCGTTTCGACGTGATGGTGGAAAAACCATTCTGGTTTTCCTATAAACCCCCCGTGTATTCAAATATTTTAAAATGATATGCATATCGAAACCTTCCCCGGGAGGAGTATACTCTAAATATGAAGTTTGCTTGAGATCTATCCAGCCGTTTCGACGTGATGGTGGAAAAACCATTCTGGTTTTCTTATAAACCCCCCGTGTATTCAAAGATTTTAAAATGATATGCGTATCTAAACCTTCCCCGGGATGAGTATACTCTAAATATGAAGTTTGGTTGAGATCTATCCAGCCGTTTCGACGTGATGGTGGAACAGACAAACAGACAAACAGACAAACAGACAAACAGAAACGAACAACTTTATTTATAAGATTATTTTTATACCACTCCCCTCGCCCCCTGCCAAAAGGGTGCTAGGGGTGTCTTACCCTCACGCGGTTTGTCTCCTGATACTAATTGATAAGTGTACCACGTTTGGTGAAATTGCTCCAGTGGTTTAGGAGGAGATGTGTCATATACACACCCACACCCACACACCCACGCACACACATACATCAATTTTTATATATAGTAAGAAGAAGAAGATAATATTTTTATATGTAGTTTTTCGATTAATTTTATATCTCACCCCCTTCGCTCCCCACTTGGATTTGCAAAAAATCCGGAGTAATACTATTCATCTCAGAGACCCTGAAATCTATGGATTCGAAACTGTTTTTAATTATTTCTATATCTCACCCCACCCCCCCCACCCTTTGCTCCCAACCTAAAAGGGGGCTGGATTTTAAAAATTTCTAGAGTATCACTTTTCAACTCAGCGACCCCGAAAACTATGAATTCGACACTATTCTCGATTATTATTGTAACTACCACCCCCCTGACCCTCTCCCTTAAGGGCGCTAGGGATGGCTTACCCCCCACAGTGATCGTCTCCCGATAGTAAGTGATTCGTGTACCAAGTTTGGTTGAAATTGCTCCAGTGGTTTAGTTGGAGATGTGTCATTTACACACACACTTCCATTTCTATATATAGTAAGATTTTTACACTCGTTCTTCACCCCCTTTCCATCCCCGCCCAAAGGAGTCCTATGAGTGCCTTACACAACAGTATATTTTTTTCCCAGATATTAAGTCTTATTTGTACCTATTTTGGTTGACAGCTATGCCCAAACGTACATGCATAATCTCACTGCTCTAGAATCCTGGAGCTGACGTTGCCATGGTTACGGCAGTTCATTTCTTTATCCGATTCCTAGAGCAGGGGTAGTGTGGTGCCAATATCTCCGTAACGGTTGGTTTTAGGGCCTTAAAACATGGTTTTCGGGCCCGTAGGGCTTACCGAGTTTTGTTCTTTGCGTCAAGAGGATTAAATTGAGCTTTGTCTCGTCCTTATACGACAAATTCGATATTTTGCCTATAATAGTATAAGAGAAAATGGAGGAAAACCGTTTTTCCTATAAAACCCCCGTCTTTTCAAAGATTTTAAAATGATATGCATATCGAAACCTTCCCCGGGGTCAGTATACTCTAAATATGAAGTTTGGTTGAGATCTATCCAGCCGTTTCGACGTGATGGTGGAACAGACAAACAGACAGACAAACAGACAAACAGAAACAATTTTATTTATATAGATTATCATCCTTTATTATATTTTATTTACCTAAATTTCGTAGCTCATATTCCTAAGATATTTTCAACATTGAGTTGCTTGCCTGAAAGGCTAGAACTGGATTTTTCTCTCTTTCTAGAAAACTTTTCCAGCCGAGAACTTACATTTCGACGGCTATTTACGAGGAAGAATTGAGAAGTAAAACACAATACAAATATTTAATAAGTATGATAAACAAAAACGTGTGCAAAGGAACCTACAGCTTTCTTCTTATTTTTCAACATATGGAGACAGATTGTTGAGCTCTCTCTCTCACCTCGAGTCGAGGAAGTGAGTTTGAAAGCCCTCTGGAGAAATGAAGGAAGTAGCGAACGTGACGGATCGCGCTACTGCAGACAGAATTAATGTCAGGAATGTTTTGAATGTGCAGCTGAGTTTTATGACAAATAAACCGCACTTAACGAGTAGCAAGTGTTCACAATCAGGAGTGAGCATTCTCTTGAATATAGGTCGCACCGCCACGTACTGCATTTACTGCGTCACACTCAGTGCTCACCTTATTATTTATTTATTTATTTATTTATTTATTTATTTATTTATTTATTTATTTATTTATTTATTTATTTATTTATTTATTTATTTATTGAAAATTATGCGGGACTGAAATTTCCTTCATGAACAACATTTCAGCTTCAGTTAAACACTGAAAATTCGGGGAGATATAATTTTTATTTCTTTTATTTCCAAAATCATCCTCTACTCGGGGGCTATCTCAGACAAATAATACACAAAAGCAATTTCATTCAAAAACAAAATCATACATACATACATACATACATACATTATCATTAAAGACTTTTACGCCTTTCAGCGTTCAGTCTGCAAGCCTCTGTGAATTTACTTAACGTCGCCACAATCCTTTATTTGCAACTAGTGCTGTGGCTAGTTCTATACCTCTTATCTTTAAATCGTTAGAAACTGAGTCTAACCATCGTCGTCTTGGTCTCCCTCTACTCCTCTTACCCTCTATAACAGAGTCCATTATTCTCCTAGGTAACCTCTCCTCCTCCATTCGCCTCACATGACACATGACACCACCACCGAAGCCGGTTTATGCGTACAGCTTCATCCATCGAGTTCATTCCTAACTTCGCCTTTATCTCCTAGTACCGAGTACTCACCTGCCATTGTTTCCACCTGTTTGCACTAGCAATCATTTTCGCTACTTTCATGTCGGTTACTTCCAACTTATGAATAAGATATCCTGATTCAACCCAGCTTTCGCTCCCGTAAAGCAAAGTTGGTGTGAAAACAGACCGATGTAAAGATAGTTTCGTCCGGGAGCTGACTTCCTTCTTACAGAACACTGTTGTTCGCAACTGAAAGCTCACTGCATTACCTTTACCACACCTTGATTCAATCTCCCTTACTATATTGCCATCCTGGGAGAACACACAACCTAAATACTTAACATTTTCTACCTGTTCCAACTTTGTATCACCAATCTGACATTTAATTCTGTTGAATTTCTTACCTACTGACATCAATTTAGTCTTCGAGAGGCTAATTTTCATACCATACTCATTGCACCTATTTTCAAGTTCCAAGATATTAGACTGCAGGCTTTCGGCACAATCTGCCATTAAGACCAAGTCGTCAGCACAGGCCAGACTGCTTACTACATTTCCACCCAAGTGAATCCCTCCCTGGCATTTTATACCTTTCAGCAGATGATCAATGTACACCAAAATCTTCCCATGACTTCTTTTTGGATTCAACAACTATTTGTTTCGCTCTGTTTATTTCATTTACGTACAACTCCCTGTCCGCCTCGGCCCTTGTTTGGAGCCATTTCTGATAAGCCTTCTTATTACGTTTACAAGCTGCTCTCACTTCATCATTCCACCAAGATGTTCGCTTTTTCCCGTCTTTACACACAGTCGTTCCTAGGCATTCCCTTGCTGTTTCTACTACAGCATCCCTGTATGCCACCCATTCTCTTTCTATATCCTGAACCTTCTCACTGTCTACTGTTCGAAACTTCTCACTAATAATATCCATGTACTTCTGTCTAATTTCCTCGTCCTGGATATTTTCTACCCTTATTCGTTTGCAGACAGATTTCACTTTCTCTACCCTAGGCCTAGAGATACTTAGTTTCACTACAGGTCAGATAGTGGTCTGTATCATTGAAAAATCCCCGAAAAACTCGTACATTCCTAACAGATTTCCTGAATTTGAAGTCGGTTAATATATAGTCTATTATGGATCTGGTACCCCTAGCCTCCCTTGTGTAGCGGTGAATAGCCTTATGCTTGAAGAATGTATTCGTAACAGCTAAACCCATACTAGCACAGAAGTCCAGCAAACGCTTCCCATTCCCATTAGTTTCCATATCTTACCCACATTTACCAATCACCCTTTCGCATCCTTCAGTTCTATTTCCAACTCTCGCATTGAAATCGCCCATTAGCACTATTCTATCCTTGCTGTTGACTCTGACTACGATGTCAATCAATGCTTCATAAAACTTGTCAACTTCATCCTCATCTGCTCCCTCACACGGTGAATACACTGAGACAATTATCGTCCTAATTCCTCCCACTGACAAATCTACCCACATTATTCGCCCATTTACGTGCCTAACAGAAACTATGTTGCGTGCAATAGTATTCCTGATGAAGAGCCCTACCCCAGACTCTGACCTTCTCTTTTTAACACCCGTCAAGTACACTTTATAACCTTCTAGAACTTCCTCTTTATCTCCTCTTACCTGAGTATAACTTACTCCTAGCACATCGAGATGCATCCTCTTTGCTGACTCAGCCAGTTCTACTTTCTTTCTTCCATAAGCGCCATTAATATTGATAGCTTCCCATCGAATTCCATTTATTTCACCAAGTTGTTTCCAAGGAGTCCCTCGCCTGTCAAATGAGAGTGGGACTCCGTTAAAATTTTCTGAGCTTGAATTCATGAAGCAGGATACTACCCTACTTACTCATAGTCCAAGTGAGGATACCTCCTCTAACGGGTTATGGACCACGGGTGAATTGTATAGTCCTAGCCGCCTGAGCACAAGGAGGGCCATCACTCAGAATATGTTCGAGATGCCCACTCTTATTCCATAGCAATTGGTATCCCGACTCTCAGGACCACTTACTAGGCCACTCAGCCGTTGCCCGTGGTTCACGAACTAGGACGTGACTACAGTAACCCACAAACATGAACCATTTAAAGTAAATTATATCTCAGTCTGGCAAATATAAGTGGTGTCTGAGAACCCCTGAGCGCTTTCAGCCGCCAGTCGACGAACTCCTGGCTAATGATGTTAAAGATTGTCATCGCCTGTGTCCCTCTCGCACCCCTCACTTCTACCTCGTCCACTCGGGAATATAGGCAGGTAGATAGACATCTTTTCTCTGCCTACTTTGTCTGGTTCTTCGGAGTGCGTTTCCAATCTTACCCTAATAAATATCCTTTCTTTCCTCTCATGCCTAACAGCCTCGTGCTACCATTTACTCCGATGCTAAGAACTTCCTCATGCACCACGGAGCGACTGTGCTACGGACGACCTGGTGGTGTGATGTCTTGTGTTTCGAGGAGAGTCACCGAAGGCACAGGAACCCTAGACTTTTAAGTCTCACTGCAGCGGTTACAATCAATGGAACTTCCCGGTACAGCTCTCACAGGTGCAATGTTACATGTCATTTTCAGCGCTTCTCTCCACTCCGTGCTAGAAAAGCCTTCTTTTTTTAAGTTTGATAGAGCTATCCAAGACTCACAATTTGAAACCTTCCCTGGTCCTTTTGCCCTTAAACTTTCGGCACAATTGAGGAAATTGCATAATTGTACGTTTTCCTGACCCCTACGTTGTCTGTTAAGGAATGTTTTCTACATTAAGAGAAAAATGACAGACTTCTGTTCAGTTTCTATTTCAAACTTCAGTGGCACAATAAATTAGCCTTTCCCAAGATAGTGGGTTTGATCCTGTCTGGGTTCAGAGGTGTTTGACGGCACAGAAGAAGCACTTTTTCGCATTTCTCTTTTAATTTTTATATTCTTCTCATTTGTATTAAAAGATAATGACTTTCATATACAGTAACTACAAGAATTAGTAATACACATCCAGTATAAAGAACGTCACGCTGTTAATGCTGTATATTGTACTACATATAGGATGGTCGGACAAATGAGTGTTCGAGGGTTGGTCATACTGAAGAAAATATTCGATATCTCGTTTTATCAGCTGTTGAAGTTAGCCAAACAGATCACATCGCGGGCGAATTCAAATAGGGTTGGTGCGAGGCTGCACATAGCTTAAGACCAGCTTCAGAGCGCCAATCGAAGAAAAACTTCGCCAGGGAAGGGACTCGAACACGGAGCTCCGAGCTGACACCGCCTCAAACCCACGGTGTATTTGTAGCAGCGATGTGGTATGCAATGACGACACCGCCACGTGCACATTTATTAACACCGCCTCGCAAAGCTCATTTGACTCCATCCGCGAAGCGATCTGATTGGTTACTTTCAGCGGCAAGAGATACTGAATGATTTGTTTTCAAATTATCTGTCAGTATGACCAACCCTCAAACGCTCACATAATGTCCAGATAGAGGAGGTGAGTAATACTAAAGAAGTATTAAAATTTACATACGATAACAATGACATTTACAGTAAGATACAAAAGTTGAAAACTAGAAAAGCAGCTGGAATTGATAAGATTTCTGGGGATATACTAAAGACAATGGGTTGGGATAGAGTATCATATCTGAAGTACTTGTTTGATTATTGTTTGCATGAAGGAACGTTACCAAATGAATGGAGAGTTGCTATAGTAGCCCCTGTATATAAAGGAAAGGGTGATAGACATAAAGCTGAAAATTACAGGCCAGTCAGTTTGACATGCATTGTATGTACGCTTTGGGAAAGCATTCTTGCTGATTATATAAGACATGTTTGCAAAATTAATAACTGGTTTCATAGAAGGCAGTTTGGGTTTAAAAAGGTTATTCCACTGAAGACCAACTAGTAGGATTCCAGCATGATATAGCAGATATACTGGATTCAGGAGGTCAATGGGACTGTATCGCAATTGACCTGTCTAAGGCATTCGATAGGGTAGATCATGGGAGGCTACTGGCAAAAATGAATGCAGTAGGGCTTGATAAAAGAGTGACTGAATGAGTGGCTCTGTTTCTAGAAAATATAACTCAGAGAATTAGAGTAGGTGAAGCTTTATCTGTCCCTATAAAAATTAAGAGGGGAATTCCTCAAGGCAGTATTATTGGACCTTTATGTTTTTTATATATATATCAATGATATGTGTAAAGAAGTGGAATCAGAGATAAGGCTTTTCGCTGATGATCTAATTCTCTACACAGTAATAAATAAGTTACAATATTGTGAACAACTGCAAAATGACCTCGATAATGTTGTGAGATGGACAGTAGGCAATGGTATGATGATAAACGGAGATAAAAGTCAGGTTGTGAGTTTCACAAATAGGAAAAATCCTCTCAGTTTTAATTACTGCGTTGATGGGGGTGAAAGTTCCCTTTGCGGATCATTGTAAACACCTAGGTATTAATATAAGGAAAGATCTTCATTGGGGTAATCACATAAATATGATTGTAAACAAAGGGTACTGATCTCTGCACATGGTTATGAGAGTATTTAGGGGTTGTAGTAAGGATATAAAGGAGAGAGCATATTTGTCTCTGGTGAGACCCCAACTAGAATATGGTTCCAGTGTATGGGACCCTTACCAGGATGACTTGATTCAGGAACTGGAAAAATTCCAAAGAAAAGCAGCTCGATTTGTTCTGGGCGATTTCCGACAAAAGAGTAGCGTTACAAAAATGTCGCAAAGTTTGGGCTGGGAGGACTTGGGAGAAAGGAGACGAGCTGCTCGACTAAGTGGTATGTTCCGAGCTGTCAGTGGAGAGATGGCGTGGGAGGACATCAGTAGACAATAAGTTTGGATGGTGTTTTTAAAAGTAGGAAAGATCACAGTATGAAGATAAAGTGGGAATTCAAGAGGACAAATGGGGGAAAATATTCGTTTATAGGAAGGGGAGTTAGGGATTGGAATAACTTACCAAGGGAGATGTTCAATAAATTTCCAATTTCTGTGCAATCATTTAAGAAAAGGCTAGGAAAACAACAGATAGGGAATCTGCCACCTGGGCGACTGCCCTAAATGCAGATCAGTAGTGATAGATTGATTGATTGATTGATAGATTGATTGATTGATAGATAGATAGATAGATAGATAGATAGATAGATAGATAGATAGATAGATAGATAGATTGATTGATTGATTGATTGATTGATTGATTGATTGATTGATTGATTGATTGATTGATTGATTGATTGATTGATTGATTGATTGAACCGATCACCCTGAATACAGTTTTACATGCTCTCGAACAGAACTCAGCCTCAATTAGTTCGTATTTAAAGACGACTTCCCTGCCGTTGGCGTCCAGCAACTTAAAGAAAGCCTTTGGGGAAAACAACCAATACCGTGACGTCTCTCAAGATCTTCAACAATTGTGAAAAGTCGTTGCGAAGCGAATCATGTCCGCAGAACGAAATGTTACAAGAGAAACGAGGAAAAGTGATTATAGCAAACCAGGAAGTACTCACAAAGTACCCATTCATCGATCAGCTGGCTATTGGTTGTCTCCGCAAGCCACATCTGGAATTCCCCACCAGCTGAAATTACGAGCCTCGCAAATGCATCGAACTTGGCGAAGCAATGCAGGAAATCGGTGTACGTGAGTCCATTTACCCTCCAGGGTTCGTTTTTCCCTCGGATTCAACAAGGGATCCTGCCTCTACCACCTCAAGGGCGTGCGTGAGACATTGGGTCAGTGGGATACAACTGGGGAGGAGAACCACTCCCTCGTCCACACGGCCTCGCCTGCTATGCTGAGCAAGAACCTTGTGGGCGATGGGCAGATTAGAAGGGATAGACAAGAAAGAGGGAAGGAAGCGACCGTGGCCTTAAGTTACAGTAGGTACCATCCCAACATTTGCCTGGAGTGGGAAGCCACGGCTACCACTTCGAGAATGAATGAGGTGGGAATCAAACCCCCTTTACTCAGTTAACCTCCCGAGCTGAGTGGACTCCGTTCCCTCGTACCACTTTTCAAATTTCGTCGCAGTGCCGCGAAACGAATACGGACCTCCGGGGATGGCAGCTAATCATACTAACCACTACACCACAGAGATGGACCTGGAACAGATATACATATAAAAATTAAGTAGTAAATTAATATAAATTAGTCTTTAAACCTACTTATGTACGATCTAAACTTAAGTAAAAATACATTCGTTTACAAGATGACTTTAGGTACAAGTTGTAAGTTTAATAGTAAGCAAAATGTCACATTTCAAATGCAGACGAATGCATGGTCAGCTAGAACAGCAGGTTTCATAGCTTGAGTCCCGCCATCTAAAATAAGGATTTATTAAATAAATAAATAAATAAATAAATAAATAAATAAATAAATAAATAAATAAATAAATAAATAAATAAATAAATAAATAAATAAATAAATAAATAAATAAATAAATAAATAAATAAATAAATAAATAAAACAAAAGTGTGGTTGTTCTACGATGTGCATGCACCCAGAAACGACGGAAAATTAAATCGTTTCAGAATCAGATTTTGCCAAAATCGAAAAAAAAAATTGATTAATATAATCTGATCCGCACTGTATGGTAATAGCATCTTTTGTAATTATATTAAAGTATTTAAATTATGAAACTTTACAATAACTGAAGAAATGTCGTATATTATTGATAAGAACGTGTGTAAAATGAGAGAATTTTTACGTGTCATTAGGAAGACCAACTCTCCCATAATTCTCGGAATCTCCCGTATTTTCTGTCTCTTTGGGTAAATTTCTCCCGTATATTTTCGTCAACTAGTATCATTCAATTTCAATCATTTAAATTTTGCACGCGCGGTCGAAGTTCGTTTAAACGCAATTGATTTTATATCGAGTTTTAAAATAGATTATCTCCTTTAGAAATGATCAACAAGTGAGTTTAAATCTTCTTGTCTGTTAAACCAATGAACGCGTATTTTATTACTTCCTTTCTTTCTTTATTTATTTCGTTTTTTGTGTAGTTCAGCTGGCGGTGCTTTGGTTGCAGTGGTTTTACTCTACTTTGCCGTTTAGGAGCAAAAGTTTATAATACAACAATGAGCAGTAATGAGGAAGCTAAAATGCCACCAAAAATGTATATGTGTACATATCTTTCGAAATGGGAAACTGTGTATTCCTGGATCGGACCTGCAAAATCTAATGTTTATAAAGCAAAGTGTTCGATTTGCAAACGCGAGTTTAGCATCGCACATGGCGGCAACAACGACTGTATACAGCACATGAACACTGCAGGTAACAAACTAGTATTATTTATTCTGAAATATTGTATATTGTTCTTCAGTGCGTAAATTGTTCGAATTACGTAAGTTGGCCTTTCTAAGTTAACTTCTTGTGTTTTCTTCTAGGTCACAGAAACAAAGTAAAAGATGCCAGCACTTCTTTCTTCAGTTCTCCCAACCTTAGTAGAGGCCCAAATAATGAAGATGTAAAAACTCGTGCTGGTGGACTTTCATTAGTTTATTACATAGTGCGACACAATCACAGCTACAGGAGCACGGACTGTGCGACCAAACTTTCAAAAAAAGGCGTTCAGAGAATCGGATATGTCCAAAAAAATCTGTTGTGGACGAACAAAAGCTGAACTGATTGTAAATAACGTATTACCCCAAGAAGTGTAAATGAATTTTTGAAGTTTTAAATGACCCCCAAAAGTGTAGCACGTTCTTTTCTTTAGCAACAGATGCCTCCAATCACCTAAACAAAAAAATGTTTCCAATCGTAGTGCGATATCTTGACCCCTTTAGTGGAATCCAAAACAAATAGTTTGATTTCATAGAACAGGCATAAGAAAGTACAATTGATGTCCATAGGTTATGAATTAACTCACTAAAGTGAAACAGTTTGAATGTCAGTCATATATCATCACACTGTGCCGATGGTGCCAATGTGAATTACGGCGAGCATCATTAAGTCACGTAACTGTTAAGTGATGAGAACGGAAAAATTGTAAAAGCCAGCTGTTCCAACCATGTGATTCATAATGCCTTGAAATGTGCACGTAAATGTTTATATTATATGGATATTTAAGTGTTAGTGTTAAAGATTTACAGTCATTTTTTCATTTTCTGCCAAAGGAAGGGAAACATTAAGCTCATTTTCTGAATTTTTTGATGTTGAATGAACTAAAATCGTTCGTCATGTAAGTACTAGATGGTTATCTCTTACACCTGCCGTAGAAAGTCTATTTTATTAATTGGGAGCCTATTAAAAGCTATTTTTAAAGCATAGATAATTCAGACTGAATAAACATTTTAAAACGGCATTTCAGCAATGAGAATACAGAAGTAGAAACAATTCTTGAGGCTCATGTTAGTTTCTTTGTGAATATTGGAAACGTTTTCATTCAAACAGCAAAATATTTGGAGAATTCTGATCTTAGTATTATGGAGTCCCATGAAGAAGTACAGTTACTTATTAACAAAGTTGGACAGAGAATTAAAGATAGATACTTCGGTAGTGCTACTCACAAAATGTTAACTACTGTTCACGGTTCAAATTTGAAATCTACACGTGAAAGCAGTTTCCTTGAAATGTTATGATTCTTTGTATTCTTACATTCTTAACAAATTTAATGATAGTAAAAAGTGTTTAAAGGGGCTGCCTGGCCGAGGTGGTAAAGGCCTGCTCGGTTCGCCCGGAAGGACGTGGGTTCGAATCCCCGTCAGGAAGTCATAAAATTTAAGAAACGAGATTTCCACTTCCAAAGGTGCATATGGCCCTGAGGTTCACTCGGCCTACACTAAAAATGAGTGCCAGGTTAATTCCTGGGGGCAAAGGCGGCCGGGCGTAGAGCTAACCACTCTACCCCATCATGTGCCGCGGTTAACAATTGTGGAAGCCTTTACCTTCCACTCCTCCAAGGGCCTTCATGGCCTGTACGGAGGTGTCTTTGTCTTATAAAGTGTTTAACCCTTTTAAGTTCGTATGTCGAAAATGTTCCATTATAATGTTTACTGCAAGGAAAACATATGTTAACTTAATTTAACTAGCAAGCAATTCTAGGGCAATACGTAGACTTTAGAGAATCCATGACCGTGTGAATATAATTCTTAGCGTGATTTTGGCAGGCAATCCGCGATTGTGAATGATTTGAACTCGAGTGAAGATGATTGTCTTTCAGAATGTAATTAGAGAAAGTAGCATCGGGGTGCTTGAGAAATATTGAGTGAATCTGAAGCTGAGTAAGGCTCCAGTTAATTAGATGATGACTGCTCTGACTAGGTAACGTGCAAGACTATCCACGCTGATTTTATATAGTTTTTGCATAATTAGACAGGGTAAATACACACATTCGTACATTCTGCATATTCAGTGCTGGCGTAAGCATGTCAAGGCAGTTATTCCAGCTTGAGTTTTTCAAAATAAATGGTTAGCCTTAAGAGCAGATAGCAGTATACCCATACATTTCCAGAAAAAGAAATATGGCATATGGCCGACTAAACAAATTCGAGTGCTACGACTTAATAGTACTATTTCTTAAAAGGGAATTGACATTCGATGACAAACATGACGTTATGGAATGTGTCCAACGGGACTGTGTTGAATGAAGGTGAATTGTATGAGGAATTTTGTAGTGGTAAGGATGTAATAACATGTGATGTGTCCTTAGAGGGTAACTCTAGCCAGAAGTGTATGGCGGTTTTCAGCAGCTTAAAATCGAGAAATATAACTTCTGAAAATATAATAAAAATCTTCCGGGCTATTATGCCGTGGTCCACTCCTCTCGCTTCTCCCAGACGTTTCGACTACTGCTGCTGTGGCGTCGTGTAGAAACGCTCTCCTGTATCCCGCTGGCGACTACACGACGCCACAGTCGCAGCAGTAGTCGAAACGTCTGGGAGAAGCGAGAGGAGTGGACAACGGCATAATAGCCCGGAAGATTTTTATTATATTGACACCGGCCGTGAAAGCCTTCATACTTTAATCACTTCTGAAAGCTTGGGAAGGTTAGTAGGCTATATTGTGACGGTACTAGGTAGTAATGCTCATACAAAGAGACAATGTTCTCATATGAATAACAAGTGGACAGATGTTAGGAATAGGAGCACTACAAAGCTGATCAAGTCAGAACTGGAAGTTGCCTTGAACTTCACGTATTCTTGCACTGAATTTGTAAAATTTGCAAAAGTTATGGCAAACTATTGCCTAAAGCAAAATTGGGTGAACAATATATTTAGGTCTTCTTAAAGTATAAAATAAAGTTCTTTTAAATTTTTTTGCAAACACTGCATTGGGTTCTTTTCTTTCTTTTTGGTGAAATTTTGCCATGTTTTAAATCTCTCTTGTTTTGGGGTCAAGATTATAGAAATCTCCCTTATTTTCTTCAAAAATAGTTGGTCACTCTACAGTATGTCTAATGCTCTTCCTACACTGAAATATTGCTCCTTGATCGTGCTGCAACTGAGTGTTGTGATAAGTGAATGGCACCTCATTTGCAGAATTTCCAACGTAACACAATGAAGTTCCATTGTATCAAAAGTAACAAATTACAGTATGTCCGCCAACAGCTCCTGTCATTTCAGTTGATACAAGAAAATAATATCAAATTTCCCTTTGGGAAAATCAAGACAACTGTCTCAGCCACAGTGAGGTCACCGGCTTGGCGTACAACTCAGTTCGGGAGAGAGAGCAGTGGGGAAGTGCTACGTATAACTAACCCACATTCCAATGTACTTTGCGTCAGAGTAACCTCCAGTGCGATTCGATGAAAATAGTATGAAATATTGTTGTGAATTAATTTATTAGTGCGAAGAGGGACCACATTTATAGGTTCACATTAATTCGAGCAATAAAAAAATTGCACTGGTACATTTTGTCCTCTACAAGGAAAAGCATAGAATCTTCGATATATTTATGAACTAGACGACGAGGGAGCGAGTAGAGATTGTTTGTTCCCCTCTTAGTACCCTATTACGACACGCCTGGAGCACCCACAGGAGAGATAAGATTCCCGTTCAATCGAAAGAAATATTAGTGTATCTTCAAAGGAGACGTAAGGTCCATGGACCATGAGAAAATCAAGGACATTCTAGACGTCGTAAAAATATTATTATTATTATTATTATTATTATTATTATTATTATTATTATTATTATTATTATTATTGTACCGGGCGGTACACCTCTACACCGTTTATTTAAAAGTTGCGCCAGTTGAAACTCCTCTTCTGGAGGAAGGTTGAACTTTATCTATTCTATTAATTCTCTACTTTCTCAGAAGATGTCACCACGTGGAAAATTTTGAGTTTTTGAACTGTGTCACTTTTGATGTGTTTTTGTTTAGCTTGAAGTAAGAAGTGTGAACTTTCTCTTCTAGAGGACACTACTGAAGATCAACAATAGTGCAACCTAGTGCGGAGTCAAAGAACTATTTTGTTGAAGAAATTTTTATTTCAAATGTTTGTTCTTTGCTAAATTTCTTTCTGTTATTGTTTAAGTTGGCTGTATACCCCTCTCTTTCCCCTTGTTTTGCATGTAGCCAATCCCGAATTTCTTAAATTAATTTCTATCCAATCAGATGTATCTTCCCCCAACTTGAATCGATTGCGGGGTCCTATACAATAAAAACATTGTGGGCGGGTGTTTTCATTCCCCTAACGCCTAGAAACTTCCGCGAGAGTATATAAACTGCTGATTTTAGGGTCTCCGGGCCACTTCTGTTCCATCTTTCAGTGTATTAAGTACATAGCAGGAGGCGGGAAGCGCCTCTTTCTTCTTCAGCCGTTCAACACCAGGTAATGGCCTATTAATAACTTCTTTTCTTGCTAGGTTGGCAGTTTAACACTCGCGGCGGGTTCGAAGCATTTCCATCATGTAACCTTTTCCTAAAATGTAATTACTCTTTTCATCTTTTTCTTGTAAAGCTACATATTGGGATAGAGAGTGCTACCCTCTCGAGCTCCCACTCACATTTGTTTTGAGGTGAACTTATTTTCTCAAACTATTCTTCGTTTATGTAATGTAAAGTGTTCTTCTCTAAGTCACCTCTGTAGTATGGGATTAGCCCTTGCGTTAGTGGCCCAGAGCCAGATTAGGTTTTAAAAACAAAGTGTATTAGGAGTGCAAGTTCGCCTCCTCTCAAATTGTTATTTTAGAGGTCATGTAATCAACCTTCTTTTCATGTAATAGACCTCAGTAGGTTGGGTATTTTACCCCTGTGAATACGTCCTTAGAGGACAGCTTGAAGGTAGAGTTTGGTGTGGCCTTGTGATAGGCTTACAATTTTGAGAGCGGATCGCTCTTTGAAATTTGTTTCTGTATGCCTCGTGCAGGCTTTATGTGTAATGTTTGGAGCCAGTGGTCCTGGGCATGAATGGGGCTTTCTGCCCCTTGGCTAAAAATTTTTTTGGAGTAAGGCGGGGCTGATGGCCCAAGAGTTATGAAGTAAGGGCACTGAGCCCGAATCCAGTAATATTGTACCTACATTTTTGCTACTCTGTACCTGTTATGATTGTTATCTCTTGTTTTTGAAAAGAAAATATAACCTAGTTAAATTTTAAATTAATTTTACATTGCACGTTAAATTCGTAGCTTGAAACCCATTCACACCCGCACCTTCTTTCACCTCTACCTACCACGGATATCTCCGTAACAAGTGGTAGCAGAGCGTGGTTGAATGGGTCTCAATTTAGCCCCTTTTGACGGCTAAACATTGCTTTAATTCGAACTCTAACAATTTTCTCAGTTGCTGGAATTTTTTGAGTTTTTTTTAAAATTGTTCTGTCATCATGTCCGGCCCTCGCGATGTTCTCCTCCTTAACTATTTGCGCAAAGAGGAGTTGATATACGAGTTAACTATCAGAAACGTTCAATCTGGAGGCACGGTTGCAATAGACACTAACAAGCTTAGAGAGTCCCTTGATTTGCCCATTTCCATCCCCAATTTGGGAGAGAAAGAAATTGACGACTCTCTTTCCACGATCACGGAGAATATTACTGGGCTAGCTTCCGTAGTTAGTTTTTTTGATGAAAATGATCCGTCTCCTAACCAAATTAAGCGTGTGCAAGGCAGATTATATCACTTTTCAAATAGAGTTAATGATCTGTTGTCTCTGAAGGTGAATGACGTTCAGAGGAAGCAAGCTAATACGCTCCTTGAAACTATCTCTGAATTGTCTAGTAAAGTCACTCAATTGTTAACTGGGGAAGTTCCTCCCAAATCTGATCAGCCCACCATAGTGAATGTAAGTAGTGAGGAAGAACCTGCTAAGGGAGAAGGCAATAGGATAACCGTTGCTGCTCAAACTATCTCTGCCCCATTGGACAACGAGTCTGAACGCCGCACATCGTTGAACAATGTACGTGCTGAATTAACTTCCTTGCCATTGAAACCTTTACCTACTATGTCGCCCGGGTTTAGCAGCTTGCCTCATCCATTGGCAATGTTGCTCAGAGGTATATCCAAGTTTTCCGTTAATACCACCAGTGACGTAATTTCATTTTTAAGATTTCTAGTGGAATTTCAGGATCATGCCCTTGTGTTTTCTCTTTCCCCATGTCAAATTTTGCAAATTATCTATCCTTATGCTATTGGGGTTCTCTCAGATAAAATAGTAAGAGCCATAGCTGAACAGTCATCTATCGAAGATTTCCATGCACATCTGCTTGCAAATTTTATTCCTGCCCGCGCGAGGCCATCTCTTATTCAGAAATACTATTATCGGGTACAGCGCTTGGATGAAAACCTGGCAGACTTCATCCAAGATATTAAGTTTTATACTAGGGTGTTTGCTCTCCACTTCCCTGAGGATCAGATCGTGCAAGCTATTATCGAAGGGATTTCACCACCCTACAGGTCATATTTGTGTTTCGCGGCGTGCCCGCAAACCTTCTCTGAACTGGAAGCATTAGCCGTCTCTGCGGAAGGAGTTAGGTATGCCGATTCCTTGCGTGTGGCAAAAGAACCCCCGCCTTCTTTTAGTAATACTCGGCTTCCACCTCGCCGATCAGTCACCCCTCGTAAATGTTATGCTTGCGGGTCGCCTGACCATCTGCGCAATAAGTGTCCTCTGATCAAGTCTAGTAGGGCAAATAATGGAGCTGGTCCATCACAAGGCTGTTTTAAGTGTGGGGCCTTCTCACATATCGCCAAAAATTGCCCAAACTCAAATAGCACCCCCTCCTGCTCAACTTCTGGTGCCAATTCCACCTATGCCAATAATAAAAAGTGACTAGTGGCATCGGTTGAGTCGACTAATCCATCTTCCCGAGACTCAGCCCCTAGTAAACAGGTTGTAAATGCAGAGAACAATCAGCCTTCAAATTCATCTTTTGAATGCCCTAAAGAATGTCTTAGGATTGCGGCGGATACCCCCGCACCTGTTCCTTTTCTTAAGATTGAGTTAAATAACGAGCCTATAACAGCTCTTTTAGATTCAGGCAGTGTTTGTTCGATTATTTCGGCTGAATGGTATTCTAAATTGAAATCTGTTTGTAAACTACCTGACCATGTCTCAGCTCTTATTCAATATGTTTCGGCTAATTCATCGCCATTAGAAATTCTAGGTTCCGTACTGGTCAAAATTCGTATTTTTAAATTTACATGGAAAATCAAACTGTTTGTGGCTAAGCACTTGTCTTGCCCCATCATATTGGGAGCGGACTTCATTTCTCACACTGGTCTGGTGCTCGATCTCCAGAGTAGGTCGTGCACATTCAAATTTGCGTCCAATTGTAGAATTCCCTTGTTAAAGTGTAATTCTGTATCATGTTCATCTATTTCGCCTACCCAGGATGAGATGTTGTTAGACCTTAGACATCTACCTGAGGAGCAGGCTGATAGTATTCGGAAACTGTGTCAGTCGTTTCCCGAGGTGTTCTCTGATACTCTTGGTGTTACTGACCTTATTGAATACAAAATTGAGGTCACGGATTCGATTCCTGTCCGTTTTCCACCGTATAGGCTATCTCCACCTAAAATGAAGGCTCTGAAAGAAATCATCGATCAGATGTTGAAGGATGGTATTATTAGGCCCTCTAAGTCAGCGTATTCTTCGCCTATTTTTCTAGTCCCGAAACCCCAAGGAGGCTTCAGGCCTGTCATTGATTACAGGGCTCTCAATCGGAAGGTGGTGTTGCAATCTGTGCCCCTTCCCGACCTTCATTCTTGCTTTTCATGGTTTCGTAAGGCCAAGTTCTTCACCATCTTGGACTTGAATCAGGCCTATAATCAAATTCCCCTTGCCGAAGAGTCTAAACATCTTACAGCGTTTGCCACGGACTGGAACTTATACGAATACAACCGCGTGCCTTTCGGGCTCCCCACGGGGGCAGCTGTGCTCACTAGGCTACTAGATAGGGTCTTTTCCGACATCAAATTTGAGTACTTATATCACTACTTGGATGATGTCGTCGTATTTTCCGAGACTTTTGAAGAACATCTAGATCATCTGCGAGAAGTTCTGAATCGCCTTCGTAAGGCTGGGTTAACTGTCAAGTTGTCCAAGGTTGCCTTTGCTAAGCCCTCTATGTCATTCCTAGGGCATATTGTGTCACCCGATGGGGTAGCTGTCGATCATTCTAGAACACAGGCCATCCGTGATTTTAAACCTCCTAAGGACATCAAAGGTATCGCTAGATTCATTGGTATGGTGAATTTCTTCAGGAAGTTTATTCCTAACTTCGCTAATAGAGCGGCGCCCTTAAACCTTCTTCGTAGGAAAGGCATCAAATTCGAGTGGGGACCTTCTCAACAAGCCGCTTTCGAAGATCTTAAATTAGCTCTCTGTAATGCCCCTGTACTTGCTATGCCTGATTTCTCGAAGAAATTCATCGTCCAAACGGATGCGTCGTCGTCAGCTGTAGCTGCAGTCCTTCTTCAAGAGACTGAACTAGGGAGGCGACCCATCGCCTATGCGTCTAGGACATTGTCGGCTCAAGAAGCCAAGTATTCCATCTATGAGCTCGAAGGTTTGGCAGTCTTATTTGCCTTAGAAAAGTTCCGTCTCTATCTGGAACACGTTAAATTCGACCTGGAGACAGATAATCAAGCCTTAAGCTGGGTCTTAGGTAGGCCGCGTCGTACTGGTCGTATAGCCCGCTGGGCTATTCGTATTTCCGCCTTCCAGTTTGATGTTAGACATATCAGAGGTACCGAAAATGTTGTTGCTGATGGACTCAGCCGTATGTTTCATAACGACGTAGAGACCCACGAACCGGTCGACAGTTCATCACCTTCTGAGTCCATACTATCTGGTGTTAATGCCATCTTAACAGATGCTCCCATGCTTTTTAGGGATATTGAGAAATACCAACGTGAAGATCCTACGCTGGCTCCGATAATGGAAACCCTTTCTTCTGGGGAACATGTCGTCCCTTATGTTCTGAGGAATGGTGTTTTATGTTGCCCTTCGAGGCATGATAAGTTGATGAAAGTTGTTGTTCCAGCGGTTCTTGTACCTATGATCTTCAAATACTATCATGAGGCCCCATTGGGGGGGCATCTTGGAATCTTTAAAACTCGTGAAAAGATTCGTGAAATGTTCATATGGAAAGGTATGGACGGTGAAATTCGGGAACTTGTAAAAGCTTGTAAATCTTGTTTGATCAGTAAACCCACCATGTCCACTAAAGTAGGCCTTTTGTCTTCTCATCAAGCGTCGCGCCCCATGGAACGCCTGTATATTGATTATGTGGGACCCTTCCCCCAGTCAAAGGGTAATGCCAACAAGTTCATCTTTGTGTGTGTAGATGGTTTTACAAGATTTTCCTGGTTATTTCCGACTAAGCTGGCTACCGCTCAGTCAACCATTACTTGCTTAAATTCTATTTTCGCTTCTTTTGGTCCGTGCCAATACATTGTATCTGATAATGCTAAGGCTTTTACATCTAATTTATTTCGTAAATTCTGTTTTGACTTGTCCATCTCTCATGTAACTACTTCCGCTTATTACCCTCAACCATCTCTGGCTGAACGGGTTAACCGTAATCTCAGGTCCGCACTTATTGCCTATCATCATGAAGATCATTCTAGGTGGGACACGTCCCTGCATTGGGTAGCTTTTGCTTTGAATTCGGCGGTCCATGAATCACACAAATTTACTCCAGCTTCTTTGATGTTCAAGTTTGTTCCCAACTCGCCGCTCTCTAACCTCTGGTCTTTGAATGACATTCTACCCGAGACAATAGATCCGGATAACATTAAAGATCTTTGGAAGAAGGCTAAAGCCAATCTTAAAGTGTCTCATGAAAAGGTTAGGGAAAGGTATGATCGTGGACGGAGACCCACCACTTTGAAGGTAGGTGACCAGGTTATGGTCAAAAATTTTGTTCCCGCGGGCAAGCTTGCCCCCAGATTTCATGGGCCTTGTATCATTCTCGATTTTCTTACGCCGGTTACCTTATTGCTAAGTAATCCAGCCACCGAGAGGATATTTAGAGTTCACCTGTCCCAGGTGAAACCGGTGTAATTTCTGTGTTAACTTGCTTCATATTATTTTGAAAGGATATGAAGGTTATATTTTTTTGAGTTTCACTTTTAAGGCATTCTGCCCCTTCTGTAATATTTTGGTTTTAGATATAAGCCTTGTGTAAAACCTGCCCCGACCCGTTAAACTGCCATCCTGTTCTTGCCACGGCCATTACCACGCTCCCGTCTCCTGCTCCACCTTACACTGTGGCTTCATTATAGTAAATGCCATGGATATCTACACGCCGCTGGCCCCTCAACCTCTCCACAAGCCTGTACCCTCAAAGAAGATGATAGTCCAACACAATTCTGCCGCCTAGCTTTAATGTTTCAGCGCCCCCGCAGCCGCGCAGCGCCGTGCAGCGACTGGGGAGGGGGATGGGCCCCCTCCTCTCCAGCGAGGACGACATGTGAACGGCGAGCCGGAGCTCTCCTCCCGGCCAAGGCTGATGTGCGGCGCACGACCTGCTACATGCCCGCAGCCTGTATCTGTTCACCGCGGGCGCGGCGTACTTCAACACCTCTGCTCCCCTCATAGTGCGGGCGAGCGGTATCTCAGGGTACTTGAGGGGTCCGAGCGGCCTCCGTTGGACGCAAGCTGCAACGGCCGGTCTGGCCATCCGACTCAATCTACATCAACTACATGGACAGTCACCATAAGCAATAACTACACTTGGGAATTCAACAACAATATTTGGTGGACATTGCAAAATTTTTCTTCACCTTTAAGTATTAAAAGTTTATCTTCAGAAATTCAAATTCTACAAACATAAAGACTTTCATTCACCTGCAACAACAACATTTTGAAACTGAATTAAGAAATCTTGTAAATGCTTCTGCTATCTATCTTCGTATCAACATCATTACTTGGACTTTGTTTCAAACTGATTTCATGTGTCACCCCTGGAGGAACTTTTGGGGGGGGGAGGTCTGTACCGGGCGGTACACCTCTACACCGTTTATTTAAAAGTTGCGCCAGTTGAAACTCCTCTTCTGGAGGAAGGTTGAACTTTATCTATTCTATTAATTCTCTACTTTCTCAGAAGATGTCACCACGTGGAAAATTTTGAGTTTTTGAACTGTGTCACTTTTGATGTGTTTTTGTTTAGCTTGAAGTAAGAAGTGTGAACTTTCTCTTCTAGAGGACACTACTGAAGATCAACAATAGTGCAACCTAGTGCGGAGTCAAAGAACTATTTTGTTGAAGAAATTTTTATTTCAAATGTTTGTTCTTTGCTAAATTTCTTTCTGTTATTGTTTAAGTTGGCTGTATACCCCTCTCTTTCCCCTTGTTTTGCATGTAGCCAATCCCGAATTTCTTAAATTAATTTCTATCCAATCAGATGTATCTTCCCCCAACTTGAATCGATTGCGGGGTCCTATACAATAAAAACATTGTGGGCGGGTGTTTTCATTCCCCTAACGCCTAGAAACTTCCGCGAGAGTATATAAACTGCTGATTTTAGGGTCTCCGGGCCACTTCTGTTCCATCTTTCAGTGTATTAAGTACATAGCAGGAGGCGGGAAGCGCCTCTTTCTTCTTCAGCCGTTCAACACCAGGTAATGGCCTATTAATAACTTCTTTTCTTGCTAGGTTGGCAGTTTAACACTCGCGGCGGGTTCGAAGCATTTCCATCATGTAACCTTTTCCTAAAATGTAATTACTCTTTTCATCTTTTTCTTGTAAAGCTACATATTGGGATAGAGAGTGCTACCCTCTCGAGCTCCCACTCACATTTGTTTTGAGGTGAACTTATTTTCTCAAACTATTCTTCGTTTATGTAATGTAAAGTGTTCTTCTCTAAGTCACCTCTGTAGTATGGGATTAGCCCTTGCGTTAGTGGCCCAGAGCCAGATTAGGTTTTAAAAACAAAGTGTATTAGGAGTGCAAGTTCGCCTCCTCTCAAATTGTTATTTTAGAGGTCATGTAATCAACCTTCTTTTCATGTAATAGACCTCAGTAGGTTGGGTATTTTACCCCTGTGAATACGTCCTTAGAGGACAGCTTGAAGGTAGAGTTTGGTGTGGCCTTGTGATAGGCTTACAATTTTGAGAGCGGATCGCTCTTTGAAATTTGTTTCTGTATGCCTCGTGCAGGCTTTATGTGTAATGTTTGGAGCCAGTGGTCCTGGGCATGAATGGGGCTTTCTGCCCCTTGGCTAAAGAATTTTTTGGAGTAAGGCGGGGCTGATGGCCCAAGAGTTATGAAGTAAGGGCACTGAGCCCGAATCCAGTAATATTGTACCTACATTTTTGCTACTCTGTACCTGTTATGATTGTTATCTCTTGTTTTTGAAAAGAAAATATAACCTAGTTAAATTTTAAATTAATTTTACATTGCACGTTAAATTCGTAGCTTGAAACCCATTCACACCCGCACCTTCTTTCACCTCTACCTACCACGGATATCTCCGTAACAATTATTATTATTATTATTATTATTATTATTATTATTATTATTATTATTATTATTATTTTTAGCTAAGAGCCTCCGTGGCTCAGGCGGCAGCGTGCCGGCCTCTCACCGCTGGGTTCCGTGGTTCAAATCCCGGTCACTCTATGTGAGATTTGTGCTGGACAAAGCGGAGGCGAGACTAATTTTTCTCCGGCTACTCCGGTTTTCCCCGTCATATTTCATTCCAGCACCACTCTCCAATATTATTATTTCATTTCATCTGTCATTCGTTAATCATTGCCCCAGAGGAGTGCTACCGGCTTCGGCAGCCGGGACAATTCCTATCCCCGCCGCTAGATGGGGGCTTCATTCATCCCGTTCCTGACCCGGTCGAATGACTGGAAACAGGCTGTGGATTTTCATTTCATTATTATTAGCTAGCCCTATGGAGTAGAGGTTGCATGCCTGCAAGGCCGTGGGTTTGTTTTCCGGTCAGTTCACTGATTTTAATTATATGGTGAGGATTAGAACGGCGTTCTCTTGACATAAGATTTTCTCAAGCTCCAGGAAGAAAGCGCTGCAGACCTGATATACATACAGTAGACGGTATTATCGGAGCTTATGTATCGAAATCTCTGCACGTATTTTATAACTCATATTCTATGGTAAACTTCACCGTCAATGCAATTGAAATGGACAGAGAATCTATCTGGAGAAAGATGGAAAGTTGTGGAGTCATACATGTGTACTATCGAGCACCCAAGTCCAGATCGTCTTTGTGTTACCGGTTGTACCATGCTATTCGTCACCCGTTGTCCATTGAATTGCCACTCCACTTTCTAATGTCTGGCTCTTACGACTCCATTCACACTCGCTTAGCCGCAGGCGAGGTGAAAGCGAACTCGCACAATGGCGCGTGCGTATTGGACTGGACCGACAAGAGCAGAGGTCTTCGATAAGGGTCAGACAGGCTATAACTTCACACCGCAAGACAAGTCGTTCGCTCCATACGATAGCTCATCACTTCCTTCGAGTATATCAACAACTGTTCAGCGTATTAATTGCTTGCTGCAGGATTTTCATCTCGATTTCAGCAGCCTTCTTTGCGACACAAAGTAAAAATGACAAATAATTGTTACTTAATATTATCTAGCCGAAGGTAATTAAATCGGATCTAAAGAAATCAAATGCAGTTAATATAATGGAATCTATCCTTTTATTATGGGCTTGTGCTTACAAGTCATTGTTGCGATACACTGCAGATACAGTGTTGTTTATTAATATTGTTATCTGCCAACGCCAGCCGTGAGTTCTTTTTAAAATACTGCAATTTTTACAGTGAAATCCAGTTCATTATTTATCAGAGATACACTATTAAAGATCCTGAATAGTCTGTAAAGCGGTGAATTTTGAGTGGCAGATGTTCTAACTTTTTCATTTACAAATGAGAATTTAAATCTTGAGTTTTGGCGCGCGACATGGAAGCTAAGGAGGGAAGGGTACTCGGGATTATCAATTTGTCAATTATTTTTTTAATGAACTTTATCGTATTTTTCTGTCTCCGATCTTCTGAATTCTCCATTCAGCAGAAGCTCGTTGTATGAAACTGATACTGAAATGTTCTTTTAAAATATACGTAAATATGTACATTATAGAGCGTGATGCCCTTCAGCGTTATCTAAACATCTTCACAATTAAGTCTTTCTCAACCATCGGGTCGCACTGACATCAATTATAACCGGGCTGCGAGATACTGGTCTGAAATTCGTATTTTTTTCCTTTGTAAGCACTTTTCATGAATAATAGTGTTATAGTGGAAATATTCTTAGGAGAATAATTTCTGTGATTGTGTCGAAAAGCGCAGAGCCAGGTATAAAATCTGCGCAGCAAATATCAATGATAAAGCCAGTTGCTTCTTAATGTTCGGGACATACAAATCTTTCAACAGCTGGTGAAAGGGAGTGACTGGTCATAGGAACTGCCTGTAAGCCGACAAAAACAAAATCTGGTGGATCATCTTCTCTCAAAACCGAACCAAATAACGTGTGTTGCGGATGCCCGTGACGAATTTCACTTTTTTAAATTTCTGAACTGTACACTGACCGGCGAGTCTTACACAGACATGGCAATTTCTAGACACCACGGCAGTTACTATCTGACTGTGGAGGGGAAGCAACAAGAGACTGACTTCATCAATGATGTGCATTTAGGACTGTCGCTCAGATGACTGATTCCCTATCAGTTGTTTACATAGCCTTTTCTATGTTTTCAAAGAACTTACAAAAGTATCGAACATATTCCTTCATAAATTATTTTTTCTCCTATAAATGGATATTTAACCCAATCTGTCTTCTTGAATTCCAGCTCTATCTTTGTATTGTGATCTTCCGTATTTTTAAGAGTTTCACTCAATCTTATTCGTCTACTAATGTCATTCCTCGCCATCTCTCATTGACAGCTCGGAAGATACTACGTAGTCGAGCACCTCGTCTCCTTACTTCAAAATCCAGCCAAATGTTTGAAAAATGTTAGTAACATTCCTTTTGTCCTCTCCCATTTCTCGTATGGAGTAACCCTGGTGTCGGCCCATACGCTGGAACCATACTCTAATTGGACTCTATACCCTCTCCTTTATATCCTTAATACAACCCCTAAATACCGTCATAAGCATGTGCAGAGATCTGTAAACATTATTTTCCATCTCGTTAATGTGATTACCCCAATGAAGATAATTCCTTATATTAACAAGTAGGTACTTAGAGCCGCTTCCGTCCCATCAAGGCAATAATTAAAACTGAGAGAACCTGGCGAAACTTACAACCTGACCGTTCGTCCCGTCTGCTGTCCTTCTCTCAACATTGTGTAGTCTTTTTTGCAGTCCTTCACAATCCTGTCGCTCATTTACTACTCTATACGGTATAACGTCCTCTGCAAAAAAAAAAAAAAAAAAAAAAACTTCATTTTGATTCCAGTTCTTTACTCATATCATTTATATATGTAAGTAAATATAAAGGTCCCATAACAGTGCCCTGTGGGACCCCTTCTTAATTATTACAGGATCAGATAATGTTTCACCTACATTAATTCTCTTAGTTTTATTTCTGGAAATTCAACCACCCTTTTGTTTAGTTCAATAGCCCTCATTTTCGTAACAAACATGTTCAGCGGCGTCTAGGCCATCTGAGGCAGCTGATGGCGGGGCTGTTGAGGATCCAGCAAGCCTTCGGGCTGAGTATTCAGCATTATAGTCTAATTCGCCATACGTGTTTCTTTCCCACTTCCAGGGCTGCGGAAACTGTGAGAGTTATGTCGCAAGCGAATGAGTAGCCGATGGGCGTGTGTGCTCATCTCTTTTGTTACCAACCCAGCGGAGGTAACGTAAACTGTACCACCATCTACTTTGTTTATCACATTCCTCATGGCACAGTTACGAATCTCGTGGCGCAGTTTACCCATGTCTGGGTCAGCTAATGTCATGAATAGACGAATAAGTTTGAGTGGTGTTTCTAAAATTAGGAAAAATCACAATATGAGATAAAGTTAGAATTCAAGAGGACAAATTCTGGCAAATATTCATTTATAGGAAGAGGAGTTAGGCATTGGAATAATTAAGGGAGATGTTCAATAAATGTTCGAATTCTCTGCAAGTAGAGCACTGGTCACTGATTGAAAATAATCAATTACAGACAACGTTGGCGCTATTTACATGCACCCGTACTAACACACACAGGTTTTCTGGGATGCTTGGATAGGAAAGGGCTAGAATAATGATGGTTGCTGCCACGGACTTCATTAAGGTACAGTTCCAGGATTTACCTTCTTTTAAAATGGCAAACCACAGAAACCATCTTCAGGTCTGCTGTCTCGACTGTGGGGCTCGAACCCAGCACGTGAATACCATCGTACCTCGCACCCAGCTCACTCGGTTTCATTTCATTAACCAGGCCAGAGTTTGAGTGATACTCATTGATGATACGTCAGCGTTTAACAATACTGCCGCAGTGTTCCTAGTATACGTTTTCGCTTCATGCCAACGACTTTTCAAAATCTAAAGTATTTCGCTTTCAGTTATAGATTCGAGGTGAGCTCTAGGTTGCTAAAGCTTTATTTATAAAATCCCAGTTGATTTTATTTATACGCGATCGTAGTATGAGATGGAGAGACATTTGTGGTCATTTGTTATGCTACAGTTTTTCTACCGAGAAACAAATCGGGTTTTGAACACAGTTGATCTCCTTTCCGGTGCCTCTTTAGCTCGGCTTTGAGGTGCGAGGATAATAAAATGAAACAAAAATCGATACAACTGACAAAATATAGATGTCACTGTGCCCCTTATAATATGAGTGCCACGTTAATCCTGGGGCAAAGGCGGCCGGGCCTACAGCTAACCACTCTACCCCATCAAGTGTTGAGCCTTCATCTTCCACCCACGATTTATTTGCATCATTTCACAGATATTGGTACAGAGGTTAATTTTTATACAAATCTACAGCCCGTGCACCTGTCAAGGTCACCGTTACTAAATACAACATCGGCAGCCTAAAGGATTTACATCTTAGTTGTACCGTGTGTTCCGTAAGAGGGAGGCCATTGATCTGAACGTTAGTACTACCACGGCTTGCTTGATGCAGCGTAGATCTAGTTGGCCGTGGTATCTTAAAATAATGCACACTCTACAGCCCGTGCACCTCTCAACGTCACTTTTGTTAGGTAAAACAGTTGGTGACGTCACTTCCGTTACACATGTTGTCACGTCACGGCACGTCACGTAAAATTTTGGACGACCTCCAACCCTAAGACATATTCATGTCAAAATATTGCAATGGGGATTTTCTTATGACGCACTTGTTTTTTTTTAATTTTATAACTTAATGTGTTCACCAGAATCAGTTGAATGAATTATTATCATGTGTTCATTTGAAATTATTTTGAGATAAGATTCAGTAACGTCCGAGCGTGTCTTGTATATAGGAATCTTAATATCACTTAAAGTTAGAGAGAGAGGACGTCGGTTTCGATGATGGTTGACGATGGAATTCTAGCTCTACCGAAATAGACTTCAAAGATCAGTTAATGTGCTTTTATAGACATATTGGTTACCACAAAAAAATTGGCCACTTAGGAGGCTCATTTAAGTGAGTTTTATAGTAGCGAAATTACTAAATGATCGTCACCTACAAATGAAGGTTGAACAGTACAATGTCCGATGTATATACTGAGTGTGGTAAGGTATTCAAGACACTTGAGCTGTCACATTGCCAGACGGAATACCTTTCACTGATTATACTTTTGTGTTGAAGTATGTTATGTCAATTTGTCGTCTGATTATTTTTAATGATTCTTTTATTATCGTTTTAACAAAAACATTGCCACTAGGAGACATCTGAGTGACAAAGATCCTTTACATATTTTCAGTAAGGAAATTAAACTACAACATTCATTACATAACAACAACGGAGGAATTACATGGACACAAAATATTACAAGAAACTACATCAAAACATTACGCTACACGAGAACGAAAACAGGGGAATTAAAAAGGACAATCATAAAAATGAGCAAAGAATTCGAAACAATTAAGAGAGAGAAAAAATAATTGTATTCATCTGACTGTATATACTGCTGATCACAATGGTCCAGTATAGTTAAACAATTATTACAAATTTTAATAAACTTACGAGTAATGCAACATAATTACAGTCAATCGCATGGTAATTCACTTAAAGCTTACTACATATGACTTACAATGACCCGTTAAAAGTAGTAAGGAAATACTGGCATCACGACATTAATGTCCAGATCTATTGCTAAAAGGTTAACATACTGGCCTTTGGTGCTAGGGGTTCAGGGCTCAATTTCCAGCCGAATCGGGGATTTTAAACTTAATTGGTTAATTTGTAACGCTCGGGTGCTGGGTTTGTGTCATGCCTTCAACATTAGAAATCATCTTATTTAGGGCCCCACCTCAAAAACATGCAGGTCACGTATAGGCCGTCTAGCAGTAAAAGACCTGGACCAGAATCCACCCGCCATTATTATCATACGAGATTAATATATTTACAAAATTTCAATGGATAATGGAGCATAATAATTACTACCCAACTGCTTAGTAACTGACACGTAACTTAAATAATTCGAATCCTCAAAACTAGGATTTGCAGAAGATCGAGCAATACAATGAGTTACTACTAGCTTAAAGTTGTATTTACTACACTATTACATAGAGATTCTTATACAAAATTACTGGAATATTGAGGTCTTTTCATGAAGTATGTGAAGTTTTTTGTGAAAAGGCTACTGGTAAAACATTACAATTATCATCAGTTCCCCGATACACAAACGAATATTTACTACGCAGTAGTTTATTTGCAGCGGTCTTCCTTCTAATTTACTTGAAATCATAGATTGTTGTATAGAAGGAATACTTTTGAAATAAACTTAGATACACTCTCCTTTGTTTTGCTCGTTCGATACCCAATTCTAAATCCCTTCCATTCCACTTTGCCACAGACAACTCTTTTGACATAAATATGGCTGAAAATATTTGTCATAAAATTACAAAATGTTTCACGTGATGTTACCTAGCAACCGTGCAGGCTGTGATGTGAAGCGTGGCCATCGCAGAGAGACATATTATCAGAGCGTCGTTAGAGTACAGATAGTCCGTGTGATCTTGCAGGCTGTGGTGTGAAATTTCGAAAGACATGTTTATGAACATTTGATTGTCCCAAAGGGATATTTGACACCATTTTCCATTCGTTTCAGTTATAGTTTTGTTTATGTGTGATCTGGGAGTATATTAAAGACTTAAGATCTGTCACCGCCTTTCTTTCTATCAGATTATGTTGGACCCAATCTTCATAATAAGAAGAACACTACATTTCAATGAATAATGTATTTTATAACTTTCAGATACAATCTTATAGGTAAACAAATTTTACTGCAAGATTTCTGGCTATTAATTTTCAAACCCACTACTAGGCTTGACAAATGATCTTGCATGCCTCTATTTCTTTTGCTCCCTTTTCAAGACATCCATATCCACATTAAAATGTTTTCATTCCTCTCCTGAAGGAGGACGCGGATCTCAGGCCAGGAGATTTATTACGCAGAAGGAGATGCTCGGAGATGGTGGTGGTGGTGATTATTGTTTTAAGAGGAAGTACAACGAGGCAACCATCCTATATACAGCACAACACTCATCTGAGGGAAAAAATTGAAGGGATCCAACACTTCGAGAAATGAAGATATTGGCCAAAGAAAGACAAGGTCCACGAAGGGCATGAAAATGAAAGACTCCCTAGGCCTCGGGAACCTAATACCGTCGGGTTCGGAAAAGAACAAGAGTTGACCAAGACAGGTCGGATAGGATAGACGAAAGTGAGGAGCCTGGCACAAGTAAGTGGAAGTAATGCCAGGACTCAGCTAAGGGCCGCGTGGTCGCCAACACACACTCCAAAGTTCAGAGACCCTGGGGACACGCAGGAGGCCGTGGCCTATATTAGGAACTGTCCCGGCATGTGCAAGAGGATGGAAAAACATTCTCAGAACAACTGACAGTGGGGAACAACCCCTCTCCGTCTCCCGAATACAGAGCCACCGCTCCTTTGCTCGGTGGGCCGGTCAGAGTGCAGAGCTGTCGGACCAGCCGAAGCCCACTCTACAACGTCAGGAACCAGACACACGTAGATTGTACTAACACTGACCTAACCTTATTGGGAGAGACTTTGAAATGTCACGAAGCAGGTAGTTCCAATACATAATTATTTTCACATACTGAATCTACAACCAAAACAGATCAATATTTCCCTCAAACGCTCTCGTAACTAGATAGAAAGCCCACAAAAATGTGATTAAACTTGGGTTTCAGCTACATTTTACCTATTCTTGTCTCTGTGAGGCTTGCGGAGCAAATAGATTCAACTGAGGTCTTAGACCGTGAATTAAGGAATGGATACACATTCTGCTGATGCTAGAAATTCTGTCCGAAATCACTATGATCCGAATCTGGGATACTGGAGTTTCCACTTCGAATACATGGTAACCCGAACCAACTCAATAAGGGGCCCGCTTTCATAGTTGAGATGTTAGTGCGGTAAATCCTCACAACGGACGTTTATCATACATCCTCTAGTAAGTTAACCTAGATAAGAAGTCGATTATAATGTTCATTGGGGTAATCACATAAACGGTATTGTAAATGAAGGGTAAGTGGTGATTGGTAGTGATTGTTGTTTTAAGAGAAAACTAGACAACCATCCTCTATATAACACTAATCCGAGGGAAAAATGGAACGGATCCGACACTACGAAAAATGAAGTTATTGGCCAAAGGAAGACAAGGGCCACGAAGGGCGTGAAAACGAAAGACTCCCTAGGCCTCGCAAACCTAATACCGTCGGGGTCGGGAAAGAACAAGATTTGACCAAAAGAGATCGGATAGGATAGATGAAAATGAGGAGTCTGGCACAAGTAAGTGGAAGCAAAGCCACGACTCAGCTAAGGGCCCCGTAGTCGCCAACCCATGCTCAAAAGTTCAGAGCCCCTGTGGCGCCTTTTAGTCGCCTCTTACGACAGGCAGGGGATACCGTGGGTGTTATTCTACCACCCCCACCCACAGGGGAAAAATGAAGGGTAAAGATCTCCGCATGTGGATATGGGGGTATTTAGAGGTTGTAGTAAGGATTTAAAGGAGAGAGCATATAAGTCTCTGGTAAGACCCTAGCTAGAGTATGGTTACAGTGTATAGGACCCTCACCTGGATTTTTTGTTTCGAGAGCTGGAAAAAAACCAAAGAAAAGCAGCTCGATTTATTCTAGACGATTTATGACAATGACATGGTATGGAAGGATTATGTATTCAAAGTATTAATGACACATAATATATTCGGAAATAGGCTACACTATACAGTATTTCGTTTATAACTTTCTCCAAATGCGCCGAATTCAAGTTAGAGTAAATAAAATGCTATCAAAGGAAGTAGCGATCAACATTGGAGTCCCACAAGGACCAGTTATCACTGTTTTTCGTAGCAAATGACGTATAGTCTCCAACATCCATTCACCAATTAAATGTTGCCCTTTTTTTGTTTTTGTTTACGTCGCACCGACACAGATAGGTCTTATGGCGACGATGGGACAGGAAAGGCCTTGGAATGGGAAATAAGCGGCCGTGGCCTAGTGTTGCATTTTTCTGACGATTTGATAATCTTCTGCCCAGTGAAAAACATTGGAACGACTCAACTCCTATTACAAGAATCAATTGTAATTATTCAAAACTGGACTAAAACCACAGGGTTCAAATCTTCTAAAAAACTAAAACCAAATGTATTCTCTTCTCCAAAAATACGCACACCATTTCTAACCCTTAATCATATATTGAAGACCATAAAATGTAATCAGTTAAAACTATTAAAATTCTAGGACTTCTATTCGATAACAAGCTCACTGGACCCCGTACCTTAAAAATATTAAAGACAAGTGTCAAAGGAGAATGAACATCAAAGAACTTTATTCCTAAGGACAAATACCATGTCACGCTAAATGTAGGAGGGAAAGAAATCAAACAATTTCTTGTCTGAACATTTCCTTGGGATTTAAAGGAATATCCACCATGAACAAGGATTTTACGTCGCGAGTAAACTGAAAAGTCCTTCTTGATCCGAAAACCGCTCAGTGGATTTACCATATGTCGGCTTTGTGTTATTCCTTTTTACGATCCAGACGATACCTATTCATCATTATTAGTCATAAGTACTGGAGATAGATAAGTGTTTATTGGAGTATTTAAGGCCTTTAGGCCTTCTCTTACACTAAACCAGTTATTGTACAATGATTATTAACAACCTAAAACCAAATCCCGTGCCGAAAGAGCCCCGAAGGGTCATGGCTACCAAGCGACCGCTGCTCAGCCCAAAGGCATGGGGATTACGAGGTATCGAGTGGTCAGCAAGACGAATCCTCTCGGCCATTATTCTTGGCTTTCTAGACCGGGGCCGCCATCTCACCGTCAGACAAGTCCTCAATTGTAATCACGTAGGCTGAGTAGACTTCGAGCAGGTAAAAATTCCTGACCTGGCCGGGAATCAAACCCGGTGCCTCCGGGTAAGAGGCAGGCACGCTACTCCTACACCGGGGGGCCGGCAATGATTATTAATACTATCGTAATTATTATTAAATAAAGTTACTCCTACTCAATCACACTATGTTATAACAGTAATAAAATTACACTCTACTGAGAAATAATAATAATAATAATAATAATAATAATAATAATAATAATAATAATAATAATAATATCGTAATAACACTTATTTACGAATAATATCGCAATAGCACGTCACTGAAACACCAGAAACGCACAGTTCACTCGTATCCTACTCTACATCTTAAGGCTCTTTTAAATGACATTGTAGTTATTATTATTATTATTATTATTATTATTATTATTATTATTATTATTATTATTATTATTATTTATTGACTTGTTTTATATGGCGTGGCTCAGGCTATGAAGCCTGATGTTATGCCAGACCATCTTATATGTGGTACATTGTACAAACTACAGAGTATAATGATTTATAATTACATATAATTAATTATAAAATTAACCTTAAATAATAGTTATAAACAAAAGGTAAATATCTGAGAGTTATTATAAAAAAACATTAAATATTAATTTCTTAAGTGTATGTACCATTTATAACATCTTTTAAAAAATACATTTCTACCGTAGTTGGTATTTCTCTTGCGTTATCCAGTAAACGGTTCTATTCTCGTGCGACAAACACCGAAAATGAGTTGTTGTATGCGGCAGTTCGATGGTGAGGAATGACGAGCAGGTTTGTATCTCTGTTATGAACATTCGAAAAATAATGGAAACACGAAGAAAGGTGTAATAAGTACTCGGTGGAGGAGAGACAAAGTTTGACCACTGTAATTCCAGGAAAGATGTGGACACAAGGTCATATATTCTTACAATGTATGCAAATCTCACAGATGCATTCTGAGCGCGCTACAGCCTTAGGGACAATTCTGGCCTAACACCATTAAAAACAAGATCACAATGATCAGAATGTGTCATTGCAAGAGCTTCAATTGCGTTTTAAGTGTTATTGGAAAGATATGTTTATATTTATATTAAAATATAGAACTGAATTAGTATGTAACGGGCTAAGAAAGCAAGAAATTTGATATATGATTTCTACTCTGATTCCTTGGTGGAATATTTCGCAAATAAACCTGTATTACACGTTATGTGCATTCTACAGCTTTCGTTAGTTTTTCAAGTTCGTTGTGCAAAATATTGTAAATATACATTTTTTTCTTTTTTTGCTATTTGCTTTACGTCGCACCGACACAAATATGTCTTACGGCCACGATAGGAGAGGAAAGGACTAGGAATTGGAAGGAAGCGGCCATGGCCTTAATTAAGGTTCAGCCCCGGAATTTGCCTGGTGTGAAAATGGGAAACCACGGAAAACCATCTTCAGGGCTGCCGACAGTGGGGCTCGAACACACTGGATACTGGCCGCTCGGTGTAAATACACTTGCATTGTGTATTCCACAACTTCAGTTCTTATACTGCATCTACTTACCAGTCGTTCCACTGCGCTGGGGACTGTCGAAGATATCCCCTCCTGTCATAAAAGGTGACGCGGGGATTTTCGTCTTAAAAGCGTGAGTTAGCGACCACGGGTCCCCGATCTGACTCTAGCATTGCTGTCACTTCCTTGTATCAGGCTCCCTGCCTTCACCTCTCATGCTCAATTCTTGTTCGTTCGACCCCGATGGTATTAGGTTTGCGAATCTTCCGGAGTCTTCGATTTTCACGCTGTTTGTGGCCCTTCCCTATATTTCTGTCGGTGCGTTCATTCTGCAAAGTATTTTACCTATTCCATTCCACTTCTGATTAATGTTAGGAGATCATGATTACCGACTTGTACTCCCTCTTAAAGCAATAATAACAACAGCCATCTTCTTCAGTCGATAAGTAGTCTTCATCTTCACTTCTTCAATTTTGAGTTCGTCGTGGAATATATCATAAATATTCCTGGATTCGAACTGATGTCTATTCTGCAGCTTCTGTTCCAACATATCCAGTTCTTTGTGGAACACATCGCCTTTCCCGAATGACCCTACCTTAAATGAAAGCAATCTGTTAAGCGCGGAAGTACTATGTAGAGATGGGGAGATACTGAACGAGTGATTCATAATGAACGAATCATCGCACTGAACGATTGAATCATAATTCAGTGAACGAAATTAATCGGCTCGATTGTGAATCGAAAGGTGAATCGAGAGATAGCAGCTGCAACTCGTTCCTTGGTTCCTCGTTCGTTCTGATTCACATCACCAAATCGGGTATCCCCCATTTTTGAATCAATGATAACTTGTGAAGAACGACTCTGTTATTTTCTATTTAACCTGAACTAAAAGTCCGGTTCACAAGTCAAAAACTCCTAAACTAACCTTACAGGTTTTTTTTAAAAAAATAAGAAATTATCACGTCGTTTCAAGTCACACACTTCACGGAACTGTTAAACACTCAACTTCCAGCTCGTTGCGAAATGTTAGGTTAAGTTTACTTCAAAGTTCCCGTTCCCGTTCCCGTTCTCGTGAACTACTCTGAACTAACGTGTGGATTGCCACAAAAATGTTCATATCTACTATAAATTTCAAATTCGATTGTCGTATAGTTTCGAATGGTAGCTACTTAAGTTTAGAAAGTGTTAGTCGGACAGTTGTGTAGCATTTTTCGACTATAACCTCTAAAAAACAATGGTTCATCTGAGTCTATTGTTTCGTTTTCGGCTCTCCGTCACGTGGTAATCGAATGAACAAATCAAATGAACGACTCAAATGAACAAATCATTTTAATGAATCGTTTGAAATGAATCGGTTCTTCTAAATGAATCAGATTGCCAATCTCTATAGTATAGTATTCATAACTGATAACCTGTAAGTGACCTCATACCATGTGTGAATCTTACGTCACTAAGCAAATAGTGAAATCTCTCTCCGGGGTCCATTATCTTTCGATCACGGCGAGATTATTCCTAATGTTGCTGTCTATGTTTGATGTACGGAGCAGAGCTGATAATCCACTGAGACAACAAACGCCGTAACCACTGTGTAGTGGGCTTGAAACACTTCTCTGTGTACCGATTGTGATGCATGATGATGATGATAATAATAATAAAATGTTATTGGTTTTACACTTCACAAACTACCTTTTACGGTTTTCGGAGACGCTGATGTGCCGGAATTTTGTTCCGCATATTTCTATTACGTGCCGGTACGCCACGACGCTGATGTATTCAAACATGTACTCAGCACTCTACTGTCTGACCCACTTAGTCCACTCTTTAGTGTCTAAACGAACGTAGGTATTCGCAATTTATATGCCTGACCTAAATCAATGCATCTTTATTCACGTGCAATATGTTTACAGGACTACAATAATAATTAACGTAAGGACAGTCGGTTGATTTCCAACACAACCCTCACTCTGTCAGTAATGTAATCGCCTCCACTGCCAATGACCATCTGCCAAGGTTGCGCGAAGTGTTGGGTACCGCACCTGTAAAACCGCTGTGGTTCTGAAGTGAAGGAAACAGTGAGCCAAGTGTCAAGAGCACCTTCACGAGGAAAGACTTCTTCATGAACGTGGTTACAGAGAGAGCGGGAAAGGTGAACTTCTGTACGCGCAAGTTCGGGCCAATGGGGAGAGTGCGGAACAGTTTCCAAGCCGAGTTCTTCTGTCGTGAATTTGACGGAACATGAGCGAGCATTGTGCAGTAACAGCACTGCATGTCCAGGTCTGTCTTCAACAATGGCGAAGACTCGTCTTACTTGTTGGCTATACACCGCACCGGTCGTTTGTTCCTTGGAAGTACAGTAGTTTACGACGAAGGTTCGCTGTTTTTCCCACCAGACACGCAACATGATGTGCTTTGCAAGGGGAGTTCAACTTTAGCCACACTTTAGACACCATTTTCCGATACCAGTAACAATGTTCCCTACGACCAACTGGTGCTTATCACAAGCAATGACGCGTCTCACAAGATGTCGCGGCAGCTTATAGGTACAGTTAGTCGTGACCAACAGCGCCAGCTCTCGGAAAGAGAATCATGTTCATTAAGCAGTACTTACAGTGAATGTGTAACTAAAGCGCAGTTGTACTACTTCACAGCAGCACGGTAGTTCACAAGAGTCATCGTGGACGGAACAGGTGTTTATTGTCAGTCCTTGAGACTTGAGATAGGCGCGTGCCTAGCACCCATGCTTACCCTCCGCACCCCTTACCCCGCATGCACACGAATTCTCGTCAGAGGACCTTAGCTTCATTACACTTTACATGAAAATGTGGTGGTGGTGATTATTGTTTTAAGAGGAAATACAACTGGGCAACTATCCTTTATATAACATTAATCAGAGAGAAAAAAATGGAAGTGATCCCACACTTCGAAAAGTGAAAGTATAGTTCAAAGAAAGACAAGGGCCACCAGGGCGTGAAAATGAAAGACACCCTAGGTATCGAGTGCTCTAATACCGCCGTTGTCGGAAAAGAGCAAGAGTTGACCAAGGGAGGTCGGATAGGACAGATGAAAGTGAGGAGCCTGCCACAAGTAAGTGGAAGCAATGCCATGTCTCAGCTGAGGGACCGATAGTCACCAAACTTCGCTCCCAAGTTAAGAGCCCCTTTCAGTCACCTCTTACGATACGCAGGGGAATGCCGTGGGTGTTATTCTACCGCCCCCACCCACAGGGGGAAACCTGTGAATCAGTTCTTGTCTTTATTGAAACACTTCACATGTTGTGCAAGAAACCAGTATGAAAACGTTACATCCAGTAAACCTGCATTGGTATTTACTTTGGACCAGTAATCAGAGTCTTCAAAAATAGGTGACAAAACGAACCGTTACATGCTGACGTCTGTTTTCCTCGGTTAACACATGACGTGATGTGGTCTGCGAATTACCTCGTTGTTTGTCAAGGAGACCGTCGTCAATGTGTGATGGTCCTTCTGATCGTGACTTATTAATAAAGTCGGTTTTCCAGGAATCAAGAAAACATTTCCTTGTCAAGCTCCGTAGACAACACAAATTACCTTCGCCACTGTTGCTGCATATATTTGATCCTCCGTCAAATCCCATTGTCCACTTTATCCATCTCATTTGAACTGAAAAATATCCACAATGTGTGCAGAATTAGAATACGCTCTATTTTCTCCAGCACAAAACAACGCACTTATCAATAACAATGGCTGTATTTATTGTATGACATATATTAAACACCTCGCGATTAGAGATGTATTGGAGTGTTTGTGGTGTCCCGAGAAAACCATTGCAAGATCTTGGTGGCTATTCTTGAACCTTGTACCAGCCACAGTCGCAACAAGTGAAGGTCCCTTTTTCCACTTGTACGGGGGATACCCACTTACGCTGTATTTTTCCCGATTCAGTTTCCACCAGTTCTTTCTAGGCTGAACAAAGTTACAGCAGCAGTCAATTACCACATTCCTTGCATCACCTATGTCAGCCAATAAGGATTCGAACGGAATTAAAATACCAATGGAATCAACAACAAACAACAGCTGGCAAAGCGAGGTTGCCAACCCGCAAACAAACGCTAGGAACTTATGCACCCATCGAATAATTCGTCTTGTTAATGACATTGCGCACTGCCACACAGGTATTCTCTTCCTCTGATTTATCTCGGTTCACTCCACGAAAATGCCGTGATGCTAGTTTAGCCACATGACAGGTCTTTGTAGTGGACGATAACAAGGGAAAAGGAAAGAAAAAGCTTCGGTCGAATACTTAGGTCTAACTTTTCAACGAACTCGTAAAACATTCATTAAACATGTGGAAGAAATCACCATCGCAGCTGTTTAAAAAATCTGCATCTGGATACATTTTCAGTGAATACAGTGCTATTGCTACTTTTCCTCAAAGTAACACCAACGGCAGCTTACGCACTAAGCGACATCTGTGAATATATGGATATTAAAAACCTCTGTAAGTTGAAGACCCTAAAAGCACCCGTGTACAAAAAAACTTTGTCTATCAGAATTGATAGCATGACACCTTGTGTACCACGTGGTGAAAACCAACTAGCTCATCGTGACAACCTCAGATGAAGGCCCACCGTAGCCGCTGTGTTACAATGAAGAGATCAGAAAGCAGCAGAAGTAGAACCAGTGGTGTTTGATGAATGCAACTACACAAGACTAACAGTACATGGATTACAGCACCACATACAGTACGTAGCCAAGGAGATTTCAAGGGACCAACCAACTCTGTCTGTGGATCAGTATTAAAGTGTCTGCGATTGGTCCCAGGGTCACTAGTTCGAAACCTGCATCCGGCTCCATGGCTAAATGGTTAGCGTGCAAGTCTTATGCCACAGTGGTCCCGGGTTCGATTCCCGACAAGGTCGGGAATTTTAACTATCATTTGGTTAATTTCGCTGCCACAGCGGCTGGGTGTGTGTGTCGTCTTCATCATCATTTCATCCTCATCACGACTCGCAGGTCGCCTACGGGAGTCAAATCAAAAAGCCTGCACTTGGCGAGCCGAACATGTCCTCGGACACTCCCGGCACTAAAAGCCATACGCCATTTCATTTTTAAACCCTGCGAAGGTAGTCCATTTGACGCTGGAAGAAGGGTGTATTTGAAAGGGGTGGGGGTGGGGTTAAAGGAAGTCCATCACCTTGTCTGAATATTGTTGTGAGATCAATATATTTATAACTACCTCCTCTACAACACCAAGTGAGTGCGCGTCAGAATTTAGCTCTTATTTCCAGAAAGTAATCTTTAAGTAAAACTAGAAGTCTTTGAGATATGGTACTGGCGAGGATTGGAAAAATAAGGTGGATGGAGAAGACGACGAATATAGACGTATTCGAGCGAGTTAACGAAAAGCGACAGCTAATCAATCAAACCTACAAAAGAAGATCAACATGGTTGAGGGTACAATTATTTAAGAGAGGACCAGGTAAACAAGAGATAGGGCGTCCGTCAACTGACCGAGTGCAGATCAGTGTTGATTGATTGGAAAGTGCTCTCATGGGAGGTCATTTATGAAGACGTTTTTGAGGTATACTCGTCTAAAAAGTTATGAAGAAGCTAAAAGAACAGGACATGATAGATTCATTTGGAGAAGACCCATCGCAGGGACAAACCAGTTATAAGACAGAATATATTGTGATGAGTCCTGAAGAGCGCTCGGGAAAGTTCAATAATGTTATATTGGCCGTAAAAGCAGTTAGTGAGATAAGAATAAGTGCCGGGAATGATTTCCCATAGGAGTTCTCTTAGTAAAACTCCGATACGAGGCTGGCTTACCACTGGACAGAGCACTCACCCGGCTAGGCAAAGTGTGTGTCTTATTTTACTGTGGTAACGAGATCTCCGCCAGGTGCATTGAGAGACAAGAAGGAAAAAGAGAACAAGTGATCGAGTACAGTAGCACCTCCTTGTCTCCACATCCACAACAGAACCGTCTGTCTGTGAGCTTTCCACACTTCTTTCTCTTATTACCTGGTGGTTTAATCCAGGCCATGCAGTGGTTTTAAAAGGAAGTATAACTGGGCAAATTATAGGGCTAAGGGAGAGATGATGAAGACGACACATACACCCAGTCACCGTGCCAGGGGAATTAAAGAATCATGGTTAAAAATCCTGACCCCACCGAGAATCGAACCCGGGGCCCCTGTGAATAAAGGCCAGCACATTAACCATTTATCAATGGAGCCGGACATGGTGATGATGATTGCTGTTTTTATTTATAATTGGCATTACATCGTACCAACACATAGCCTATAGGTCTTATTGTGACGATGGCATATTAAAGGGCAAGGAGTGGGAACAAACTGGCCGTGGTCTTGATTTAACGCACAGCTCAAGCATTTGCCTTGTGTGAAAATGGGAAACAACGGAAAACCATCTTCAACGCTGTCGACAATGGGCTTGAACCCTCCATCTCCCGAATGCAAGGTCACATCTGTGCGCTCCTAATCGCACGGACAACTCAGTCGGTGATTATTGTTTTAAGAGGAAGTACAAGTAGGCACCCATCCTCTAAATAACACTAATCAGAGGGAGAAAAGGGAAGGGATCCGACACCTCGAAAAATGAAGATATCGGCCAAAGGAAGACAAGGGACACAAATGGCGTGAAAATGAAAGACTCCCTAGCCTTCACAAACCTAATAGCGTCGGGGTCGGAAAAGAACAAGAGTTGACCAAGAGAGGTCGGATAGGATAGATGAAAGTGAGGAGCCTAGCACAAGTAAGTGGAAGCAATGCCAGTACTCAGCTATGGACCCCGTGGTCTCCAACGCACGCTCCACAGTTCACAGCCCGGGTGCCCTCTTTAGTTACCTCTTACGCCAGACAGAGGATGCCGTGGGTTATATTCTACCGCCCCCACCCACAGGGGAATAAATTCGTAGTATTTTGTAATTAAAATAATAAATGCGGTTGTGTTTACCTCTGAAACAAACATCAAATGAAGGGTCAGGGAAAAACCATGTAAGTGAACTTTTTATCACAATGGAGTTAGCGCTGATACTCAGGGCTTAATACAGTTTACTACATCTCGATCATTCAGAGCATATGATTGTGTAACGTTTTATCTAGTGACGTTTTGCAGTTAAAATTTCGTTTTTCTGACTTCTGAAGAAAGTTGAGTTACCTGTGTGAGAGTCAAGTGGAGCGTGAAGCACAGTTTACAAACACCGAGTAAGACAGCGAGTAGTTAGCATGTAACACATGAGTGAGCGCGCCGAGCCGTCAAGGTCGGGTCATCTCAACATCTCAATGGAATGTTACGTGCGCACCACAACACTCCTGTGAAGCACGTCACATTTGTACTAGCCGCAGCGATTTCGTACACTCATTAGAAATAAAAGACAAATATTATGCGAATAATAACTCGGTGTAGTATGGATCTGTGATATGAAAAATAAGAGGCACAGTTTACGAGTCCGGGAGTAATGTTATGAATAACACTAAGATCAATAAATGAAGTCCGAATTTTCAAACCCACTGGTTCACTTTTCTTGTCGTAGTTGATGCAGATGCACCTTCGTTTACTTCGTTTATTGTAAGTTCTTTACGCGGTTTCAATTTGTCATAGTAACACCTACTACGCTCTTTTTGTTCCATTTCATTTATTCCTCCATCATTCACTTTTCTCGTTTTAACTCTTTCTTTTCCACGTCTTTGTCGAATGCTAATCAAATCTTTCTTTTTCATTATCAAAATTTGTTGTTCTATACAACTGACCACGATGTATTCACAACGACAGCTCGCGCCATCTTATCACAGAGTATGCGTGTGACGTCACATATTTAGCACACATTTTGCCGTACATTGAAGTGCTTTTTCATGAAAAGTACGTTTCAGATATTTTCCAACAGGTAGCCTACTCTTTTATCTGTCAATTGAGAATCGGTGTTCTACCCAAACACTAAAAGCGTCTTAACATTCTTCTTCCCATGCACCCGTTGTCGAGAGAGGTGAGTCTACTTTACTTATTTACTTAGAGCAAGTGTGTTACTTTTTAAGATCTGTTTCAGTTTCATCTTTTTATTATTATTATTATTATTATTATTATTATTATTATTATTATTATTATTATTATTATTATTATTATTATTATTGTCTTTTAATAATTTTCCATCAATTGTTTACACAATTCAGAGATGGTGAGTGGAGATATGTCACGCCCCCAAGTATATCAAGGTACTTCTCTCGCTACTTTAAATTGAAGTATTAAATAACTGCAGTTATACAATAGTGGTGGTGGTGGTGATTATTGTTTTAAGAGGAAGTACAACCAGGCAACCATCGTCTATATAACACTAATCAGAGGGGAAAATGGAATGGGTCCGACACTTCGAAAATGAAGAAAGCGGCCGAAGTAAGACAAGAGCCACGAAAGGCGTGATAATGAAAGACTCTTTAGCCCTGGGAAACCTAATAGCGTCGGGGTCGGAAAAGAACAAGAGTTGACCAAGAGAGGTCAGATAGAATAGATAAAAGTGAGGAGCCTGGCACAAGTAAGTTGAAGCAATGCCAGGACTCAGCTAAGGGCCCCGTGGTCCTAACCCACGCTCCAATGTTCAGAGCCCCTGCGGCGGCTCTTACGAAGGGAGGGGGTACCGCGGGTGTTATTCTACCGCCCCCACCCACAGGGGGTAGTTATAGGATACAGCATGTGCTTATGTACAATCACTGTAGTTGCATAGAAGTACTGTTTGCATAATAATTTATTCACAGGATCAAGTAATCCCACTCCAGCTAGGCCGACTCATTCATACCCACATCACTGCGAATCGCACACACATTCTCCACCCTCACAGGCATACAGAACATGGTTTGGCATGTGAATGTGACTGAGGCATGAGTGATGCTAGTAAAACTATTCCTTTCTCAGCTAGACCCTGTGATGAATGCTGCGAAAGACTTTTTTTTTTTTTTTTTTTACGTCGCACCGACTCAGATGGGTCTTCTGGCGACCACGGGATGGGAATGAGCTAGGAGTGGGAAGAAATCGGCTGTGGCCTTAATTAGGATGTAGACCCAACATTTGACTGTCTGAAAATATGCGAAATCATGATCAGGACTGCCGACAATGGGGTTCGAACCCACTACCTCCCGGATGCAAGCTGATAGCCGCTCAGCCACTCGCTCGGTCTGAGTATGGTCAGTTGATGTATACATTTCAGTGGGCTTAGCAGACTGATATGTAACAGTACCTTACGGCTCGGTGAGGAAAGCGACGGGCAACTATTTCATTCCTCATTTCCCCAGTTTCCCTCCTCAGCGACGGGCATGCTTCCCGTGATAGCAAAAGGTGGAACTACTGGAGATACAATGAACGTTTACCGCGCAGCTGTGAGCTTGCATTCGGGAGATAGTGGGTTCGAACCTCACTGTCGGCAGCCCTGAGGATGGTTTCTGTGTTTTCCCATTTCCACACGAGGCATGGCCCCGGTCTCTTCCTCTCCACTGCTAGCACTTTCCTATCCCACCGTCGCATAAGACCTACCTGTGTCGGTGCGACGTTAAGCAACATTGTAAACAACCAACGTTTGCCTTGAGAACTTGACTTGCATATAAACAGTTCAGAAGTCCATGAGACACCGTCAATGATACAGACCGGTCAGTGAATTGTCTAAGTAATTGGAAAGTTCTGGGCTGGTGTTTTTGTTGTTGTTGTTGTTGTTGGTGGTGGTGGTGGTGGTGATTATTGTTGTAAGAAAAAGCACACCTAGACAACCATCCTGTATGTAACACTAATCAGAGAGAAAAAATGGAAGGTATACGACACTTCGAAAATGAGGATATCGGACAAAGAAAGACAAGGACCACAAAGGGCGTGAAAATGAACGAGTATTTAGGCCTCAATACCTAATACCGTCGTAGTCGGAAAAGAACAAGAGTTGACCAAGGGAGGTCGGATGGGGGCAGCCAGGCACGAGTAAGAAAGTTCTGGGATCAAATGGCGCGGGAGTACATTCAACGTAATGATATTTGAAACCTAAGACAGTACACAGAGCCATGACCTTCTAAGACGACTGCTGTCCAGCCTGCAGGTACTGGAGTACGACGTGGTCAGCTTGATGACACGCGCGGCTTAGTGCCTCTCATATTAGACAGCTTGTCAATTGCTCTGGCAAGGGCGGATGATCCAGGTGTTAGGCTTCTTTAAGCAACAATCATCAGCTGGTTTCGCGAGGTGCATCCCTCAGTTCAAAATTGAAATTCTTGCACCCAGGCGTCTCCGTAAGGAACAATTAACCTACTCCTACACCACAAGGGTGCAAACCTGGTCTTCCACACTGTAAAATCCAGTGCAGTAGACGAGCAGTCGGCTTGTTGTTTTCCTTCTGTTCTCAGGATAACGGAATTGATTCCAAATGATGTAAGTGGTCACCGAGTGTTCTTAAAATAATTTTAAAATGTAAGTTACTATTTCCTCAGTTACGCAGAGCAACATCGAATCATGGGCATATTTTTAGGCTGTCTATTAGGTCATCAGTTCAGAGGCTGGTTGGATCCTCAAATAGCACCACCAAAGGTTATGCGGTTATATGGAAACACCAAAAACCAATGGCAGCACCAAAATGAGGCTTACTAGGCAAGATGAGGAGTGAGGTAGTTTGTCATTGCTTTCCTCACTGGGTCAGAAAGTACTATTGCAGCACGACTGACCCTGTGAGCAGCACCTTTCATAACAATCCGATGCTCTAGTCGTGCTCTGAATGTCATTAATCAGCACCACCCATACCCCAGCAGCTTCCATATTGTCACAGTCATGGATGTTGACTGGGACTTGGGTAGAAGCTACACTTTACTCTGGCCTGTGCCAAGAGATGGATACAAAAGTACTGTATCCATCAAGAATTGACAGCAGGCAGATTTTTAGGCTAAGAATACGAAATAATATCCACAAATGTCATGTTGTCGGAAAACGGATGACTCTACGAAAGATTGTCATTTATGAGACCATTACCTAGCTCTGGCACTGCGCTTTAGTATCTCCTCCTCCTAAATTCCTGTGCTGTTCTTCAAGAAATATTTATATCTTCAGCGTATTATATGACTTACTTTGCCCGGCTCCATGGGTGAATGGTTAGCGTGCTGGCCTTTGGTCAGAGGAGTTTCGGGTTCGATTCCAGGCAGGGTCGGGAATTTTAACCATTATTGGTTAACTTCTCTGGCAACGGGGTCTGGGTGTACGTGTCGTCTTCATCATCACTGCATCGTCATCACGACGCGCAGGTCGCCTACGGGAATCAAATCAAAAGACCTGCACCTGGCTAGCCGAACATGTCCTCGGACACTCCCGGCACTAAAAGCCATACGCCATTTCATTTCATATGACTTACTTCTAGCATTCCGCTTTACTATCTCTATCTTCTAAATTCTTAGCTTTACCAACCCGGTCACAAAGAGAAAATATAAACAATGATAGACAATGGATAACAGAACGACGGAATCACGAACTAACGGCAGAGCCGCAAAGAAGAAATAAGTATGTCTTTACGAGAAAATATAATGGAACGTGCAATTGGTCCAGCGCGCATGATTTCATGCTCAATAAATAACGTCCTATTTCTTCCGAGTGTTCATAACTTTAATTTTAAATTTTTCGAGATAAAATGATTTGCCGTTTTGTTTACCATCTCTCTTTATAGGCCAACATAACATCTTCCAGAAACATGTCTTTCCGTCTACCCAAATGGCGTCGTTAGGGCGTCGGCTGTTTGTCGACGGTAATTTCAGATATTGATGTTAAAACTATTCCGTGTCATTCCTTTCCGATACGTTCAAGAAATCTTGTGGGTCTATATTCTCGGATCAAGACCTCTTTTAATGTCGACTGTAACTGAAGAGACTTTAAACAGAGAACAATAACATTACCTAATTACATTGAATTAAGGGCTATCGGGACTGTTTCCATCTTGTTGGAGATACCGAAATATTTTCATACACTATAGGGAAGAACTCGTTGAGAATTAATCCAATGCACCGACTAAAATTAGTAGTATGGTAACAAACTGAACCCACCACCAAAGGGTTCAAAACATCGATCTTTTCATTTTGCACTGCTCTGAAAGATTTGAATTTATTCTTCTGGAAATATTCCCTTATAAAACTCCCAGCAATCCATCCTTTACAAATTCTATACAGTACTTAGTCCCTCGAAAAGAATCACTTAGTTATATATGAACCGTAACTGCAATTTACGGAAGGTTATCTCAAAGCAATGAATCGGACTCTCAAACTGTTTAGCTAAGATATCACCGGGAGTGCAGTACGGGTCATGTAGAAGTTTCATCATCAATATGCTGAAGCAAATAAAATAATACGAAGAACATCTCTGTGTAGCTGAACAATTACGAAGCAGCGTAAGCGTTCAATCAATGACGCTGTTCTGATTGCTGCAACTGGCCAATGCATAATCAATATCGTTTCGTTTTAATAAAGAATAGCAAACAAGTCATTGAATAAGTGTTGAGTAGGCGTAATTTAAACTATTTACATTCAATGGAAATTCTTAAAGGCAATGTGTGTTTGTTCTCCTTGCATGTGTGTGTGTGACATAATTATCCTTTGATGCTCTTTTTTCTTTGATGTTCAGGTTCTTTAGCTATGAATATTTATCCAAAGATTTTTTGCTGGTAATTTTTAATATACTGTAGTGTGCATTCTGATCAATAAAACCTACACTATAAGTTAATCTGGTTTATGTGTGGATATTATTGAATTTATTGAACAGAATTGATAAAGAAAAGTACGATGCGGACAATATCTTGCATCTGGAACGATTAAGCATTGATCCCGAATCGATTACAGCATCACAGGAATGGAACCGCTGTCAACAAGCCTTTCTGAACTTCATACGAGCTTACCAAGTACGCGGGGCACAGAAGAATTACTTATGTTTCGCCCGGTGCGTACCAGTACAACATTGAGCGTGCCTCATTCAAGGATGCCATAGGCATCCTTCATGACATTTATATGAAAAAACCATTTACAAGGTTTTGGCTTGATACAAACTCATCAGCCGAAAAGAACAAGCGGTTGAGACAAGATATCTTGAGTCTCTGAAGCTCATCGGTAAAGACTCTGTGGATCCGTGGTTGAGTGCCGGCCTCCGGATCCCAAGATAGCGGGTTCAAACCCGGCAGAGGTAGTCGGATTTTTGAAGGGCGGAAAAAAGTCCATTCGACACTCCATGTCGTACGATGTCGGCATGTAAAAGATCTCTGGTGATACATTTGGTATTTACCCGACAAAATTAATTAAATCTCAGCCATAGACGCCCAAGAGAGATCAGGTTTACCCTGTCTACCATCTAACGGACCTATAGTAAAACGGAATGTCGAAATTGACGAGCAGACAGCCAGATGGCGTCAAATCGAAATGTCTGCACACGGTAGCTGAGGCCATACGATTATTATTATTATTATTATTATTATTATTATTATTATTATTATTATTATTATTATCGGTAAAGACTGTAATTTTAAGGCCGTCACTGCAGAAATGATGACTGCACTAGGGATGCTTTAGTTACCGGCTTGCTTGAGTCTAACATAGAGCTGATACTTCTCGAGAGGCCTAATCTCACTTCCAGACTCTCGAATGGGCAGTAGAGAAGTCTCTATGGCATGAAGAGGAAGGCGAGACTCCTATGGCTGTCAATACCGTTCAGGACAGCGTGCTACGGAAAAGCAAGTTATCGGGAGAAGTCGTTGCAGCTGCCCAGTGGACATGTTATTTCCGCGGTTTAAAGTACCTCGATCGAAACGTCTGTAGAAGTGATCTGTTGAACTTGTTCCAAAATGGGGCATTATGCGAAAGTTTGTCGAAGTAAAGGATTTAAGAATGCCAATTCCGCAGACTCTGTCGCGCCTGCCCACCTTGCCTGTCCAAAACGATAATCCCTATGGACGTACATGACATCAAAGGTCATGCGTTCGTGGACACAGGCAGTTGCACTTGTTCCATGATAGAAAAAGATGGCAGGCAAGTTAAACACACCCAGTAGGGCAACATATGAATGAATGAATGAATGAATGAATGAATGAAATGTTTCTTCTTTCAGACATTTTAGACTTTTTTATATTAACATAATATGAAAAAGGAATTTCCCGTTCGTAAAAAAATTACAAAATTTAGAATGAACAATGTTTGCAAAATAAAATAAATTCAGCGAACGCGCTATGAGCGTCGTGGAGAAAGGAACTGAAATTAGTATAACTAGAATCATACTTGAAGTCTTCCTCACGAGCAGGCGAGATTTTCTTCTAAAGAGGCGCAGCAAAGTTCTCTGTGAAAAGTAAAGAATTTCACCTCATTTTCTTGACATGGCAATAGCTTTGTTATCATGTCTGTGGCTAGAGTCATATCTGGTTTAACCACACCAGGGTAAACATTACCGCGATTGGTACAGCGTTATATGAGAATAGTCATCTCCAGGTTGTTGGGTTTAAGGAATCGCCACTTTTTAGACAGCACATTGCGAAACATCTCAAATCCCGGTCACTCCATGTGAGATTTGTGCTGGACAAATCGGAGGCGGTACAGGTTTTTCTCCGGGTACTCCGGTTTTCCCTGTCATCTTTAATTTCAGCAACACTCTCCATTATTATTTCAGAGCATCTATCCGTCATTCATAAATCACTTTCAGACTGGCGACTAATAGCTTAATATGATTCATTCATTATGTCCCTGACCCGGTCAAAGACTGGAAAACAGGTTGTAGATTTTTATTTTCATTGCGAAACATTGAGGAACTTCACTCAAATTTTATGGATACATACTTAAAGCAAGTGAGTTCCCGTGGTAAATATTCCTCTTCTAAAACATCTTTTTTTTTCTTTCAATATTCCATTTAATTTGCACATATCGTCATACGCCTGTTACATTTTCAAGCAGTTTCTTTTTCTGACGATCTCCCAATTTCACCTTCACATTGTTCCAATTATTACTGTACATCATTCACTTTTGAGAGTAAGCGGTTTCTTTCAACTAATGAATGTCAAATTAACGAATAATTAATTTGCTTCATTTATCCAAGGTTAGATTACCCATATTAACAATCAACAATGAATTTGACAAACGAGCCTATTATACGTCTCTCAGTCATCACCATTTCCCATCACTAATTTCGTGACGGATATTTTCAAATGACCCTCAACCATAGGATATTATGTTAAAAAGGCTAAAAAAGGAACGATAAGCCAAGAAACAGGAAAAGGACCAAAAAGGACAAATAAAACCCACCGTTTCCCGGCCTAGAATGACCGTAGGTCTCGACTTCGGACGATCGAAAGAAAAAAGAATTTTTTCCCCAACTTCCGAGTCCTACTTGTAATCGAGTACTGCCGTCAATTTTGAAGATTCCTAGTTCCTTTTTGCTTGCCTAGCAAATGTCAGGTCTCTAGTGACAAGCATTTATCAGGAACCATTTTTCCTCAAACGTGTAGTTAACAACGGGTTATGGCTTGCGAAGAGGGTTGCTGCAGGTCCATGGACGACCTGTGCATCTGAAGGATAGGGATGTTGAATACGAGTCCACGACCTATATGAATTAAACAATGAAGGTCGGGAATCGAGCCCGTGGTCCACTGGAACAAAGGGCAGCATGCTAATCAGTTAGCCATGAAAATATTCGCAGTCTATAATAGTTTAAGAATTAGTTAGACCCCGGAGATGTATTATTGGTCTCAGAATTCAACATTCTTACTTCGAACTCCTTGAAGCAGATTAGATTTTAAATCTTCTCATTATATACCATAGGGGCTACCTTGCTGAGCCGGTAAAGGCGTGCTCGATTCGGTCGGAAGGACGAGGGTTCGAATCCCCGTCAGGAAGTCGTAAAATTTAAGAAATGAGATTTCCACTTCCGGAGGTGCACGTGGCCCTGAGGTTCACTCAGCCTACACCGAAAATGAGTACCAGGTTAATTCCTGGAGGGCAAACGCGGCCGGGCGTACAGCTAAGCACTCTACCCCATCAAGTGCCGAGGTTACGGATAGTGGAAGTCTTTACCTTCCACCCCTCCAAGGGCCTTCATGGCCTGTACGGAGATGACTTTGCCTTTTTTTCATATAGCATGGAATCTAAGAAGACATGTTAGAAGTGGTGCGCACGCTTCACCAGCAGTGAGTGACCCCACATGCTGCTGTAGTACCCCGTTGTACCCTCGAAGTACGAGTATAGTGCGATTATACCAGAAATAATAAATTATTGTTACTGGTTGCCAAATAACATTAACTATAATCATGATCATCATCATTTGCTCAATGTCGCTGCATACACGGCAGCATGAAACAGTTGTGGCCGGGGATTTAACGTCGCATGTGCTTCCTGACACTACAGGATTTTCAACTGAAAATCCCACCCCAGGAATCAAACTCAGCTCGTCGGATGGCAGGCAAGCACTAAGCACCACTACACAATAATATATCGTCGATGGACAAAGGACACCTCGTAACTGAGCGGTCAGCAGTCCTCCTAGCATTTTGATTGCTCAACTATAGCCACTGAAATCTTCTCAGGCAAACACAACACGAGGTTTTCATTTCCTAGCAGCGATCCTATACGAGTATGATTAACTATTCTTGCAACAATGACTATTGCACTATGTACACTTTTACTGAAAAAAATAAATAAATGACGTGATTTCGAAAAAAAAAAAAAAAAAAAGCAATGCAGGATGAGTAAGCATTTTCACATACCTAGTAATGGGAGGCACTTTTTTTTTTTTTTGCTTTACGTCGCACCGACACAGATAGGTCTGATGGCGACGATGGGACAGGAAAGGCCTAGGAATGGGAATGAAGCGGTCGTGGCCTTAATTAATTAATTAATTAATTAATTAATTAATGGTGTGAAAATGGGAAACCACGGAAAACCATCTTCAGGGCTGCCGACAGTGGGGTTCGAACCCACTATCTCCCGGATGCGAGCTCACAGCTGCGCGCTTCTAACCGCACGGCCAACTCGCCCGGTAATGGGAGCTTCAAACTGACACCTATTTTAGAATGAATAGTCCCCAAAAGGGGGAGACAAAAACACTGAATCAAAACAAGGTTTTATCGAAAGTGAGCAGATTCGACTCTTTGGTGGACTGCTCATTGAAAGCGGAAGCTAGACCCCTAGAGCACTGGACGCCAGTCCACGATAGCCGCAATGCCTAAAGCCAGCCGCGCTGTGTGAGACGTCGGCGGACCCAATTCTGACTGATGCTCGATGTTGTTTGATTTAACTACAGTTCAGATAAACAGTAACAATCACGCAGACTGCTGTACACTCTAAAAAGACAAACTTCATGCACAAGTATTCTCTTATACTAAGGTTCATTGACTCGACTCGTGACAGTATTTGGACGAAACTATATGTTTGGGGTGATTGTATTTGATGAATTAATTGTCAAAACAGCTTCAAATGACACGTCTCGCCTTACATTTGTTAAAGAAAATAATTGTTCGCAAACGTAGGTAGCCTACTACTTGCAATTAATCGCAATCGAATGAATCAAGACGAAGAAATTCCTGCTAGTTGAGGCTCGTAATGGCAAAACCTGTCTTCAGGAATGATGTCAGACTGAAGTTTAACCAGTTCGAGTTGCAATTTACTGGGTGTATTGTCAGCAGATATTGAAAATTGTGTCATGAAAATGTCCATCATCCACTATTCCTTTAAACTGATCATGGAGCTTTACAAGACCTGCTGACATGAGAGCCTCCCAACAGGTGGCAAGTGACACTGATTGAGGCAAGCGTTAACCTGCCAGACTGTGACAAACTTCGTGCCGTTACATATCACAATACGTCATATTTCATGCAGACTTCCTCCAAGGGAATACTAATTTTTGTAACAATGTATTTATGCTGGGAAGGTGGTGATTCGATGCATTGCCAAAAATATCTGAGTGTCACAGGCGAATATTATAGTCACCATTTCCCGACAAGACATGCTACATTTATATGGATAGGGCACGCTATTCGTTTGTATTCCCATGTGTGAGACACTCAGCTGCACGATCGATCGCCGGATCGACCCACAAGTGGCCACGGCTTGTCCCTGGTCCGACATCTATGCACAGCTCTACCGCGGCTTTACGCCTCTGCATTCGGGAGACGGAACAGAGCTGGACCTCACGGCTGGTCCCAACCGTCGGCTGTCCTGAGAATGGTTTTCCGTGGTTTTCCATTCTCCTGCATTAAGGCGAATGCTGGGGCAGTTCCTAGTACAGGCCAGGGTCACCAACCCGCTCACCTTCTCGGACGATCTCCTTCACCGACCTGCAGACGGCGTTACCGTATAAGAGGCCCGCCTCCCCTCTTCAGCGGAGGAAAGAAAATATTTTAGTTGTAATAGTAGTCGTTCAGATTTCATCATCGATTGTAACTTGAAAAAGTCACACATGTTTTACCATTGACATCGTTACAAAAACTTGACACTGCGATCAATTTCATCGATTGTGCTTTCTCAACTTTAGTCTCCCTACTGGAGTTCAGAATTAGCGATAAATGCTGGGAGAGCACTAAGTGGGGACACTGCATTGGAGAGTTCACTGAAATTAATAAAATGAATCACAAGAATCGTCCGCCTCTGTGGTGTAGTGGTTAACGTGATTAGCTGCCATCCCTGGAGGCCCTGGTTCGATTCCCGTCTCTGCCACGAAATTTGAAAAGTTTTACGAGGTCTGCAATGGGGTCCACTCAGACTCGGGAGGTCAATTGAGTAGAGAGAGAGGTTCGATTCCCACCTTAGCCATCCTCGAAGTGGTTTTCCGTGGTTTCCCACGTCTTCTCCAGACAAATGTCGGGATGGTACCTAACTTAAGGCGACGGCAACTTCCTTCCCTCTTATTTCTCTATCCCTTCAAATCTTCCTATTGCCCCACAAGGCCCCTGTTCAGCATTGCAGGTGAGGCCGCTTCGGCGTGGTACTGATCCTCCTTCCGACTTGTATCCCTCATACCCAAAGTCTCACGCTCCAGGACACTGCCCTTGAGGCGGAAGAGGTGGGATCCCTCGATCAGTCCGAGGGAAAAAAACAACCCTGCAGGGTAAACCGATTAATGCTCGTAAAGAAAAAAAGTCCTCGTCTTTCACTTTCAAATACACTTAATAAATTTTTATCTGTTGGAACTCCGACTTTGAATATATCCTAGGGATATGAGCTATTTTAGGCAAATAAAACATAATAACATATGAGAATAGATTCTTTATTTATTCCTAAAAATTACAATAGTTTTCTTAATCATCGTTATCCGGTCAACTAGATTGGTAGTTTGTCTTTTTCTACCACTATGAGTGCTAACGTGATTCAATGCATTGTTTCACTTAAGCCCTTATAGCTTTATACGGTGTGGATATTTGTCAAAAGTAAAAAGATCTGAGAGTATTGAACCAAGGAACACATTACAGCAAGAACTATGTAAATAAGTTGATTTGAATCAAAAGAACGAGTAAAGGAACAAGCGCTATTCTTCCGGAACTGCATTTAGACCGGAAGCGATTTTTCGAAATTTGTTTTTTTAGTTTGATGGAGCTATCCAACAACCACAGTTTGATGGAGCTATCCAACACCCACAGTTTGATGGAGCTATCCAACACCCACAGTTTGATAGAGCTATCCAACACCCATAGTTTGATGGAGCTATCCAACACCCACAGTTTGATAAAGCTATCCAACACCCACAGTTTGATGGAGCTATCCAACACCCACAGTTTGATAGAGCTATCCAACACCCAAAGTTTGATGGAGCTATCCAACACCCACAGTTTGATAGAGCTATCCAACACCCAGAGTTTGATGGAGCTATCCAACACCCACAGTTTGATGGAGCTATCCAACACCCACAGTTTGATGGAGCTATCCAACACTCACAGTTTGATGGAACTATCCAACACCCGCAGTTTGATGGAGCTGTCCAACACCCACAGTTTGATGGAGCTATCCAACACCCCCAGTTTGATGGAGCTATCCAACACACAGAGTTTGATGGAGATATCCAACACCCACAGTTTGATGGAACTATCCAACACACAGAGTTTGATGGAGATATCCAACACCCACAGTTTGAAAGCTTTTCGGGTCCTTTAGGCCTTCAACTTTCGGCACAATAGAGGAAATTGCTTAATTTTACATTTTTCGTAATATGGGGACCCCTAATTTGTCTGCTGTTTTCAAGAATAAAATATAGTTGCTTTGATTTCTGAATTACCTCTCGTATATAATGGTCGGAAACAAACATTATTTTGCTATTCTATTATTGTTTCGTGTTATATGTAGATACAGGGGTTTCTTTCGTGTACATCCTCTTTGTGAAAGTTTGACGGACATGTTCTTTTCTCTGTTGGTCTAGGAATGTGGCGACCACCTACCCAGGTTCGCAGCAAATGTCTTAACTTTTGCCCCGTGCTCTTTTCTTGAACAAGTGGCATTGTGTCTTGAACTTGAAGAAGTGACGGCAATCTCAACTTCCGATAAAATTCAACGCACTGAATATTCTAGTAAACTGTATTCTGTATTGTTTTCCCCCTTCCAGTGACGATCACGATATTGTCCTATTTCAAGGAGGCAGCCAGTCGGCGATATCCACAGTACACCAGTTTTCCCCCATTAATCTGTTACCTTGAATTAAGCGGATGATACTGGTACAATGTAGTATTCTAGGAGTCCCACAATATCGGCGGATTAGTGTGGAACAATTAGTTCATAGCAGTTAACGTGTAGACTAAACTTAGCATGTTTCAAATTATAAACTTATTTATTAACATTAATGTCTTATGTTACATTACGGGACTCGGGCTATGAACATAAGCTTGAGTCGAACAGTTCGTCTCCTTTCTCCCAAGTCCTCCCAGCCCACGATTTCCAGCATTTTCGTAACACTCCTCTTGTGTCTAAAATCACTCAGAACAAATCATGCTGCTTTTCGTTCGATTTTTTCCAGTTCCAGTTTCAAGTAATCCTGGTGAAGGTCCCATACACTGGGACCATACTCTAGTGGTGGTCTTACCAGAGACTTACATGCGCCCTCCTTTACATCCTTACTACAACCCCTAAATACCCTCATAATCACGTGAAGAGATCTGTACCCTTTATTTACAGCTTCGTTACTGTGAAAACCCCCACTAAGACATTTATTTACACTGACTGACAGAGCAAATGCAACACCAAGAAGGAGTGGTTCGAAAGGGATGAAAGTTGGGAAAAAAAACAGAGACGGCACGGACGAATAATTGATGTTTATTTCAAACCGATATGCAGGTTACACAATGCGCACGGCATCGACTCAGTAGGATGTAGGACCACAGCGAGCGGCGATGCACGCAGAAACACGTCGAGGTACAGAGTCAATAAGAGTGCGGATGGTGTCCTGAGGGATGGTTCTCCATTCTCTGTCAACCATTTGCCACAGTTGGTCGTCCGTACGAGGCTGGGGCAGAGTTTGCAAACGGCGTCCAATGAGATCCCACACGTGTTCGATTGGTGAGACATCCGGAGAGTACGCTGGCCACGGAAGCATCTGTACACCTCGTAGAGCCTGTTGGGAGATGCGAGCAGTGTGTAGGCGGGCATTATCCTGCTGAAACAGAGCATTGGGCAGCCCCCGAAGGTACGGGAGTGCCACCGGCCGCAGCACATGCTGCACGTAGCGGTGGGCATTTAACGTGCCTTGAATACGCACTAGAAGTGACGTGGAATCATACGCAATAGCGCCCCAAACCATGATGCCGCGTTGTCTAGCGGTAGGGCGCTCCACAGTTACTGCCGGATTTGACCTTTCTGCACGCCGACGCCACACTCGTCTGCGGTGACTATCACTGACAGAACAGAAGCGTGACTCATCGGAGAACACGACGTTCCGCCATTCCCTCATCCAAGTCGCTCTAGCCCGGCACCATGCCAGGCGTGCACGTCTATGCTGTGGAGTCAATGGTAGTCTTCTGAGCGGACGCCGGGAGTGCAGGCCTCCTTCAACCAATCGACGGGAAATTGTTCTGGTCGATATTGGAACAGCTAGGGTGTCTTGCACATGCTGAAGAATGGCGGTTGACGCGGCGTGCGGCGCTGCCACCGCATGGCGGCGGATGCGCCGATCCTCGCGTGCTGACGTCACTCGGGCTGCGCCTGGACCCCTCGCACGTGCCACATGTCCCTGCGCCAACCATCTTCCCCACAGGCGCTGCACCGTGGACACATCCCTATGGGTATCGGCTGCGATTTGACGAAGCGACCAACCTGCCCTTCTCAGCCCGATCACCATACCCCTCGTAAAGTCGTCTGTCTGCTGGAAATGCCTCCGTTGACGGCGGCCTGGCATTCTTAGCTATACACGTGTCCTGTGGCACACGACAACACGTTTTACAATGACTGTCGGCTGAGAAATCACGGTACGAAGTGGGCCATTCGCCAACGCCGTGTCCCATTTATCGTTCGCTACGTGCGCAGCACAGTGGCGCATTTCACATCATGAGCATACCTCAGTGACGTCAGTCTACCCTGCAATTGGCATAAAGTTCTGACCACTCCTTCCTGGTGTTGCATTTGCTCTGTCAGTCAGTGTATATTAACACCTAGGTACTTACCGTAATCCCCACGAGGCAGTATAACACAGTAATTAAAACTGAGAGGACTTTTCCTGTTTGTGAAACTCAGAACGTGACTTTTGACCGCATATGCTGTCTATCTCAAAACATTGTCGAGGTCATTTTGCAGTCGCTCACAGTCCTTTAACTTATTTATTACTCTGTACAATATTACATCATAGGCTTGTACTTGTGATGACTCAAGTACCACACATGTTGTGGGACTTCCCCTTTATTATTATGATTTTAGAGTGTGGCTTTTCTTCTTCTTGCTAGTTGTTTTACGTTGCACCGACACAGATAGGTCTTACGGCGACGATGGGACAGGAAAGGGCTAGGAATGGGAAGGAAGCGGCCGTGGCCTTAATTAAGGTACAGCCCTATCATTTACCTGGTGTGGAAATGGGAAACCACGGAAAACCATCTTCAGGGCTGCCGATAGTGGGATTCGAACCTACTATCTCCCGGATGCAAGCTCACAGCCGCGTGCCTCTACGCGCACGGCCAACTCGCCCGGTAGTGTGGCTTTTAGTGCCGGGAGTGTTGGAGGACATGTTCTGTATCTGTGTACGGCTTTGTGAGGGTGTTTTTTTTGTGTATGTAGGTGAAATTATGCGGGCTATGAGTCGGAAAGAAGCCGCCATGGCCTTGAGAAAGATACCGTCTCAGCTTTTGCCTGGATTTATAATAGGAAAGCTACGTAAAATTTCGAAGATTGCCCTCGAAGCCACTTATCTCTTAAGAACTAGCAGCCATGACTTGTTACTCTCAGTAATATTCAATGAAAAGACGGTTTCTCTACACTCGTACTCTCTTCTTACTAGAAATATTCGTATTCTGACAACAAATGCAGTGTAACCAACGTTACTGAAAGGAAACTGAACGCATCTCGATACAGTTTCCAGTGAGGCTTGCCAGGTTTTTGAAATGCTAATAAGGGGCAGGTCATGCCGACACGACATAACATTTGCTCAAGTAAACACCGAGATGTAATTGACTGTACGATAAATTACATTGTAGGCAAAAACTTTATTACAGTATTTTTCTGTTTCATTTTCTACATAAAAATCCGCAGTTCTAGCGCTTCACACAAGCACCTCAATGTTGAAAATATCCTAAGCATGTGAGCTACGAATTTTACGTAAATCAAATATAAGAAAGTATGACAATTATGTTATTTATTTATTCCTAAAAATTAAAATCCTTTTTTTAATCATCGTTATCCGGTCGATTCGATTAGCTGTTTGCCTTTTTCTACTACTTACATTGTTTCACTTAAGCACCACTACGAGCGCTAATGTGAGTCAATGCAGCGCTGCACTAAAGCCCTTATAACTACATTCGGTGCGGACATTTTTCAAAAAATCTAAACATAACCAAGGGTTTTTAACCAAGGAACACATTAGAAAAGAATTGTGCAAATAAGTTGATTTGGGTAAAAGGAAGACGAGTAAAGGAACTGCATTTAGGCCGGAAGTGATATCTTTTCTTAGTTTGATAGAGCTATCCAATTTGAAACTTTTCCGGGCCCTTTAGTCCTTCAACGTTCGGAAGAATTGAGGAAATTGCTTATTTTTTCGTTTTTCGTAGTATGGGGACCCTTGCTTTGGTTGCTAAGAAATATTTTCACCATAAAACCCGTATTCCTCTTCACTTTTAACCTTATAGAATAACGATGAATCTCCTTTAATCAAATCATGAAATGTCTGACAACTATGATCTAATTAAGTGAGACTTGAATTCCTGACTTTAACATCTATTCCTTTCATAATTCCATTCGTTTTTAAGAGCTGAAAAAACTCTTTCACCACATGCATTCGAACCAGGTGCACTTAAAATATTTGGAACAGCATCTACATTAACTTCAGAGGAAAGATTCACCCATTACGACTGTGATCACCGTTAGCAGGGTACAGCAACATGTCATTCAATGCTATGCGAAGAAAATTCTTCTTAAAAGCTATCCATATTAAGGGCGGGACAAATTTCAGTAAATTTCAGACAATTACTTATTTCTTCAAGACCAGAAAAAGTAACATCTTTCAAATGTAAATCCTGTAGTTTCTAAAAAAATATTTAAATCATTGAAGTCATATAATTTATTGCATCATACCAAAAACTCTTTAGGTTATATTTCACTGCATTAATTCTGAAGGTCTGGAAGGAAGTGATCTACTAATGACTTAACTTCCTCGCCGAAAAAATTATAATCTTTCCTACAAATTAACTTGGTTCTCAATTTTGACATTCTATCATAAGCAGATCAGATGTAACACATTTCAGACGTTTGCTCTATTAACCAGCGTTTCGTCTTAGGTCTGACACTAGACTCATCAGAGTGGGAAGTGTCAGACCCTACCCACTGACGCTGGGGTGTATGCAGGTGAACTTATCAGAAGCCCATTATAAGAGACACAGTCTGATAACTGCATACGGGAGATAAATCTCCACAATGTAATTATTGCCCGCGTAGCAATTCCGAAACAGATCTGTTTTTGATATGCACTATTGGTGAAAAATATCTAATTCCCTCCATGCGAACTTAGAATTTTCCATTCTATCGTAAGTTACAACAATGGTAAGTTAATTTTTATTTTTGCAAGTTCAAGAATTGCTTCTTTAAAAACTACTGTAAATAGATCATTTTAAACGTGACAATATATGGACCCCGAAAAAGATATCAGACGCTGTATTGAGATTTCCAGATCATCTTTTTAAAATATGAGGTCATTCTTTCGTGATGATAATCTAAAGGTCAAACTCAGGCAAAAGTTGTTGAGATGTAACGTTAGGTCAACATGGAGCAGAGACCTGTATGTCAAAGCTTCCTCCATGAAAATATTAGAGGCATTTCAAATGTGGTTATATAGGAGAATGTTCAGAACTGCCTGTGGACAATAATGAAATGTTAAGGAGAACTAGAACCGAGCGTGAGCTGGCATCAAAGCCAGGCCATGTTCTACGAGGTAGATCTACATAACATATTGCTAGGAAAGATAGAACCAGTGGTGTATGCTGGGATCAAAATGTGGGCTACCACTAGACTTAGGTTACCCCTTTTCGACAGTTGGTTTAGTGAATGCCAAGCATTAAGCGTTTTGAGTTGCAGCTAACGGAGCAGCCTGCTGTGTTGTCAAGCTACTGCCCAGGCTTCTGTTACTGCCAATACTCCAACACCTGATCAGTGGAATAGTAGCCAAAGTTTTAGCGAATTAAAGGCTTTGTGGCTAAATGCATAAAATGGTTGCCTTTGGTCCGTTGGCCCAGGTTCAGTTCTCAGAATCAAACTCTCGCACTCTTAATTCATCTGGCTTGAGAAATGGGTGGTAATGACGTCTTCACCATTGATTTAATCCTCATTAGCTCACCACCAAGGCTATACAGATGCCATGCATCATTATTGTTTGCAACATTACCAGCGGTCGTGCCCATCGTTTACTGGTTTATTACTTTCCTCAGAAGATCAGTGGTGGTGTCCGACCAAAAATCATGAGTTCGAATCCAACCGACAAAACACTAAGCCAGAAAGTTTGTATTTCATTTCAACAGATCTGTCTATAAAAGCAGGAAACCATAGTCCTCCTATAACAGCAGCCCTGCAGTGTTTTCCTAGATGGATGTAGGAGTAAACGGGAGTGGAATACCAGCAGTCTGTTATCTATATAATTAAGTTAGAAGTATGAGGTGAGGAACTATGTACGATGAGTAACGCATGGTTATTCGTTAGCAGTGGCGATCTGACGCACCGAAGCCTAGCACACTTATCTCCCTGGTCCCCGTACCTATCGGAGATTCGACAGCAGGACGCGCGAGGTGAGGCGAGAGGGACGCAGCGCTTAGGCTGCAACATCAGTCTCCGACGCCTTGCTCTCAGAAATACGAGTTTGCTTTGAAGCTTTGCAAGTGAAAAATCTGTCAGATGCTTACATTGTATTGTTCTTTAGATTTCCATCGTTCTCATTTGGGAACTGGATAGGAGGCAAGCGAGGAGGTGGTAGTCCACCGATGCCACGGCTCCAAAACATCGTAGACTGGACTTGCATCAAGAACTCTTCAAGGTAGCTAAAGAAAGGAGTGCTTTCTCCAGGGTGATTGCCAGCGTCTGGGGGACCGGGTATTGCACTTGAAGCAGAAAAAAAGGAAGAAGAAGAGATGTTCAAATATCGGAAAAATTGGCGTCTCATACGCTGTTAAAACGGGAAATCCCGTACAATACGAGACATCTGGCAACACTGTTTCCAGCATTCATCAGTCCACACAATGTAAACAGCGGGTAAATTATAATTATTTCATATCAACAGATTTTCATACTGGTTAAACCTGATAATAATTTCACACTCTCAGATGTTGAACAGCGTTTATTTAGCTTTAAACGAAGAATTTCCTTGGCTGAAAAGATACAACAACTGTGAAGGCTGATTTCAGTTCGTAATGTGTTCCTGGGATACCGCCTAATTCGGATGGGCTTTACTTTTACAACCTATGTTTAATGGAATGACCTTGGTGGGTGTCGTGAGAAAGGGATCGGCAGCCCTTTGTACGAGAACAGACTATCCCGGTGGGGAGCAGTAAACTCGCCTCGGAAATAACGCTACCCAATTTTGTTTGACGTCGGCGGCCCGCGCCTGAAAGAAGAGCCGATGAGTTGTGTTCAGTGTCGATTATGTGTGAAGCGAAAGGAAGGACAATTTTATCAATCATCATATTTCATAATCAGACATTTTATATGCTTACATGGTGTTTTACGACCTAAGTGTTCTATCACATTTTGGTCAACTTTCAAACGAGTTTCGCTTAAATTACAAGGTGTGATGTTTACAGGAGAAAACGAACCTCCAGTACAAGGTGTCACAAGCTGCTACAGTGTGAGGAAGAGGAGAACGAAATGAAAGCCGAAGATATTGGCGTGTTATTCAATATGGCAGAGAGTATTGAGAAGTTCCTGGTACACCAGACGTTCTTTATAAGATTAACGAAATGCATTGCAGATAATAGTTCGATTCAAAAAGTCACATGCTAGAGCACAGGCTATCTGATCTCAACGTTGTGGGTTCGATCCTCGTTCAGTGCGGTGGTAATTAAAGGCGCTCAAATACGCCGACCTCGTGTTTACCACGTAGAAGAACTACTGCGGAACGTAATTTCCAGCATTTCATAGTCTCCGAAATTTGCTTATTGGGACGTAAAACGAATAAAATAATAGTCTATCCACATGAAGCAGAATGTCTATCTGCCTGTCTCTCAGTCTCCGAACCAGATTTTGTATAGGCCTACTTACCCGTTAGGACGTTGCGGAAAACCCTGTCTGCAAGAAATTTCAACACCCTTTTCCATTTCCTATATTCAGACCCTTTGGCACAGCAGCATAGGATAATATAGGCGAAATATGAAATTTGTCATACAAGGACGAGACAAGCCACATACGTGAAGAACAAAAGGGACACGAAAACTACGTCTTAAGGTCCAAAAACTATTGGTACCACACTACCCCAGTTGTAGGTATCAGAAGAAGAAATGAACGGCCGTAACCATGGCAAAGTCAGCTCAAGGATTCTACAGTAGAATACAGTTCTGGTATTCGACGTAAGAACGTCCGTGATTGTAGGAAAGGCCGAGGAGAGATTCTGTTTAAACATACTTAACTCATACTTAGCGTTATTCTGCCGAGATACTTATTGCTACTGGATTCACAATTTCCATATTCTTATCACCGTAATGATTGTGAATAGCACCAAAATGTTGCTTTCACTACTTACAAGACCTAGAAATATGAGAGGGACTTCAGAAAATTTGGAGCTTTTGTACTCGTTAGACCGAATGAAGCCAGGTAGATAATAATACATGAGTAGAGTAAATCTACACCGCGACACCGTGACAGAGTCCACAACCAAGAGAAATAGGGAAAGTAGAGTTGGAATACTTATATGCCGCCCTCCCCCCCCCCCCTCATCACACACACACACATCAGACGGGAGAAACGATAAGAATTAATAATAATAATAATAGTAATAATGAAAATCCACCACCAGTTTCCAGCCATTCGACGGGGTCAGGAATGGAATGAATGAAGCCCCATCTAACGGCGAGGGTAGGAATTGTGCCGGCTGCTGAAGTCTGTCGCACTCCTCTGAAGCAATGATTGATGACTGACAGATAAAATGAAATTGGAGAGCGTTGGTGGAATGAAAGATGACAGGGAAAACCGGAGTACCCGGAGAAAAACCTGTCCCACCTCCACTTTACCCAACACAAATCTCACATGGAGTGACCGGGATTTGAGCCATGGAACCCAGCGGTGAGAGACCGGCGTGTTGCCACCTGATCCACGGAGACTATAATAATAATAATAATAATAATAATAATAATAATAATAATAATAATAATAATAATAATAATAATAATAATAATAATAGAGTCATATCGCGGAATGCAAAATAGGACATAACAAGGCAGTTGTTTTGTTGGAAGCTTTATTACGCCTCAGAAACCATATTCGTTGGAAGTCACGCTAAAATTATAGAAATTGAAAAGCAAGAAAGGAAAATTCTCTCGAAAATGTATGGTCCCACGAGACAAAATTGTATGTGGATTAAAAGGAAAACAGCGGACCTCTACTCATTAGCTGGCAGGTTGACTGACGCCGTACGCAAGAGACGTTTGAAATCCTATGGCCATATCTATAGACTGGACAGCGACAGACTCACCAAGAGATTATTTATAGTAATCAAATCAAAGAGGGTGAAAATAAACTGGCTAGAAGAAACTAAGGTGGACCTCCAAGGAATGAATATCAAGGACGACATCATAGAAGATCGTGGAGCCTGTACTACAGTAGTAGCCAAACACAAATTCGTGGAGAAACGTAAGAAGGAAACTGGTGGAAAGTAAGGTGCAACACAGTGCATTCATGAAGAGAATTTGGGAGGATATGAAGGTGAAAGCCATCAGGCCAACGCGCTCTTTGAATGCGCATAACAAATAATAATAATAATAATAATAATAATAATAATAATAATAATAATAATAATAATAATAATAATAATAATAATAATAATAATAATAATAATAATCTTCGTCTACACCAAAAGCATCAGTAAAAACATGGGTTCTATTCCCCGTGAGGAAGCCGTACTATTTAAGAAAGGGAAGTTTCTACTTCCAAAGGTGCACATGGCCTGAGGTTCAAACAGCCTACACCAAAAATGAGTACGAGTTAAATTCCTGAGGGCAAAGACGGCCAGGGTTTACGGATAATGAAAGCCTTTAATTTCCACGACTCTAAGGGCGGAGATGACTCGAGCATCACAACAACACAATGTAGCTGTACATGGAAAACTGAACGTTTCAAGGCCAGCTTTTGAGCGACTAGGAGCCGTACCAGGATATGTAAACAATTTATGCATTCACTCCATTTAACTTATCGTGGACTACAAACATTCTTGCATTGAGATAATGAGCGTGACGTCGTGCTAGATTTATGGACGAGGAAAGTTTAGAAGAGTTGAAGGACTGGTTTCGCTCTGTGTAGTTTATCTTACCGAAGTGAATTGATTGTCATTTCTGTACCTCGCTTTACGATCGGTGAAGATGTAGGCTCAACAGGAATGTCATCGCAATATTCAGGTGCTAGTGGTGTTACTTACTGTGGGGGAGATGAGGCTAAACCCGCAACAGTAAGGCAATATTGGAAGTATGTGGGAATTATTAACAAGCTACTATTATAAATGGAACACCCGTTACGTATGCTTCACTTATTTATTTATTTATTTATTTATTTATTTATTTATTTATTTATTTATTTATTTATTTATTTATTTAGAAAACACGATGTGAAACTACTCTGAGCACTTTACACTTGTACTTCCTACAAATGAATTCAGAAACGTGAAGTTTCGTAATAAAATACAACTATTGGGATGAATGAGTAACAAGATCAGGTACTGTACATAAAAATAACTACAGTCCGACTGAAAACTATGAGGATATGGAAATTCACATTCATGTCGTCGAAGGTACAGGTTGCGGCAAACTATTTCACATTAACTTATTTTAAGAGCGTATTTACACTCTGTTTGAATATAATTTCACTTAATTCTCTATCAAGTTCTTGTTAAAACTGAAAAAAAAAAAAAAAAAAAAGAGTTGGGAGTCTGGTTAAAAAGGATAGTCGGATTATTGTGTGTTGAGTGTGGGGAATATGAAAAAGTTCTTTTCACTCTGGTGGAGCGGGTAAGAGCACAGAAAGAAAACAGCAAAACAACATCTTCCCAGCGCAAATATCCTTTCAAGATTCCATGAAGAAAACTCAGGTCATGTGTCTGATGCAGGGGTGACACATTTATCGCTCTCAATCAATCAATCAATCAATCAATCAATCAATCAATCAATCAATCAATCAATCAATCAATCAATCAATCAATCAATGATCTGCATATAGGACTGTCTCGCAGTCGTTTCCCTAGCATTTTCTTAAATATTTTCAAAGAAGTTGGCAATTTTTCGAACATTCCCCTTGACAAAAGAATTCCAATCCCTCACACCTCGTCCTATAAATGAACATTTGCCCCAATTTTTCTTATGGAATTCTCTCTTTATCTTCATACCTGCTGCATAGACTGATTTCTAAGCTTGGAGTTTTTATTCCTTACAATGAGAGCAAAGAATGCTCTGTAAAACTAGTTAATATTGGACGAAGAGCCTGTTGTCCATATTATAGAGAAGTATTTCAAGGAAGATTGAATTCATTTCTTCTTCCTCTTTCTAATGGGCCTACTTTTCACCACGCTTGTTGGGCTTTGATCTCTGCCCAGTATTGTCGCATCTTCTGCTAGTGTGACTCCTTTCTCTCTTCTGTCCAGGGGATACCTTTCCTTCGGGGTTTTTCCTGATATCCACGGACTTCCTTCAGGGTTCGTCTCGCAGACTGTCTGTTATTCCCAGTTCTTTAATATTCTTCTCGGTTTCTGTCAACCAAGTGGTACGAACCTTCTTGTTTCGCTAGAAGGTGAACAGAGGGTTGGTCGGTCGGTTTGGAGGCAATCTTGCAACATGGCCATAGAAATCTACACTTCTTTTCCTTGCACAGTCAGACAGACTCTCAATATGTCTGCAGAGCTCAGAGTTATGTCGCTTTCGGAATTCCCGATCTTCCTTTGCCAGGCCTAGGATCTTCCTGAGGATTCTCCTCTCTCTGACTTCCAATTTCTCTACCAGACCTCTTCGATTCAAGGAAAGACACTCCATGGCATACAGGGCTTCTGGTTGTATTACTGATGTGTAGTGTTGCGTGACAGGCATTTCTTGTTATAGGTGTTCTTAGTCAGTCGATAGGCTTGCTCCAACTTGTTCACTCTCACGGATAATGATGCTCAGGTTCAATCTATTCGTCGAGATATTTAAATTTTTCAGTCCTCTTGATATTTCCCTGCTCTAGTAACATCTCTGTGTTAGCTTCTTTGATGTTGGTGAAGAATTCTGTTTTCTCCAGCGACACTTGAAGACCCATTTTGGCAGCCTGTTTCCTGAGGCAATCAGTGCCATGTCATCTGCAAAGACCGAATTAATTTATTATATCAAAACACTATTAGAGCTTACTTTTTCTATTAATTCTCTATATTTACCAACAGAGTACAAGATGATCAGAGGAGATGATATCTTTTCCTCATGCTCAAGCGAAGGCACAGTAAACTGTAGACAGTCGTTGGCTGAAGACATGATACTTGGAATCCTACCACCTGCACAATGTCTTCATCCTATTTCAAGCAAGAGGATTTTGAATGAAATTCATCTTGTGCGACGGTCAATATTTGTGCGGTTCAGTGTACAGGCCATGAAGGCCCTTGGAGGAGTGGAAGGTACAGGCTTCCACCATTGTTAACCTCGGCCCGTGATGGGGTAGAGTGGTTAGCTTTACGCCCGGCCGCCTTTGCCCCGAGAAATTAACCTGTACTCATTTTTGGTGTAGGCTAAGTGAACCTCAGGGCCATATGCACATCCGGAAGTGGAAGTCTCGTTTCTTAAATTTTACGATTTCATGACAGGGATTCGAACCCACGTCCTTCCGGGCGAACTGAGCACGCATTTACCGCCTCGGTCAGGCAGCCCCTTACTAATACTAATACTAATACCGTAATACATTTCCCGTGTGCTACGTGGCCTCCGGAGAGGCCTGTGCAGGTCTTTGGGGTTGACGCCTGACGGGCGACCTTCGCGTCTGTGGGAATGGAGACCTACCTATGATGAACTGTTATGCTGAAGAAGACACACGCACACACAGCCCCCGAACCATCGAAATTAACCAATCAAGTTCAAATTGTTCGATCCAGCCGGGAATCAAACTCGGAGCCCTTTTGACCAAAGATCAACACGCTAACCATTAAGCCGTGGAGCCGGCTGTTTGCTGCGCTACTATGTAGTGATAAAATTATGTACGCATTTGAATGACTTTATTACGAATACCTGCTAGAAGTGTCATGACGTACTGTTTGCGACTGACGAAAAGTCGCGGCGGCTTGTAGGTGCGGCACGACCTAAACTCATAGCTACAAACATCAGTCGTGAATAGTAAAGTGAGCTCCTGCATGTTGTTGTTTGAGTCATCAGTCCATAGACTGGTTTGATGCAGCCCTTCATGCCACCCTATAATGTGCTAACCTTTTCATTTCTACGTAACTATTGCATCCTACATCTGCTCTAATCTGCTTGTCATATTCAAACCTTGGTCTACCCCTACCGTTCTTACCACCTACACTTCCTTCAAAAACCAACTGAACAAGTCCTGGGTGTCTTAAGATGTGTCCTATCATTCTATCTCTTCTTCTCGTCAAATTTAGCGAAATCGATCTCCTCTCACCAATTCGATTCAGTATCTCTTCATTCGTGATTCGATCTATCCATCTCACCTTCAGCATTCTTCTGTAACACCCCATTTCAAAAGCTTCTATTCTCTTTCTTTCTGAGCTAGTTATCGTCCATGTTTCACTTCCATACAATGCTACGCTCCACACAAATGTCTTTAAAAACATCTTTCTAATTCCGATATCAATGTTTGAAGTGAGCAAATTTCTTTTCTTAAGAAAGCTCTTCCTTGCTTGTGCTAGTCTGCATTTTATGTCCTCCTTACTTCTGCCATCGTTAGTTATTTTACTACCCAAGTAACAATATTCATCTACTTCCTTTAAGACTTCATTTCCTAATCTAATATTTCCTACATCACCTGCCTTCGTTCGACTGCACTCCTTTACTTTTGTATTGGACATTTATTTTCACCTTGTACTCCTTACCCAAGACTTCATCCATACCATTCAGCATCTTCTCGAGATCTTCTGCAGTCTCAGACAAAATAAAAATATCATCGGAAAATCTCAAGGTTTTGATTTCCTCTCCTTCGACTGTGATTCCCTTTTCAAATTTCTCTTTGATTTCCTTTACTGCCTGTTCTATGCATATCTCTTATTAAACAGTTCATTATTCAATACATACAGTAAATGTGTAACGAAGGAACCATTGCACTACCACTTTGAAACTTCACGAGAACCCCTCACTTCGCAAGAGGTACCGCGAACGGAACCGATGTTTATTGTCAGGCCTTGAGACTTGAGAAAGGCGCATGCGTCGCATCCACGCGACCTCTCGTCAGACGACCATAGCATGGCCCATGAAGCGACCAACAGACTGGGCTGTCCACATTGCACTTCCTGCTGTCAAGGGGAGGGAAAGCGATTTCACCAAGTTATAAAAGGGGATGACCATCGGCTTGGGAAAAGGGAGGCAGCATTTCAGAAACAGCGACGTTTATGAACTGTTCACGCGCCTCTGTGGTAAAGATGTATAATGAGGGGACTACTGGTACTATTGGGAATAACAGGCGTGGTAACTGCGGAGTTCCACACGTCATTGAGAGCCGGTGTGCGAAGGCCAAGCGCCAGGCTACAGTGGAACAGCTCATCTTCCAAATGAATCACGGTGCATCCCAATGCGCTGCGTGCACTGTTACGGCCTGTGGAATGTTGTCGTGGTGAACTGTGTGCAAGACTGTCTTGATCGATTTGGTTATGAATCTTCCAAATGAACCACGGTCAGCGGAGTATGCTGAGTTCAAGACGTCGGCTACCACTAGACTTAGGTTACCCCCTTTCGATGGTTGGTTTAGTGAATGACAAGCCTTTTAAGAGTTTTGAGCTGCAACGAAGAGCAGTTGCCTTATGGATAATACAGGATAAACAGGGGCATATTTACCCATACTACTTGGCCTTAAGAGTAAACGAGAAAATGTTGCACATAACCGGCCATTAACAAAAGGCAAGGAGGCGAAACTCCAATACTCCTTATAGAAATTACTAAAAACCTAAATGGGCTTACGGCCCAAAGATACAGAGGTTAATCCCATACTACAAGAGGGTAACTAAAGGAGGGACCTTTAAAGCCAAGATGAGATTTACAAAATTTAGAGTTTGAAGACTGTCGTCACCCAATTGCAAGGTTGAATGGGAGACGGCAGAGGGTCACCACTCTTCTTTCTCTTACATTACATATTTCCCGGTAGGGAATTGAAACACAGTCCTCAGACTTGGCCGAAAATCCTACGTTTAAACCACCAGTTTACAAAATTACATTTAAAGAAACCGGCTAAAACCTTCCCCTCAAACTACCCGCAGGCGCTGTCACATGTTTAGGAAAATTCCTCCATTACCTTGTATTGCTGGATGTTGCTTCAAGCAGGCTGCCCCCCTGCCTCCTAGGCCTCCGGCAAGTCACGCTCCCAGGCACTGGAGCAATTCAGACAAGACGGCCTTAAGTGCCCTGCTTATGTAGTTCCGTAAGAGGAAGCTTCCCGATTAAATTGAACCACACATTGTTGATAGGCTGGATTCCTGTACACAACCCCTGGTTTGATTGGCTAGCGAACATATTTACAAGCATCTGGTAGTTAGATTACAGTAGAGGAGGAACCAGCTGAAGTGTTGACAACTTCGGTACTTCAAAAAAAAAAAAACAGTGTTCAAGAAAAGGTTTACTAATAACAAAAATGAGATTTCCTAAGTTCTAGGTTCATTTCTAGTGCGTGAGAAGCAAATCAATGTTTAGCCATCTAACTGTAAAAAACGAAATTCTTTGGGAATTTACAAGTTCAAGTCCGTTGGCATAGATGGCCGTAGACCAGGCGCGCAGTTTAAATAGCCCGAACCCCTGGTATTATTATTATTATTATTATTATTATTATTATTATTTTCATACACTCCATATACACATATTATTATTATTATTATTATTATTATTATTATTATTATTATTATTATTATTATTTTCATACACTCCATATACACATATTATTATTATTATTATTATTATTATTATTATTATTATTATTATTATTATTATTATCATCATTTTCATACACTCCATATACACAAAACACATCAGACTACCATCCACCACAGAAACACATAATTCTGTTGACGTCCCACCAGACAGCGTTGGCGTCAGGAAGAATATTCAGCCGTAAAACTAGACCTAACTACGGTACGGGCTGACTAATGAATTTGGTAATAGAACAGGAATATCAATAGCAATAATAATATTACTTTCCCCCTGTGGGTAAGGCCGATAGAATACACTCACGGTATCTCTAGCCTGCTGTAAAAAGCGACTAAAAGGGGTCCCAGAGGCTTTCATTTTTGTAGCACTTTTGAGCCTGACATTGCTTCCAGTTATTTGTGTCAGGCCACTCGTTTTAATATTTCTTATCCGACCTCCCTTCGTCAATTGTTGTTCTGTCCCGACGTTATTAGATTTCCGAGGCCTGGGGAGTCTTTAATTTTCAAGCCCTTTATGGTGCTTATATTTCTTTCGCCAATACATTCCCTCTAAGCATTGTTGAAACTTTTCATATTTTGCCCAGTTATACTTTTCCTTGAGTCAATAGAAACTTGATAAACCGCATTCCTTCAGACCATTTACAAATGAAACTGACCAGTTAAAGGGTTATGTACATGAAATACACGCATTAGTGTAAGTAACCACCAAACACACACTTTCCTTGAAATACAGTACACTGGTGATTCAAATTTTGCACAGTGAATGATGATTACATTACATAGATAATAATAGTTTGTATGTAGACACGATAATAAGCTTTTTTTTTTTTTTTTTTTTCACAGAGAATTTTGCTCTCCGCCTTGAAAAGATAATCTCGATTGTTCACGGGCAAGACTTCTCTAAAAATGAATGAAGGTTTGAATCACTTGAACTCTCGTTCGCCACAAGATGGCTCCCTGTGCTCAGTGTAAACCTTCCAGTATACAAATAGAGAGACCGCTGCCAGCAGAATATGGCGCCAAGATATAAATCAGCTGATGTTAGGCACCTATAGTAAATTGCGCGGGCCATCGGTGTAAGCGGGGAGATTTCAAGGATTCATTGTCGACAAATCAGGCTTTTTCTATGCAATTTTAATGTGTTACAAACATTAAAAAACACGTATTTTCGTTTATGTGATAAGTGAAGTACACCAGTCTGAAATAATATAGCAAAAATAGCCATATCTCGCTCTGCTTACGATTGCAGTCAGAGGTTTGAAAAGGGGAGTGAGATATCTTTTCACAGGTAAGGATTAAAATCTGTAACTGAAAAGACAGTCTTGATTTCATACAGTATCTAGGCTGCCAGGGAAAACGAGTATAAGTCAGAAAATGACTTGTACTCTTCTTACTTGTAACGTTGGGACCAAGTGGAATATTAGGCCTAGGTACATATAGTTTATTTCTGACATATAACTACATCTTAGACTTATCTTACTTTGAACTTTTTTGACATACTCATTTTTCCTGGTAGCCTAAATTGATTTCTGGACCTCACAGCTTAGCCGTAAATCGCGCACCATCACTATGCGGCTGAGCCGGATGTCCGGGGATAGAAAATTCGAATCTCGGTGCTGACTGGCCATCCTTAGAGTAGCGATTTTCCCCGGGTTTTCCAATAATCTTTCCAGGAAAATTCCACGATGCTACGTCGTTTAAATCCCCCCACCCCCACCTACTGAATCCCAGACCTTAAAAACTAGTTACACACACTAGGTTAAGACAAATTCAACAAACACCTAAGTATAAGGGGGTGATGGTCAATATGTCCCAAGCCACTCAAATGAAGTAACAACATGATTTATTTAATGTAAGCTATAAATGTTTGGGAGGGGGAATAACAATGGGGGGTGCGCTTATTCATATCTGATAGTGGCTGATAACCTAGATGTTAGGCCCTGTAAAACAATAAATATCATCATGCCTAAATGTACATCTGTAAAATAAATGTGAAGCTCTGTGAATTATTATTATTATTATTATTATTATAATTATAATTATTATAGGTGCAGTCAAGACGATTGCGTTATTATCGGTCACATTTCTTGATTTATAAGGCTTAACCAGCATAAAATCGGCCTAATTATAATGCAGGTTATTGGTATGTTTTGTTGAGTTTATTATTTGCAGCACTGTGAAAATATTTAAAAAATAACTATTGCAGATGAATATTACGGAGAAAAAATTAAACTTGTGAAATTAGGATACAAATAACTAAAATAGGTTAACAACGTGAGATCTATTCACGTCACCCTATCGCTTAACTGATACATAAACACGTCAGAATATCACACCTATAAAATGATACTCAACACTTTTCATACAAAAAGGAACGGAAATATTCCTAGGAAATTGCATTTATCACCATCTTCAATAGTTTAAATCAATTAGTCATAAGCAGCACGCTTAAATCCGAATTTAAAAACACTCCGCAATGCTCCTCTTACGGAAGATCGCCTTCTTTTGCCCTACATCAGCTGATCGCTCAGAGCTTGATGTTGGTGCCATACTTGGCCGATAGAATCATACGGAGCGCACTCTCTAACTATTTCTCTTCTCGAAGGTGTAAACCATCTCGTGATGAGGAGAATACGAATTTGGAAAACACCGGAAAGAAATAATAATAGTGAAAGGACACCTATATAAATCCTTAATGGGTGGCAACCACGTATTATGTAAGTGGCAGAGAGTGTCCCTGTTGAAATACGTATTTCCATAGCTTCCCGTATAATCCCAGACCTGTAGTGTTTAGTGTGGGTAACAGCTCGAACATCGGGTCGGCGGATGCAGGGTGAGTCTGGGCCCACACGTGGCCACCGCTGCTCCGTGGTCCGACAGCTCTGCACTCTGACCTGCCAATCGAGCAGAGGAGGAATGGCCACGGCTCTACCGTGGATCTACGCCCCTGTATTCGGGAGACGGGGAGGGACTAGTCCCGACCTTCGGCTGTCTTGAAAATTGCTTTCCGTGGTTTTCCATTCTCCTGCACTAAGGTGAATGCTGAGACAGTTCCTATTATAAGAAACGAACTCCTACTCCCTCATTTCCTCCAAGCATCTCACGGTCTCAGAGACGGCGTAACCGTCTAAGAGGCTCACCTCCTTCTTCAAGGAAGGAATGAAAACATGTTAGTAGTAGTCGAACATTTCCGGACACGACATAGATAGGGCGTGCTCAGCTATTGCTGATTTGCCTGGCTGATTGAGACGGATATTACGTTGGTGTTCCTTGATACGAGTACCAATGGAACCGGAATGTTTGGCCAATGTATACCTTGCCGCAAGTACAGGGAAATTTTTACACCCCAGGGTGTATTTTGTATGGCTTATTACTAAGAGTGGTGCAGCTTTTGCAAGGCAGACCCTTCAAGGATGACGGGCACCATGTGTTATAAGTACAATGTACCTTTAAAAAAAATAAGGAAACAAGATCTTGTACGGAGAAACTTTATTTTACAGGCAGATAAAAGAATACATAGTAGTACACATTGCTATTCAACATACTCACTATTCTTATCCAAGCTCTTTTTCCTCTACATCAAGACATCGATGTTGGCAAGACAGAAATCTGCTTCCAGTTTCTGAAGCCACGTCATGACGTTCATCCTCGTGCTTCATCAACGATCCGAAGAGATGGAAATCACAGGAGGCCTGGTCGGACGGTCATCGCTCAGTCCACCTCGACAAGATTTGCCTTTTTCTAGGTGAGAAAAATAATTATGTGTCCTTTGGGGGGGGGGGGTGCCGTGAGGCTCCGCCCCGCCTCACAGCCCGTGGTGACCTACCTGTTTGGACAAATGACCGACAAGCAAGCACTAGCGCAGGAACATAGCCTAGTACAAGAGTACAGAATAACTTGAGGTGCAAAGGCTAGTCTTCTGCCAGCTACTTCCACCCCTCCGTAAAAGAGAAGTTATGAGAAACCTCCCTAAACCCACCAGGCAATCCCATATCTCCTTTCGGGACTGGTTACCCTGTCGCAGTCATACCAAGACATCCCTGGCGCTAGACCACTGCCGCTCAAGAGCCACTGTCACCCCCGGCACATGGCCGCCTGCAAGGCTTTCAAGGTAGAAAATGGAGAATAAAATAAAAAAGAAATTTTGATGCGCGGCCGAGAGAGAATAAATAAATCAAAAGTAGTCTTACAAACGACCATGCGGATGGGATAATGCGAACACCACTTATAACATTAAGGACGGACCGCATAGAGAATGTGGTGCCGCACCACTGTTGTCATAGCGGTGGTGGTGAATATTGTGTTAAGTGCTCGTACAACTGGGTAATCTCCGATAACACTCATCATAGGGGACGGGGGGTTGTAGGGGATCCGATAATTAGAAAACTGAAGGTATCAGCCAAGGAAAAGAAAGACAAAGTCTACTACGGGCATGAAAATGAAAGACTCCTTAGGCCTCGTGACCTAATATCGTCGGGGTTTGCAATGAACAAGAGTTGATCAACTGACGTCGGGTATGACAGATGAAATTTAGGAGCCTGGCACAGGCAATGCCAGAGGTCAGCTAAAGACCCCGTGGTCGCCAACCCACGCTCCTAAGTTAAGAGTCCCTGGAGCCTCTTTTAGTCTCCTCTTACGACAGGCAGGAGATATCGTGGGTGTTAATCTACTGCCCCGTCCGACTCGTTGGCTGAATGGTTCAGAGGGTCCCGGGTTCGATTCCCGGTCGGGTCGGGGATTTTAACCTTCATTGGTTAATTTCAATGGCTCGGGGGCTGGGTATTTGTGCTGTCCCCAACACCCTTGCAACTCACACACCACACAAAACACTATCCTCCACCACAATAACACGCAGTTACCTACACATGGCAGATGCCGCCCACCCTCATCGGAGGGTCTGCCTTACAGGGGCTGCACTCGGCTACAAATCGCTACACGAAATTATTATTATTATTATTATTATTATTATTATTATTATTATTATTATTATTATTATTATCTACTGCCCCCACCCACAAGGCAAGTTAAAGTATATTAAAGATCCCCCAAAAACTTTACGTCTGGTAGAAGAGAAATAACTGGCATAGCGAGCATCACATCTCGACTAGCATTCATCTCTGGTCTTCTGGAAGTAATTCCCCGTAATATTAACTCTGTTACTACTGGTTGTTCGACTAGAAACTAACGAATAGTACAGGGCAAGGTATATTGCGGAAATCATATTAAGGAGGTTGTCAAGAAAGTTTGCAGATCTCTCCACACGGTTATGAGAGTATTTAGGATGTAAGGAGAGGGCGTGTTAAGTCTCTGACAAGACCCTAACTAAAGTATGATTCCCACCAGGACTACTTGATACGAGAACTGGAAATGATTCAAAGGAAGGCAGCACGATTTGTTCTGGGTGTTTTCCGACAAAGGAGTAGTATTACGAAAACGTCACAAACTTTGGGCTGGGGAGACTTGGAAGTAAGGGGACGAGATGATGTTCGACTATGTGGTATGTTTCGAACTGTCAGTGGAGAGTTCGCGTGGAATGATATAAGTAGATGAATAAACTTGAGTGGTGTTTTTAAAATTAGGAAAGAAGTTTGAAGACAAAGTTGGAATTCAAGAGGAAATTGGGGCAAATATTCGTTTATAGGAGGAGGAGTTAGGGATTGGAATAATTTAGCAAGGGAGATGTTCAATAAATGTCCAAATTATTTGCAATTATTTAAGAAAAGACTAGGGGACTGATTGATTGATTGATTGATTGATTGATTGATTGATTGATTGATTGATTGATTGATTGATTGATTGATTGATTGATTGATTGATTGATTGATTGATTGATTGATTGATTGATTGATTGATTGATTGATTGATTGATCAGTGGCTTATGCTGGGATCAAGACGTGGACTACCAGTAGACTTAGGTTACCCCTTTTCGATGGTAGGTTTAGTGAGCGCCAAGCATTCAGCGTTTTGAGCTGCAGCCAATAGCCAACGGAGAAGCCTTTGTGTTGTGAAATCTGCTTCACAAGCTACTGCCCTTGCTTCTGCTGCTGCCAATGTTCAATCCCTGATCAGTGGATATGGTAGCCGAAGGTTTAGCAAATTAAAGTCCGGCTTTGTGGCTAAATAAATAGAATGCTTGCCTTTGGTCCGATGGCCCCGAACCAAATTTCAGAGTCAACGTCCTCATACCGTTAATTCCCCTGGCTTGGGGACTGGATGTTTATGACGTCTTTGCTATTCATTTTATCCTCATTAGGACACCACGAACCCTCAACAGATGCCATATACTATAATAATAATAATAATAATAATTATTATTATTATTATTATTATTATTATTATTATTATTATTATTATTATTATTATTAAATACAAAAGTTGAATATTACAGCGGTCGTGCCCATCGTTCACTGGTTTATTAGCTTCCTCGGGAGATCAGTGATGGTGTCTGACCCATGCTCACGGGTTCGATTCCAACCAACAAAAGAGAACCTGAAAGATTGCATTTCATTTTAGCAGTTGCACCTATAAAAGTAAAACTATATTGCTCCTACAATAGCAGCCCTGCAGTGTGTAGAAGGAAACGGGAGTGAAATACCAGCACTGTGTTACCTATATGATTAAGTCAGAAGTATGAGATGAGGAAGTATATACTATGAGTAACGCATGGCTGATAGTTAGCAGTGGCGATCTGACGGACTGAAGCCTAGCACACCTATCTCCCCCTCCCCGCTCCTATCCGATATACAGCAGCAAGCCGCTATGGGTCAGTAGAGGGGAGAGCGACGAGAGTCTCGGCTGCGACTTCAGTCTTCGATGCTTAGCTCGTTTTTTCTCACTGCTTTCAAGTTTTGAAGTCCGACTCGTTGGCTGAACGGTCAGCGTACTGGCGTTCGGTTCAGACGGTCCCGGGTTCGATTCCCGGCCGGGACGGGGATTTTAACCGTAATTGGTTAATTCCAATGGCACAGGGGCTGGGTGTATGTGTTGTCTTCATTATCATTTCATCCTCATCACGACGTGCAGGTCGCCTACGGGAGTCAAATAGAAAGACCTGCACCTGGCGAGCCGAACCCGTCCTCGGATATCCCAGCACAAAAAAACCATACGACATTTCATTTCAGTTTTGAAAATGGAACAATGTGTCAGATGCTTACATTATAATGTGCTTTAGACTTCCATCATTCTCAATTGAGGGTTGGGCTTCACCGATAGCCTTGGCAGCCCTCAGTATACGCCACTGACCACGGTGCATCCCAATGCGGTGCGTGCACTGTTACGGCCTGTGGAATGTTGTCGTGGTATTCTCTAGACTATTTAACGTATAAGGGATAGAAATACGACAAAGAGTCATCGGACCAAAGTTGTAGATCTCTCCAAAATGAAAGGCGATTGTGCTTTCTGATTTGTGATACGACTTACCGATTAGCCACCAATTATCCCGAAAGGTCTGCACCGTTGTTAAAATTGCATCCATATTTCAATATTTTCCGGGGCCAAACGTTATACATTTGCATAGCTTAGAATATTTCCTCAAAGAAAAGTGCGTCCAGCTTTCGGGATTAGCACTCGCATACATACGGTGTAATTAAGGAAGCAAAATAATACATCTAAGAAAGCTGACATTAATAGAAAATAGATTATAACTGAGGATAGCCGGATGACGACAAATATGTAAATACGAAGTGAATGTAATGGAAAATCAAATGCCCCTCAATAAATTATGCTGGTGTGAGTTATGGATATATGAAAGCGGTAACAGAGGAGAAATTTAGTCGCTGGGATTCTTAGGTAAACAGATAAGAAGATTACTAATGGTGTTATTACTTCAGCTATTCGAGGACGGTTATAACCTCCAACGATATTCCGCCAATATCCCGCAGAATGGCCGATTGACGCCTCTCTTGCCTTTTACCCAAGGAACGAGCACGAATTTAAAGGCATGATGAGAAAAATGGCAGTACGTTACTTCCCTGCTGGCATGCAGAGACGTTGCCCTGGTAACCTGTAGGTTCGTTGTCGGTCCCCTCAGAAAAGAGTACATTTCTCCGTCATTTGAAGAGTAAGGTAAATTATGAACACAAAGAAAGTTGTTTATAATGAAGATGCGTTTCACATACGGTCTACGGAGTTTGCAGAAAATCAATAGTATAAGAGAAAATGGAGGAAAACCGTTCTGGTTTTCCTATAAACCACCCGTCTGTTCAAAGATTTTAATACGATATGCATATCAAAAACTTCCTCGGGATGAGTATAATCTAAATATGAAATTTGGTTGAGATCTATCCAGCCGTTTCGCCGTGATGGTGGAACAAACAGACAAACTGACAGACAGACACGAAAAATTAAAACCACCGATTCGGTTTTGAGTTGACCTAAAACGGATAAATATCTGAAAAATTGGCAAAACAAACGTAATTACAGACAGCGGACCGTTTACAACTTTATTTTTAAATAATTTAAATTAAACTATTGCCAGTAGACAATGTGTATATGTAACAAGCAATGCAACTTAATTCCTTGAAGGATAGCGCCGGAAGTTCCGAGAAAAGAAACCCACGAAAGTTGCGCTTTATTTATGATCATCTGGAGGTACGGTCGCGAAGCCTTCTTCTTCTTCTTCTTCTTCTTCTTATTATTATTATTATTATTATTATTATTATTATTATATTTTTTATTTTTGTACGTTCGTTGTCTCCAGGTTTTTATTAATGCACAATAATTATGAATTGTTGGGTACATGGTGGAGTAAATCAATCGTTATGTATTGACCAGTTTGATCACATTTTAAGTCTACTTCTTCTAAAATTCCCGTGCGGTTAGGAGCGCGCAGCTGTGAGCTCGCATCCGGGAGATAGTGGGTTCGAACCCCACTGTCGGCAGCCCTGAAGATGGTTTTCCGTGGTTTCCCATTTTCACACCAGGCAAATGCTGGGGCTGTACCTTAATTAAGGCCACGGCCGTTTCCTTCCCACTCCTAGCCATTTCCTGTCCCATCGTCGCCATAAGACCTACCTGTTTCGGTGCGACGTTAAGCAACTAGGAAAAAATAAAAAATAAAATAAATCCCTAGACCTTACTTACGAGATGTGAAACGATTATTACAGGCGTTAATGATCTCACATGTTATATTAATACAACATTTGGGAATATTTCCTAACTATAGGACACAGTCGTATCATGTGCTTGCATTGCGCAGGTCGGAGCTACGGTATGGCCTGTACACCACGAAAGGCTGACTTGTGACGTACTCTCCTCCTGGCTCTCTGTGGCCCTTCCAAATTTCAAATTTCTTCTTCATTTGATCTTTTCTTTCTGGTGTAGGGACCAGGCACGTATGTCTACTCTTTAGTACCGTTTCTTTTTTTTTTTTTTTGCTAGTTGCTAGTTGCTTTACGTCGCACCGACACAGATAGGTCTTATGGCGACGATGGGACAGGAAATGGCTAGGAGTGGGAAGGAAACGGCCGTGGCCTTAATTAAGGTACAGCCCCAGCATTTGCCTGGTGTGAAAATGGGAAACCACGGAAAACCATTTTCAGGGCTGCCGATAGTGGGGTTCGAACCTACTATCTCCCGAATACTGGATACTGGCCGCAATTAAGCGACTGCAGCTATCGAGCTCGGTAGTACCGTTTCTTAAAATTGGGTCGGGGATGAGGTAAAACTAAATTACGTGGCATGTTTTTCTGGCCGAAGATGATCGTTTCCCAGTTCTACCTCCTCTTGAAACAAAAACCACCGCCACCATTTTTATGGCCGGATGCTGTTCATGAGAAAATGAAAATAAAATGAATGATATGACGGTCAATGAAACTGGGGAAAGAATCGGCTGTGGCTGTCCCGGTATTCACTCATGTCCTTGTCGCTGTAACCACATTTCTCTGGTCTCTGCTGAAGGTTTCAAATCAGCATATATCTTGACGGAATCGACATACTTCTTCGTCGGTCTTCCTCTTCTCTTCTTCCCCAGAACTTTTCCTTCCAACATGGCCGTCATGAATTTGTTATGAAATCGTGCGTGAATCCGTGGCGAAGGAATTTTGTTTTCCTTCTTTCCATTATGATCAACTCCCTAGTTTCATCAACTTCCTTAAGGACCCTTTCGTTAGACTTTTCCTCTGTCCTGCTATTCCCCCCATTTCCATATTTCCATTCTTTTCCGGCGTTTTACATCCTGTTTTGCTAAGACCCATGTTTCACAGCCATGCAACAAACTACTCCACATATACATTTTGACCATTTATTAATTATATGAATTCTCTAACCGTATAAATGAAGTGTGATGAGTTGCCATAATTTTGCTTACGGATTACTTCAATATTTCTTGATTTGTTTAGGGTGCAGTTTTTTAGTCATTATTTGATATTTTTGGTGACTATGTGTTTTCAAATCCAGCGTATGTTTTGTTTCTTATTCAACTTGGGTTTATTTCTTTGATCTTATCGCTCATATTTATCAGTCCATTGTTGATTTCTTTATTTCGTTGGTGACACAGTGTTTTTAATTTCTATTTTACTTTTGAATGCCGAGATTTCAGCTACTCGTTTTAAATTTAATTTCGGCCCAGATACGCTGCTTAAGTACTGTAATTAAATTCCCACACAATCTATTATTCGAAAAAAAAAGTGTTACAAAATAAAATGCTGCACGAATATCATTTGATTTAAATGAAAGCTTTTCATAATACAGCTTGTTCAGACAATTTTAATTTCTGCTTTATTCGTGTTCTCAAAAGTTCGATTTCTCGTCAAAAACATCAGATTATTATTCAAGTTGTGGACTACAGACAAATGTACAATGCCTTTGAACATTACCAGGATGATTATCAGCTCTTCGACTTAAACTTTCACACGACCGGCACAAACAATTCCATTTCTTCTTTTGCTAGTGGCTTCACGTCGCACCGACACAGATAGGTCTTGTGGCGACAATGGGATAGGAAAAGCCGAGGAGTTGAAAGGAAGCGGTCGTGGCCTTAATTAAGGTACAGCCCCAGCATTTGCCTGGTGTGAAAATCGGGAACCACGGGAAACCATCGTCAGGGCTACCGACAGTGGGATTCAAACCCACTATCTCTCGAATGCAAGCTCACAGCCGCACGCCTCTAACCGCACGGTCAACTCGCCCAGTATTCCATTATTTCAGGTTTAGAAAAAACGTTTCTAAATAAATATTGTTCTGAGCAATTTTCCTATCAGTCGTATGCCAGATACATCGAGTTTTATATTTAAGGTCTTTTCTGAAGCCCTCTTGATAAATCTTTTTCACGGATGATATCTAATATCCTGCTCACCCTTACTTGAAACTTGAATAACTTGTTTCATGAAACTCCACCAATCCATTCTGCCATGGTACCGTAACTAACGGACTAACAAAAACTTAAGTAAATTTCCCTACTACAGGGAGCTTGGCTGTCGTTGTATACATGCATGACATACAGTGGTTTCCATGGTTACCGCAGTATCGGGAAAATTGACGCTGATTCTAGACAGACCCCTAGCCGAGAAATATATCCATCTTAAACCGAATCCGACGTCACCTATTATTTTTTCTGTCCACTGTAAGAACCAAATTTCAGGTTAACACTCAAACACTACAGACAGAAAGATAATCAACGTATGGAAAGAAAGATATATGTCAAGTTTATGGACGTTTAGACCAAAGTGATAAACCAAGCAGAATAAACAAACAAAACAAAGAGTGCCAGTTTTTAAATTATAGTCCTGAAGATGAGTATCTGATTTTGGGTGAAACCTGTCTCTGCTCGGTAACGAATGCCGCACCTTAACGGTACGAGACGGGACCTTACCAGTTTAAAATGCAGCCCATGTTAATCTGGAGTCGCCGTCGCTGTATTTGATGAAGTTGTTGTCGATGCTAATGGTGGTCGATAGAGGAATGTTTGGGCGAGGCCTGGCCTGCACCCCGCCTCCTCGATAGAATTTATCAAGGTTTACCTTCTTATGACGAGCTGACAGGAGAGGATCACTTTTACACTATGTAGACCTTCCTCCACGATGAAGGCCGCATTACTACTCGTAACACTATGGGCTAAATGTTATATGCCATTTACGTCAGTATATATGCACTCTTCTTCGTCTTCTTACTATTATTGCACGCATTCTACAGTGTGATGGTAGTAGTGACAGATCTGTAACTTAGACCCTTTACAAGTGAACAAATACGACGTAGGCCACCATACATCAGCTGGATAGAGTAACCAACGGGAAATCGGGTGGTTGTGGGTTTGGATCTTACTAGTGTTGGATTGGCCATTTTTCTTCTGAACTTAACATCTCTTCGGTATAAAGTGAACTATTATTGTTAATATTAATTCGTGTCCGCCTCTGTGGTGTAGTGGTTAGTGTGATTAGCTGGCACCCCCGGAGGTCCGGGTTAGATTCCCCTCTCGGCCACGAAATTTACAAAGTTGTGCTAGGAGTGAAACGGGGTCCACTCAGTTCGAGGAGGGTTTGATTCTCTCCTCAGTCATCCTCGATGTGGTTTCCCACTTCTCCTCCAGGCAAATGCCGGGATGGTACCTAATTAAGGCCACGGCCGGTTTCTTCCCTCTTCCTTGTCTATCCCTTCCAATCTTCCCATCCCCCCACAAGGTCCCTGTTCAGCATAGCAGGAGGTCACCTCGGTGAGTAATGGTCCTCCTACCCATCAGTATGCGCAACCAAATGTCTCACGCTCCAGGACACTGCCATTGAGGCGGTAGCAGTGGGATCCCTTACTGAGTTCGTGAGAAAGCTAACACTGGACTTTAAATAAATAAATAAATAAATAAATAAATAAATAAATAAATAAATAAATAAATAAATAAATAAAATAAATAAATAAATAAGTAAATAAATAAATAAATAAATCGTTCGTTCGTTCGTTGGTTTTCTTATTCATTCTTGTTTTCGCTCCTAAGACTGGTTCGTTGGCATGAAATTTCGGCGGATGGCACGATCATATTTCCCATGCTTCATTTCTGTGATCTTTTAATGATCGATGAAATGTCGTATGGCTTTTAGTGCCGGGATATCCCAGGACGGGTTTGGCTCGCCAGGTGCCGGTCTTTCTATTTGACTCTCGTAGGTGACCTGCGCGCCGTGATGAGGATGAAATGAGGATGAAGACAACACATACACCCAGCCCCATGCCGTAAGAATTAACCAATTAAGGTTAAAATCACCGACCCGGCCGGGAATCGAACCCGGGACCTTCTGAACCGAAGGCCAGTACACTGACCGTTCAGCCAACGAGTCGGACTTAATGATCGATGCCACTATGGAACAAAATGTGAAACTACACACAGCAATGAACTGGTCAGTGTATATCCTCAAAGTTTAGTTTTCTCTCCTCCTTTCATGAACATAACGCACACTTGCAACACCTGTACCAATTACCAGCCCTCCTGCCATTCTTAAACTTCGAGCCCGGGTCCCCGAGGATGGCAGCTAATAGTGCTTACCATTACAAACGGAGGTGGAGCCCTTCCAGTCAGCTTTACCAAGTATCCTCCTTTAGTCTATTATAAGCGGTCTTGCTGAGATTACCTCTTGACCGAGGGAGATCGGGTGGGGAAGACAAAAGTGAGGAGCTTGTACGGAGTAAGTGAAAGCAATGCTAGACTCAGCTTGGGGCCCGTGGTCACCAACCCATACCCAAGATGAGAGTCGCTCGGTCTTCTTATGGTCGCTGTTTGCAACAGGCTGGGGAGACCCCCACCCACCGGGCGAACGTCGGCAGCCTCATAATGCTACTAGTGATAGTATCCACAGCCTGTTTCCGGTCATTCCACCTTAAGCCCCCATCTAGCGGCAAGGATAGGAATTGTGCCGGCTCCGAAGCCTCTGAGGCAATGGTTAATTGCTAACAGATGAAATTAAATGATATTGGAGAGTGTTGGTGGAATGAAAGACGACAGGGAAAACCGGAATAGCCGGAGAAAAACCTGCCCCTCCTCCGCTTTGTTCATTACAAATCTCTCATGAAGAGACCGGGATTTGAACCACGGAACTCAGCGGTGAGAGGCCGGCGCGCTGCCACCTGAGCCACGGAGGGTCCAGTATCCCGAGAAGTAGTGTTCAGTAAAGTTCATGGTATATCATGTTGCCGCTCTGCTATGTGAGAGACTGAATGTGAGGAATCAATCAATCAAATTAAGTTTGAATTATTAAACACACTGCCACCTTTCTTTAACTAGATTAACTGATTAACTGATTAACTAGATAACACTAACAATCACAACCTCTGACCGAAAAAGAAAAACCCAACACAAAACAATCTATTAGGATTTAGAGGGAGGTCGTAACTTAATGAGCGTCACCTTTAGGATATACTCTTTGTTTACTTATCTATCTAATTAACCCATCATACCTTAGTACTAATTACAATAATTTACGACATAGACAAGCCTGAAGTTGGAAGCACACACACGACGATTTCTGTGAATGGAAATGTCTCAGTATGGCTCTCTCACTGCAAAACTCCCGAGTTGACCTGAGACCGCGCGAAAGTGTGGATGATGTGCTCGTCTGGCCTCGGCAAAGTTCCGCTCAGAGTCACTAATCAGTTCAAAGGAACCGAACAGCGATCTGGAGCGTCACATCCATAGCAACCCTTACATTTAATGTAAACCCAGGTGGGTAATATTAGAGTGATGTATATATGTCAGGAGCCTGTAGGTAGCACCACTTCCCTTTGGTGTGATGCACTTCTCTCTGGCGCTACCAGATGGCCTTCGGATGTCCCCTGGCAGCTCGGTGTGAGAGGGAGAGGGAGGGTGAGTGGACGTGCCCTGGACATAAGGGACGGGGACATTATGTTTACTTGAGTGTTAGTGGCAGCGTAGCCCTGCATTGTGCAGCTTAGTCCTGCACCAGTGTATTAACTACCTATAGGCCTACAGCATGTATCGATTGTTCACTTGACAATGTTTAATATAGTAACTGAAGTTTACCGTTGTTTATATTATCCCTTCTTGCATCCTGTGAGAGAACCAGCCTCATGGCAATACAGTCCACTTCACAATACTAAAATAATTATTTCAAGTTTAATCATGGCCATCACGGGCCGGATGCATAGAAGGTGTACTTTAAAATTAACGGATTGTGCATACTGTGAACTAAATGTAGTTTCGAGAGTGTTGTGACTGTGATACAATATACGCTTGTGCATATCGGCCAGTCGTTCGAACGTGTGTTGTAAGCAGCCATCTTGCGGCGTGACGTCACATTCATTGCGCTGACACTGGATCCAGCACCATTGCGAGTTCATCAGCAGAATCAACAATTGGTAAGCTCAGTTCATATACTTCCTTTCATTTGTCAAATCCTTGCACACAATGGATCCCGATATTAGAAAGTCATTAATAAAGAAGCGTGGAATCGCGAAATCGAAGGTAACCAACATAAAGAAATATACCGATTCTTTAACTGGTCATATTGATAAATTCAGTGTTAAGGTTAGACTTGATGCTTTACAACAAGCGTGGCAGGACTATACTGTCGTGCAAGATCAACTAGAAATAGAAGATGACGACTCCCAACATCATGAGAGGGATAGGGAACAATTCTCAGAGGTGTATTATGATCTGCAGGCTCATATGACGAGATTAATCGAAGATCAAGAGGGCAGTAATTTTCCACCAAGTTTACATTCTGTGGGCTCAGGCAGGGCTAATGTAAAACTACCGCCTATAAAGGTGCCTGTGTTTAATAACAATATTATTGACTTCAGACATTTTTATGACACATTCAATTCCTTGGTGATCAATAATGACACTATAGATAAGATTCAGAAATATTATTATTTATTGTCAGCAGTATCAGGTGAAGCACATAAATTAATTGAGAACTTGCCGGTCACTGCTGACAATTTCGATATTGCCTGGAATCTGATCTGTGAGAGATATGACAATCCACGCCTAGTAGCCAGTACACATATAAAGGCATTGTTATCTCCGCCAGCAACAAATAAGGATTGCCCACATTCCCTACGCATTTTATTAAGTCATTGTAAGGGTCATTTACATGCCATTGAAGCACTAAAATTGTCAACTCCACTACATGAACTAATCATTTCACAGCTGTATTTAGATAAGGTTGATGCCAATACTAGGAAGGACTGGGAACTCATGTTATCAGCAAAACAATCTCCATCACTCGACGAATTTCTACAATTCTTAGAAAAAAGGTGTCATGCCTTAGAATTAATTAAATCTAACATGCCTAGCACTATCCAACAAGAGAAAACAAAACCTAAATTAAACAGAGATACTAAACACAGCTACGTTTCAACTAACAATGCATGTGTAGCCTGTAAGCTCTCTCATCCTATCTATAAATGTGGAAGATTTAGGGACATTAGTGTTCAAGAAAGGTTAGACATTGTTAAGGAACATCAACTGTGTTTCAATTGCTTGGCTAGTGGGCACAATGCTGTTAATTGTCCATCAGGTAATGTGTATCGTCAGTGTGGCAAGGCACATCATACACTTGTCCATCAGCACCATACACAGTCTGCCATGCCAGTAAGTGCCGAGAATAGTACGGAGTCGGATTCGGCACAAGACTCACACGAAGGATTCGGTTCCTATTGTTCCTTTAAACCTAAGGCTTCGGCTCATGTATTGCTTGCTACAGCCGTTGTCATGGTCCGTAATCAGTTGGGACAACTTCAAAAATGCAGAGCTCTTCTAGACTCTGCATCACAAACTAATTTCATCACAGAATCCTTAGTTCAGAAGCTCCGGTTGAAGAAGTCTCGCATATCTTTTCCAATCCAAGGGATTAATGAGGTCATGTCCGAGTCGAAACACTCAGTATGTCTGCACTTAGAGTCTACTGCAAGCAATTACAAGGTAACAGTCACTTGCGCTGTACTACCACGTATTACGGGAGACATGCCATCTGTGAAGCTTTGCTATGATGATTGGAATCTCCCAGATGACATCCAACTCGCGGATCCTAACTTCCATCAGCCAGGCGGAATAGATTTACTTCTAGGTGCTGAAATCTTTTTCGAAATTTTGCGTCGTGGGAAGATGACCAAACCAGGGAACTATCCAGTGTTGCAAGAAACAGAGCTTGGATGGATACTGTCCGGAACAATAAATGCATCGAGCACACCGTCTTCAACTGTACAGCCGCAACGTTCATTCTTCATCCGTGGAGAAACCTCATTGGATGACCAGCTTCAACGGTTCTGGGAACTAGAAGACCTCCCAAACAAACCTCGAACGATTGAAGAGATGAGATGTGAAGAACACTTCACTCACAACACAACGAGAGATTCTACAGGTCGCTACATTGTCCGCCTTCCTCGTCGCTCAGAAGTGGGTCCGGTGGGAGACTCATGCTCACACGCAAAACAGAGGTTGCTACAGTTAGAACGTCGTTTGCATAGACAACCAGATGTTCGGCGTGCCTACAATGAATTCATGTCGGAATATGAGCAACTAGGTCACATGACAGAAGTTCCAGACAATGGCAGTTCCGAAAGAGAAGTGTTCTACTTGCCGCACCACCCCGTCTTCAAGGATACAAGTAGCACCACGAAAACCCGAGTAGTGTTCGATGGTTCTGCGCGATCTAGCAACGGACTTTCACTGAACGACACATTAATGGTGGGCCCCAACATACAACAGGATCTTTACTCCATTATTTTGCGTTTCCGGATGCAGCCTGTAGCATTTTCTGCTGACATTTGCAAAATGTACAGACAGGTTTACGTGCACCAGCTAGACTCTCCACTCCAGCGCATCCTCTGGAGATCACGCCCAGATCAGAATATTAAAATCTATGAATTGACAACGGTAACGTACGGTACAAGTTGTGCACCATTTCTTGCAACACGTGTTCTACAACAACTAGCCGATGACGAAATGAAACAATTTCCATTAGCATCTCAAATCCTGAAGAGGGACTTCTATGTCGATGACTTAATCACCGCGACTGGAACGGTTGAAGAAGCTGTACAACTACAAGATGATTTAATCGCCTTGCTCGAAAGGGGAGGGTTTGAGCTTCGAAAGTTTTCCGCCAACCGTAGCGAGCTTCTGGAAAGAATTCCACCCACCTGTAAGGAAACTCAAGATTTGATTTCACTCGATACACATGATAGTGTCAACACCCTCGGCTTACTTTGGAACCCGTCAACAGACCATTTCCTGATAAGAAGCATTTCAAGAACGATGGATAACAAGATCCCTGCAAGACACTTTATAACTAAGCGTGAGGTCGCGTCCATAGTTGCTTCTACATTTGATCCGTTGGGACTCATAAGCCCAGTTGTTATTACATATAAGGTGTTCTTGCAAGACTTATGGAGCTCTGGTTTGGGCTGGGATGATCCTTTCTCAGACGAATTGCAGGATAAGTGGCTCAGCCTAGTCAACCTTCTACAACACTTGAACTACATTAGAATTGAGCGGCTTGTGGTTCCTCACCTCGCTTCCAATATACAACTTCATGGATTTTGTGACGCTAGTGAAAGAGCATATGGAGCTTGCCTCTACATTCGTGCCATGGATGTTCACGGCACAATCACAAGCAAACTATTATGCGCCAAATCAAGAGTGGCTCCAGTGAAACGGATCACTCTGCCCAGACTGGAACTCTGTGGAGCAGCATTACTCGCAAGATTAATTGAAAGGGTAGTTCCTGTTGTTGGACTCGACATCCATAGCATTCATTTATACTCTGATTCTATGATTGTGCTCGCCTGGATAATGGGCACACCCACCCGCTGGAAGACCTTTGTAGCTAACAGAGTGTCTCAGATTCAGCAGCAGACCAACATGGAATCCTGGAGACATGTATCCACGCACGACAATCCAGCAGATCTAATCTCTAGGGGCACAGATCCCGCAGCACTTCAGTCAACGCCATTGTGGTGGAAGGGCCCGAAGTGGCTCGAAGAACAGAATGAATTCTGGTTATATTCAACTCCCAGAGACCTTCCTCAAGACTTGCCCGAAGTACGACCAGTCACCTCACTGCTAACCACTTCAGGAGCCTCCGAAGATGTAATCGAAAGATATTCCTCTTACAGTAAACTAGTCCGAATAGTTGCTTATTGCAAACGCTTCGTCCTAAACTGCCGCAACCCTCAACACAAACACATCACACCACTCTCTTCAACGGAGCTTGAAGAGGCAAGCCTGACCTGTATTAGACTGATTCAGCAGGTCAGCTACCCACGTGAGATCGAAGCCTTAAGCAAGGGGCAGCCTATTTCCCATAAGAGCAAGATTTTATGTCTAAGCCCTTTTCTGGATGAAATACAAATTTTGAGAGTTGGAGGAAGACTTGTCAACTCAGACCTAGACTACGATAGGAAGCATCAAATAATCCTCCCTCCTAATCACCATTTCACTCGTCTACTCATTCAATATGAGCACCACAGACTTCTCCACGCTGAGATTCAGCTACTGCTCACATCCTTACGATCTAGGTACTGGATTCCTAGAGCAAGACAAACCATTCGATCAGTCGTCCACAAATGTATGCAGTGCTTCAGGCTTAAGGCTAAGAATGCAAGTCAACTCATGGGCCAACTGCCAAAGGCTCGCATCCAGATGTCTCGTCCATTCCTGTCCTCAGGTGTTGACTTTGCAGGGCCAGTTGATGTTAAAATAGGATCCAGGAAGGGTAAATCGATCTACAAATGCTATGTTGCGATATTCGTTTGCTTCAGCACGAGAGCTGTACATATCGAACCTGTCACAGGTTTGACATCTCAGGCATTCATCGCAGCCCTCAGAAGATTCGTTTCCCGTCGTGGACATATTCAAGATCTCTACAGTGATAATTCTACAACATTCGTTGGGGCTAATAAGGAACTGCAGCAAATGCTGAAGGACGAACAATTCAACAAGGAAATGAGCAATCATGCTGCAGCATCAAAATTCAAATGGCACTTCATTCCGGCACGTTCCCCACACTTTGGCGGAATATGGGAGTCCGCAGTGAAGGCGATGAAGTTCCACTTCCGTCGGGTTGTGGGTCAAACAGTTTTAACCTACGAAGAGTTGGTTACCATACTCACGCAAATTGAAGCTTGCCTCAATTCTAGACCATTGTGTGCATTATCCGATGACCCTAGCGATCCTTCTATTCTCACACCTGGTCACTTTCTCATTGGAGCTCCACTCATGTCCATTCCTGACCCTGATATGACTGAGTCTCATCCTAACAGACTGTCACGCTGGCAACACCTTCAGCAGATGCAGCAGCACTGGTGGCGTCGATGGTCCAAGGATTATCTTCACACTTTGCAACAGAGGAAGAAATGGTCCACGTCGCATCCGAATCTTCAAGCAGGCACGCTTGTTCTGCTGAAGGAAGATCATCTGCCACCTTTGCAGTGGAAGATGGGCATTATTGAGCAGGTGTTTCCAGGAAGGGACAATTTAATAAGAGTTGCCGACGTAAGATGCAATGCCAATATCTTAAGGCGTGCTATCACGAAGCTGGTGCCTCTGCCTCCTCCTTAACTCTGTGCATTGTCATATAATTATGTTTTGAACAGGTTCAACGGGGCGGAGGATGGGTAATATTAGAGTGATGTATATATGTCAGGAGCCTGTAGGTAGCACCACTTCCCTTTGGTGTGATGCACTTCTCTCTGGCGCTACCAGATGGCCTTCGGATGTCCCCTGGCAGCTCGGTGTGAGAGGGAGAGGGAGGGTGAGTGGACGTGCCCTGGACATAAGGGACGGGGACATTATGTTTACTTGAGTGTTAGTGGCAGCGTAGCCCTGCATTGTGCAGCTTAGTCCTGCACCAGTGTATTAACTACCTATAGGCCTACAGCATGTATCGATTGTTCACTTGACAATGTTTAATATAGTAACTGAAGTTTACCGTTGTTTATATTATCCCTTCTTGCATCCTGTGAGAGAACCAGCCTCATGGCAATACAGTCCACTTCACAATACTAAAATAATTATTTCAAGTTTAATCACCAGGATAATAACGTCGATTGTTTCGATAAATTTGATGTCTTAATAAAAAAATGAAATTTCTTTCCCCATCGCGAAAATCAAATGATCATAAACATGTCCCTCGGCCATGGCCCCCAGCACGGCCCCTAGGTCGAAATTAATAACTGATTGGATAGAAGGCAGTTCGGGTTTAGGAAGGTTTATTCCACTGAAGCTCAACTTGTAGGATTACAGCGAGATATAGTACATGTCTTGGATTCAGGAGGTCAAATGAACTCCATCGCCATTGACCAATCTAAGGCATTTGATAGGGTAGGTCATGAGAGTCTACTGACAAAATTGAGTGCAAAAGGAACTACACAAAAGAGTGACAGAATGGGTGGCCATATTTCTAGAAAATAGATCTCAGAGAATTAGAGTAGGTGAAACTTTATCTGATCCTGTAATCATTAAGAGGGAATTTCTCAAGGCAGGATTATTGGACCTTTATGTTTTCTCATAAGTATATATAAATGATATGAGTAAAGAAGTGGAATCAGAGGTAAGGCTTTTTGCGGATGATGTTATTCTGTATAGAGTAATAAATAAGTTACAAGATTGTGAGCAACTGCAACGTGACCTCGATAATGTTGTGAGATGGACAGCAGGCAATGGTATGTTGATAAACGGGGTTAAAAGTTAGGTTGTGAGTTTCACAAATAGGAAACGTTCCCTCAGTATTAATGGATTGAAAGTCCCTTATGGGGACCACTGCAAGTACCTAGGTGTTAATATAAGAAAAGATCTTCGGTAGGGTAATCACATAAATGGAATTGTAAATAAAGGGTACAGATTTCTGCACAAGATTATGAGGTGATTTAGTTGTTGTAGTAAGGATATAAAGAAGAGGACATATGTCTGTGGAAAGACCCCAGCTAGATTATGATTCCAGTGTATGGGATCCTCACCAAGATTATATGATTCGACAACAGGAAAAAGTCCAAACATACGCAGCTCGATTTTTCTGGGTGATATCCGACAACAGTGAAGCGTTACCAATATGTTGCAAAGTTCGGGCTGGGAAGCCTTGGGAGAAAGAAGACGGGCTGCTCGACTAAATGATTTTTTCCGAGCTGTCATCGGAGAGATGGCGTGGAATGACATTAGTAGACGAATAAGTTTGAGTGGTGTTTTTAAACGTAAGAACGATCACAATATGAAGATAAAGTTGGAATTAGGGAGAACAAATTGGGGCAAATATTCGTTTATAGCTAGGAGAGTTATGGATTGGAATAATTTACCAAATTTCCAAATCCTTTGCAAACATTGGAGAAAAAGTTAAAACAACAGATAGGGAATATGCCACCTCGGCGGCTGCTGTGAATGCAGGTCAATGTTGATTGATTGATTGATTGTCTGGTCATACATCACAGCCTGCACGATTACTGGCACACTAACTTCCATAACTCGTATCTTCAGATGACCTCCAGGCATAAGACATATTTTTGTCAAAACACGACAATGTCTTTCTGTTAGCACATTGTGAAAGAGAATTATAGGGAACTATCATTTCACTCATTTTTATAGATAAACTGGTTGATACTCGGCATGCGCTGCTGCGATTCAATAAATAAAATGTGTTTTTATTATTTCAAGTGGATGTATTTTGTATTAACATTTTTCTTCATTAATTATTTACATTTTTATTATTACATGCACTTGAAATGCCGCTCAAAACATATAAATAATTACTGCAAATACGTTCAATTTTCTACATTCCTAATTCTATTTGATCAACTATTTCTATTTGCTTATGTAAATGAGCATTTATTTCCATGATGCATGAAGTTCATTGCAACACAAGTGGTTACATGACATTCTTTGTTTTTCCATCTGCTGATAAATCGAGCACTTTGGAACAAGCAACATACATTTGGCCAGGTGAAAAACGTGTTTTTCTCTTTTTGCAAATTATATCCAGCAACGCTTAGCGATTGTCCTTGGGCTTTATACATTCTAATCGCAAATGCTAGGTGCACTGGAAACTGGAGTCGCTTGAAGTCGAATGGCAAATCGGTGGCAATCATTGGGTTGCGTGGAATCATAACATTCTCTCCTTTACTTTTTCCGCTGATGATTGTCGCCTTAATGACGTTCGGCATTAGCTTTTGGACAGGAAGTCTGGTTCCGTTGCTTAGCTTCCGGGGATCTAAATTGCATAGGAGCATTATCGGAGTTGCCAAGTTTCACGAACCTCCTAGGACTTCATAAAACACGGCGACGTGTTCCCATCCTCCTCTCTATAGCATTTCTTACCGGACTATCGTGATACAGAGTCTAGCGACAATCCATTCTTGGTGTGGCTTTGTAATTAAACTAATTACATAAAATTACCTATCATAAAGAACACCTTCGGATTTCGTTCAAACCACTTCCTAAACTCTCTCCGGAGAAAGAAGAACAATTTTTGAAATTTTCAGCAAAATCGGTCCAGTTGTTTTTGAGTCCATTCGAGACAAACAAATATTCTGTTTTATATATTAAGAAGAAGAAGAAGTTGATGAATTGAGAAATAGTGTAATACGGGTCAACTCAATTTGCTCGACTTGCATTTATGGCTGTCACTTACCATCTTCTTGCTTTGTACACTTTGGTATGATATGCTACACAGAGGTAATATAGCAGCAATTTCGATATCGCTCGTGTTGGAAGTCACAGCGAAGACTCACAGTGTGGACGATCTGTGGTAAACATTCTGCTGCATGCCACTGGAAGATCATCTGGACCGGTGGCCTTTCCTGAGTTCGTTTTCTTTAGAGAAACCTTCATCTATTTTGCCTCCAATTGCTTTATCAAATCGTTAGACAACAGGAGTGGTCTGTATTGGCGTTGAGGTAATACTTCGGTTGAGATCCTCGGGAAGAAGTTTCCCCGGCGTTCTCGCCTTTTCCCCATCTAGTTACAATATCGTCACAGACGCCGTAGAAGCGATAAATGTCTTCCATTTTGCGATATGGTGATTAGCGACTTGCTAAATGTCTCGCTCTCCTTCACGCGTGTCAAGTTTTGCGAAAAGATCTGAAAACCGTGCGGATTGTGTCGTGGCTACAATTTTTGTCGCTTCGCTACGGGCTGTTCCGTAGGCATTCCAAGAAGGCGATGTTTTGTCGGCAAGAAGCTCATGCTACAATCTTGTGTGTGTGTGTGTGTGTGTGTGTGTGTGTGTGTGTGTGTGTGTGTGTGTGTGTGTGTGTGTGTGTGTGTGTGTGTGTGCGTGCGTATTGAGTCTTTGTCATTATTGTTCGAAATCCGCTTTTCTCTATAGATACGCCGGCGTGCTTCCCTTCTATCAGTATAGATCTTATAAGAAGAATATTATAATAATAATAATAGTAATAATAATTCCTGTAGAAAAACCAGATTTATGACAAGTATCAAAACTGCTCCAGAATTTCTCATAACAGAAATTGGTCGAATAAGGAAGAAACAATTCAAGAAAATGGTTTGGAAATGTCGGCTGTATAAAAAAGGATACACAAGATGGAAATAACGTACGATACAACTACTACAACAACTGTTTATCTAAAAACCTCAAAATAAAACACTAAAACACAGTAGTCAAACCGGGACGCCTGTACTCAAGTGAATGTCTAGTACAAGTTGACTAAACTAGAATTGATGGAAAGAAAACTTTTACGGAAAATACTCGGTCCGCTAAGAGCTACAGAACTCTGGAAATAAAGAAGTGATCATGTAATATAACGGAACATAGAAAACATAACAGAATCCATGTGGAATATGTTTTGGATGTTTATACAGAACGGATGTCAACAGGTTAATGAAACAGGTCTTCAAATACCTTTGGAACAAGAAGTCAACAACAACCTGGATTCATTAAGTCAAGACGCATTTGGAAAGAAACAATGTAAGAGAATAAGCAGCAACAAAAAGAGAGATTTTTAGAAAGGAAGTGTTAAAAGTGGTAGGATTCCAAGGTCGGGAGGGAAAGAAAACAGGGACAAAATGGTTTGAGGAGAGAAAAAGGAGGCACAGTGAGCAGGTGGAGGATTATTGGAGGAATAAGAAGGAACAACAAAGAATGAAGCATTGAAATTGTCAGATGGTCCCTAGAAGACCCTAACGAAGAAATAATAATAATAATAATAATAATAATAATAATAATAATAATAATATTAATAATAATAATAATAAATAATAATAATAATCGTATGGCCTCAGCTACCGTGTGCAGACATTTCAATTTGACGCCATCTGGCTGTCTGCTCGTCAATTTCGACGTTCCGTTTCACTCTAGGCCCCCACTAGGTGGCAGACCGAGTAAACCGAAACTCTCTTGGGCGTCTATGGCTGAGATTTAATGAATTTTGTCGGGTAAACACCAAATGTGTCACCAGAGATCTTTTACATGCCGACATCGTACGACATGGAGTGTCGAATGGACTTTTTTCCGCCCTTCAAAAATCCGACTACCTCTGCCGGGTTTGAACCCGCTATCTTGGGATCCGGAGGCCGACACTCTACCACTGATCCACAGAGGCAGCTAATAATAATAATAATAATAATAATAATAATAATAATAATAATAATAATAACAATAATAATAATAATATTTCTGCATCATGTAGACCAGCGGCTCTGAAACGCCAAAAATCTCACGCGTGCGAATCGAGGCGCAAGAGCTCCGTGCACTGTGCATTGGTCCCGCTCGGCTCGGCTCGGACCAACGCTTCGTCTCTGGGCTACTCGGCTAAGCTCGGCTTAACTCGGCTCAACTCGGCTCGGATTTGGAGCGCTACGGAGCAAGTGAGGAAGAGGGAGACAGGGGGAGCGAGCGAGACAGCCGTGGGGAAAGAGAGAGACAGCGCTGTTGCTCCAAATGGAGGACTGGGGGTCTGCACTCTGGTCAACCAAGCGAAGTCGTCTTTTGCACCGTGCACTGTGCATGCACTAGGCGCATGCACCCTGAGAGACCCTGGTGTAGACTATGAAACCTCTCTGACAAAAAGCGAATGGCCGTTCTTATTATACTAACAAGATTTAAACAAATACTGTTGAATATTATTAAGTTGTTCCGAGACTCCTCTCTCTATTTTACAGTTGCTCGGAGGGAATAACGAAATAAGTCTCGGCTCAGCCTTCGTTCTTCACGTTCTTAACGAGTTTCATTTTACGTGCTTGTGGCTGTAATACGTAGAAGGAATAGAACAACGAAACGATCTTAACTATACAAAATGATAGTGTTTTTAATTCTCGTACTGTACTATAGCAATGATTGTTATTGTGCCCGACTGTCGACTAAAGTGTTTCTTCTACCAGGGACAGAGATGACGTAATGCTTTAGTTGGGGAAAGTGGGACATCATTTCCGAAAAATATTTTAAAGTCTGTTTTGTTGTATACAACCGAAACCGTTTACAGCAACATCGCTTGTAACGATGTGCTGGATATAACGTCCCGTCTAAATCCTATAAACACTGTATTTAGAAAATCGCTTGGTACGACGTAGTTTATTACGACATGTCGTAGAGAACGACGTATTTTGATCCGATTTTCGGATAAATGTAATATTATTCTTGCACCTAAAGCAATGTTTCTCAGACTGCGGGGAGGTTGTAAAGTTTTGGAAATAGTGGCACAGCATATTTTCCTGCAGGAAAAAAATAGATAGGCTATTTATTTTGAGAAATACTTAGCAATAATTTTTGCTCATTTCTTCTTCCGTATTTCCCACACTTGTGGGGTTACGGTTGCGAACTGTGTTGCACACGTGGATTTGACCCTGTTTTACGGCCGGGTGCCGTTCCTGACGCCAACCCCTTGCGGGGCAATTTATTCACCATCGCGTGTTTATGTGGTGGTGGGTAGTGTGGTGTGCTGTATGAATATGAAGAGGAGAGTGTTGGGACAGACAAAAATACTAAGACTCCGAGTCAGAAGAATTAATCAGGTGCAGTTAAAATCCCCGATCCTGCCGGAAATCGAACGCGAGGCCCGAAGCGAAGGCCTCGCCGCTGATTATTCAGCCAAAGAACCGGACAATGAATTTTTCTCATTTAATTGGATTGAAATCCATTTGAAAATGCTCATGGGTCATAGACTAACGAACAAGAACAAATTACGGATGTCACTAGCGACTCTTCATGAAAATTAAATTTAAAGAATTGCCTTATTGGAATTCTGGACGTATTTTAGAAAAGAATTTCCAACTTTGAGCCAAAAAAGCACATATCATTGAATAACAAGCGACTTGATGTGAGTCAGGCTTCTTTGCTTTGACAGCAATAAAGTGAAAGTATCGGTCAAGACTAAATATTGCAGAAGAAGTTACCGTAGCCCTTGTCCTCAGTAAATAGGACCGACTTGTTGTTGAGAACAAATAGTTAGATATTACTTAAATATTGTTTCATTTGAAGACCGAACGAAGTGGTTGCACGTGTTATCGCGTCACGGCTATAGAGCCAAACTCCGCATTCGGGAGATGAGTGAGTTCGAACCCCACCGTCGGCTGTCCTGAGATTGACTTTCGAACCTTTCGTATAATTTCTTCCAGGCAAATTCCGAGACAGTTCCTATTCGATTCCTTCCACCCCCTTCGCCAATTTCCTTTACAATCGTGTATTTCATCTTTATTAGCCTATTATTATTATTATTATTATTATTATTATTATTATTATTATTATTATTATTATTATATATTACGAATGAGCCCATTAGGACTACGCAAAGTACTTAGAGACAGGCATTTGCCTTTCTTTGTGCCCACACTTCCTTCATTCGTTTGCTGTGTGCTTCTTTTCTCTCTTGAGACCATGTTGTTCCGGTCTTCTTCTTTGGTTTTTCCTCTTGGTCAACTTGCCACTTATGAACTTTGGTTCTGAAGATAACCCGGCTTTGGATGTCTTCAGGTGTAATTCCTGCCAGTTTGAGATCTGTTTTAATTTCGCCAATCCATTTTATTGTGTCCGTTTTAGCTTTACTTCGGTTTTCATAAAATTCAACTATTTGCTTGGTAAGTCTATCTGGGTTCATCCTTTTTATATGTCCAAAGAATCTTAATCTGCGTTTTCTGATGTCGCTGTGAATGTTAGAAAATTGTTTGATTTCCTGTTTCCCTCTAAGGCGGTACTGTTCATCTACGAATTTTGGGCCTAAAATTTTTCTAATGATCTTGCGTTCCTTTTTCTGAATATTTTCTAGATCAGTTTTCCTGTTCAAAATTAGTGTCTCTGATCCATAGAGGCATTCTGGTTTTATAACTGTATTATAGTGTCTTAGTTTAGCATGCTTGGAGAGACACTTTTTGTTATAGATATTTTGGGTGAGTCTATACGCAGTTTCCATTTTTTGGCATCTAACTTCATTGGCTTTTGTTTCCATTCCATTCTCCTGAATTATTTCACCGAGATATTTGAATTGCTGGACCCGTTTTATTTTGCCATATTTTGTCTCCATGAATTTAGGGGCTTCTTTGCTGCAGGTCATGTATTCAGTTTTTTCAAACGATATTTGGAGGCCGACTTTTTCCGCTGTTTCTTTCAGGAGTTCGATCTGGTTTATGGCTGTTGAAACGTCACGAGTTAAGATTGCCAGATCGTCCGCAAATGCCAGGCAGTCTACTGCTAATTTGCCCCTACCAAGAGTGATTGGTTGGTCAATCTTGAGGGCAGACTTCTGTTTGCGCCATTCCTGTATTACCTTTTCAAGGACGCAGTTGAAGAGTAGTGGAGAGAGCCCATCTCCCTGTCTTACTCCTGTTTTGATCGGAAAAGGGTCTGAGATTTCCCCCATGAATTTAACCTTAGATTTTGTGTCTGTCAATGTCTCTTTTACAATTGCGAGTGTTTTCCGGTCTAGACCCTGTTCTTTTAATATCTGAAACAGTGATTGACGATCAACTGAATCATAGGCCTTTTTGAAATCAACAAAAGTACAAACTACATTTTTGCTACAAATTCTCTGATGCCTTAGGATTAACTTTAGGTTCAAAATTTGCTCTGGACATGAACGGCCTGGTCTGAAACCTGCTTGATATTCTCTAATTTTTGGTTCTAGTTGCTGTTGGGCTCTATCGAGAAGGCACTGAGATAAAATTTTGTAGGCAACACATACCAATGAGATTCCTCTGTACTTATTTACATCTGTTCTGTCTCCTTTCTTATGTAAAGGATGAATTAGTGCACTTTTCCAATCTTCTGGAATTTGTTCTGTTTCCCAAATCTCTTGGATGATACCGGTGAATTCTTTTATAGTATTTGGGCCTGCTGATTTGAGAATTTCTGCTATGATCCCATCCTCACCTGCAGCTTTATTCATTTTAAGTCGTTTTATCTGTCTGGTAATTTCTTCTTCATCCGGTGGTACTGAATTTGGGTTTGTGAAGTCAGGTTCCTGCAGTGGAAATCTTTGTGTTGGCTCTGGGCAGTTAAGCAGTTCTTCAAAATACCTTACAAGTTCGGTGCAGTTTTCTTGATTGTTCAGTGCAAATTGCCCATTTACTTTCTTAAAGCAAAGGTTTTGTGGCTGATACCCTGTTAGCTTTGTTTTGAAGTTCTTGTAGAAATTTCGTGTGTGTTTTTTTTCGAAGTCCTTTTCAATTTCCAGTAGTTGATCTTTCTCGAATTTCCTTTTGGTCTGTCGGATTAATTTCGCTGCCTCTTTCCTGACTGCCAAAAACATTTTGTGATTCTTATCGGTCTTTTTGCTGTTCCACTTATTGTATGCATTCTGCCGGGATTGGATGGCTTGTTCACAGTCTGCGTTCCACCAAGGGTGTTTTTTTCTTTTCTGCAGAGGAATCAGTGTTTGTGCTGTTTCAATTATTATTATTATTATTATTATTATTATTATTATTATTATTATTATTATTATTATTATTATTATTATTAATATTATTATTATTATACCAGGTGTACACCCTCGCCGGCTATTTAAAATGGGCGCCTTCTCTACGGCCATGTATGCCAAAGTATTCGAACTTTTATTCTCCAAAAACTTACTTCTTCACTGGTGAGATGGCTCTGTCATCTATTTAATAATGCCACCTGCTGGACTAGACACAAAGTGATTGACAGAATAATATTTACTTTTGGAGTTGATAAACCTTTTCTAGGATTGTTTTTATAAATGTACCGAAATTGTCAACAATTCACCTGGTTCCTCCTCTATTGTCATCTACCTATCAGATGCTTGAAAATATGTTTTCTAGCCAATCAAATCCGCGGGTGTGTGTATGGAAATTCAGCCTATCAGCAAAGTGTAGTTCAATTTAATCTGGAAGGTTCCCCTACGGAACTATAAAAGCAGGGCACTTTAAGGCCTCTTGTCTGAATTGCTCCAGTGCTTGGGAGTGCGATTTGCCGGAAGTCTAGGCGGGACAGGGGTGCGACCTGCTTGAAGAAGATCCAGCGACACAAGGTAATGGCAGAATTTACTTAAACATGTAATAACGCCTGCGAGTAGTTTGAAGGGAAGGTTTCAGCCGTTTCTTTATGTAATTTTGTAATTTGTTGATTTAAATGTAGGATTTCGGCGAAGTGTCCGGACACCACTCCTGTTCCCTACTGGGAAATATGTAATATAAGGGAACGCGAGTGGTGACCCTCTATCGTCACCCATTCAACCCTTCAATTGGGTGACTAAAATTTTCAACCTCTAAACTTTGAAAATCGTGTCTCGGCTTTAAGTGTTCCTTCTTTAGTCATCCTTTTTAGTATGAGATTAGCCTCTGTGTCGTTGGGCCTTAAACAGAAATGTCTATAAGGAGCGTTCGTGTTTCGTCTCCTTGTTAATGGCCGGTTATGTGCAACATTTTCTTCTTAATTTGAAGGCCGTGTGGTATGGGTAATTCTGTGGCTTGGTTCTAAAAGGGCCATTATCGAAATTTAGATATTAACTGATACAAACACGTTTTATCCTGGCTCGCAACATGTTAAAAGGCCCAATGTCTCTGTTAAGTACTAAACGAACAGTTAACGCTTAATTAAATAAGTCCTTGCCAATAATGTTAGATTACCAATAAAGATTAGAGACCTGGCAATTTTTAAAGAATACGATAGAAAAAATTAGCGTTTAATAAGGTGACTTCCACAAAGAAAGTAAGTTATTTAAAGTTAGTTGCTGAAAAATTAATTGGAAAACTATAAGCAAAACTTAAAATGCTCATAGCTCAAAAACAGGTTTTTTGACATTGGCCCTTTTAGAACCAAGCCACAGAATTATGCCCCTGTTTGTTCTCTATTATTCATAGGGTAACGGATTTTTCGTGTTCATTCCCTTTGATAACAGTGACTAATATTATTGTTTTGCTATGGATAAGCCCACGATTGAGCAACCGTGTATGAACAGTTTAAAGTGGGATCACCCGATGGATTTTCTAGTGTAATTTTTAGAGTATCAAAAGAAACTGATCGCCGTTTCGAGACTAAACTCTTGTGTTTTGGAGCTCAGACTCCTGTAAAGTGTATGCTAGGAGAAAACCTTGATCTTTCAAAATATTGTAGCTGGCAGGGGCAATTATGCTCTTCTTCATGTAATTTGACGACTAGGTACTGGTCCAAGTTTGTTGTACCTTATTTAGGACTCCTAAGGCCAAGATATTCTTAGAAGCGACGAGCTTCATATTAACCTAGCAATTGTTCCATGTTATTCTGTTAGATGTTCCATCTCTCAATTTTAAGAAAGGAAAGAAATAAAAAGGAATAAGAAAGAAATAAAAGTTGCTCTAAGTAATCCCTTGTTCAGCCATTCATCCCAGGAGCTTCCATCCCACTGTGAACCGCGGAAACTCCGTTATTATTATTATTATTATTATTATTATTATTATTATTATTATTATTATTATTATTATTATTATTATTATTATTATTACCAGGACTAACTAGGGTCCGGTTATTGTTTGCTCTCCTAGCCATTATGCTATCCTGTTCCCATGAAATGGCGTACGGATTTTAGTTCCGGGAGTGTCCGAGGACATGTTCGGCTCGCCAGGTGCAGGTATATTGATTTGACTCCCGTAGGCGACCTGCGCGTCGTGATGAGGATGAACGATGATGAAGACGACACATACACCCAGCCCTCGTGCCAGCGAAATTAACCATTGACGGTTAAAATTCCCGACCCTGCTGGGAATCCAACCCGGGACCCCTGTGACCGAAGGCCACCATGGTCACCATTTGGCCATGAAGCCGGACTGTTCCCATGAATATAACGGTCGCTCTAACTCCTAATATTTTGTCTAGGACGTCACAGATGAGGTCGGCGGTTGCACAATGGGCTTCGGCCACAAGTCGTCACGGCTGGCCCGTGGTCTGACAGCTCCGCACTCCGGCCGGTCCACCGTGCAGAAGGAGGGGCTCTACGCCTCTGCATTTGGGAGACGGAGAGGCGCTGGTCTCCACCGTTTTCTGTCCTGAGAATAGTTTTCTGTGGATTTCCATTCTCCTACACTAAGGCGAATGGCGGGACAGTATCAGCTTTCCCCTCACATCTCACATTTCCCTGGCCTGAAAGGCAACATTACCGTCTAACAGACCCGCCTTCCCTTTCACGTACGGAATTAAAAAGTTTTAGTGATAGTAGTCTTTCGCGCACTGCAGAGTCAGCTTAATTATGTAATTAAAATGGAGAGAGAAAAGCTTCAAAAAGTATACCCAGTGGCAGAAGAAATAAAATGTCGAGATATTACCGAGATGTCTACAGCGTACTCGTCTTGCCCTCCCATTATCTGATATTCAAGCAGGGGCCAGGTCGGAACTGGAAACTGACGAAATACGAAGACGTGGTTTATCTCTTATTTTTTTCCTCTCTAATTTTATTGATACATCTTATTTGTTAAAACTTGTGCCACAGCCTCAGGCGCCGTCCACCAATAGCTGTTTCTCAAGGAACCGAGGTGGATCTTATCGTGCCTCATCTTGTAATGGGATACACTCGCACACATACTGTAGGTACCGGCGAGTCAGGAACAGAGTAGCCGGATGCATGTTGTGTTAGTTATGTCAACAATACCACTACTACTACTTCTAATAATAATAATAATAAGAAGAAGAAGAAGAAGAAGAAGAAGAAGAAGAAGAAGAAGATTTCAAGCGTAATCCGGAAAAGAAGGATAACTTTTTACGCTCACCTCTTCAGATTGCCAGTAGAAAGAATATGTTAAAGTATGTAATCCTATTTCAGAAGTCTCAAAACGATTTCTCCTTAGTTGTTAGAGATCGATAGGGATCCTTAAAAGTATGGAATCACAGAAACAGACAATCTGCTCCGAGCTTCACTCAAACACGAACTTAGACAGGTTCACTCGACTGAAGCATGTCCATTCTGATCCTTGGAAGAAAGCACACTTCGAAAGGATGAAAATCTAATGGGCCCACAAGAAGACAAACAGTTGAGAACTTGCGGTTCTTAGTGAATAATAATAATAATAATAATAATAATAATAATAATAATAATAATAATAATAATAATAATAATAATAATAATAAAGAAGTAACAATGAAATTTACCAGAACGTAGAAAACATATCAGAAACAATAAAAAGGAGATTGCTATTTCTTGGACACATTTACAGAATGGATGACAATAGACTAACTAAACGAATCTTCAAGTACCTTTGGGAAAAGAAATCAACTACCACCTGGATTCAAGAAGTCAAGAAAGACCTGGAAAGGAACAACATACGAGAAGAAGAATTATTGGAAAGAAAGATGTTTAGGAAGAAAGTATTACAAATGGAAGGATTCCAAGGGAGGAAGGAAAGGAAAACAGGCACAAAGTGGACTGAAGGCAGGAAAAAGAAGCACAGTGAAACAATGAAAGAATACTGGAAGAAAAGGAAAGAACAACTAAGGAGGAACAATTGAAATTGTAACGTGGTCCTTAGAAGGCCGGAACGCAAGAAGAAATAATAATAATAATAATAATAATAATAATAATAATAATAATAATAATAATAATAATAATAATAACAAGAACAAGAAGAAGAACGATAAAACACAGGGATGGAGTCATGTTAATTTAACACAAATATTAACAATTTCTTAGAGTTAACAATTCTTGATGAGACTGACATCTTTTTAAATTATGTGTTAATAATAATAATAATAATAATAATAATAATAATAATAATAATAATAATAATAATAATAATAATAATAATAATAATAACAGAAAAAATCAACTGCCTAAAACAGAGATAGACTTTTAAAGAAACAGTACACGAAATTTCCTTAAGAACTCCAAAACTAAACTCACAGGATATCCAGAACAAGGTCTCTGCTTCGTGAAAGAAAATGGACAAATGTTACTGAACAACCAAGAAAACTGCGAGGAACTCGCCAGATATTTTAAAAACAATGTACTTATGGCCCTTACGGCACATTCTTGTGTCTTTATCAGTGTTCCGTAATCTCATCCTCATAACTTTTTTTTTTTTTTTTTTTACATTTTGCTCTATGTCGCACCGACACACATAGATCTTATGGCGACCATGGGATAGGAAAGGAAGAGGGCGGCTATGGCCTTGACTAAGATATAGCTCCAGAATGTGTCTGATATGAAAACGATAAACCCAGGAAGAATATCATCAAGGCTGCTGACAGTGGAGTTCGAACCCACTATCTCCCGAATACAAGCTTACAACTGTGCGCCCCTAACCTCACGGCCAATTCGTTCGGTCCTTTCATAACTAAATATCATGAGGTGTCGTCACATTTGTAACACCAGGCCCCAATTTTTATCAACTCTCTGTTAAAGTTTACGTAACAAATTAACTAACAACAGGTTAAAAGGAGCGAGAACACATTTACAACATTTGTTACGAAACAATTGTTAAAGACAAATGAACACGTTTTCGTGAGATTTCTGAAAGCGTTTGGCAGTGAGCGTCTTTTGTTTATTTACATACAGCGCTCCTAGCGGTATGTTGTCACTCATGGTTGACATTATTATAGGTTATGATTTGCGGAGACAACTAAGACGTAAACATTTCAAGTACGAGGCAACCTATGCCAGACAAATGTTTAATTTGATTCAATTTGAAACTATGCGAGTGTGCTTGAAAAATGAAAGAAGGGCTAAGGCTAAGGCTTCTACAACACCTAGAAAATGTGACGATTGATGTAGTCTACATCTTGAATGACTTCTGTGCATACTTTTACTGCGAGGAAAATGATGTAATGCCCTGTTAATGCTGCAATGACAGCAGGAATTCTTTGCAGAATTCTAAACACACTTCTCTTGCACTATTAACATATAAATCAATCAATCAATCAATCAATCAATCAATCAATCAATCAATCAATCAATAGCGATCTGCCTTGAAGGCAGTCACCTAGCTGGCAGATACCCTATCTGTTGTTTTACTAGCCTTTTCTTAAACGATTGCAAGGAAACTGGAAATTTATAGAACATCTCCCTTGGTAAGTTATTCCATTTCCTAACTCCCCTTCCCATAAACGAATATTTGCTCCAATTTGTCCTCTTGAATTGCAACTTTATCTTCATATTGTGATGTTTCCTACTTTTAAAGACACCACTCAAACTTACTCGTCTACTGATGTCATTCCATGCCATCTCTCCACTGACAGCTCGGAACATACCACTTATCGAGCAGCTCGTCTCCTTTCTCCCAAGTCATCCCAGCCCAAACTTAGCAACATTTTTGTAACGCTACTTTTTTGTCGGAAAACACCCAGAACAAATCGAGCTGCTTTTCTTTAGATTTTTCCCAGTTCTCGAATCAAGTAATCCTGGTGAGGGTCCCATACACTGGAACCATACTCTAGTTGTTGTCTTACCAGAGACTTATATGCCCTCTCCTTTACGTCCTTACTACAACACCTAAACACCCTCATAACCATGTGCAGAGATCTGTACCCTTTATTTAAAATCCCATTTATGTGATTACCCCAATGAAGATCTTTCCTTACGTTACCACCTAGGTACTTACAATCATTCCCATAAGGAACTTTCACCCCATCAACACAGAAATTAAAACTGAAAGGACTCACACCCTGACTTTTAACCCCGTTTGACATCATGCCATTGCGTACTGTCCATCTCACAATATTATCAAGGTCATTTTGCAGTTGCTCACAATCTTGTAACTTATTTATTACTCTATGCAGAATAACATCATTCGCAAAAAGTCTCTGATTCCACATTTTTACTTATATCATTGATATACATAAGAAAATATAAAGATCCAATAATATTGCCTTGAAGCGTTCCTCTATTAATTATTACAGGGTCAGATAAAGCTGCGCCTACTCTAATTCTCTGAGATCTACACTATTTTCTAGAAATATAGCGACCCATTCAGTCACTATTTTGTCAAGTCCTATTGCACTCACTTTTTCCAGCTGCCTTCCATGATCCACCCTATCAGATGCCTTAGACAGGTCAATCGCGATACAATCCATTTGACCTCCTGAATCCAAGATATCTGTTATATCTTGTCGGAATCCTACAAGTTGAGTTTCAGTGGAATAACGTTTCCTTAACCCAAAGTGCCTTCTATCAAACCTGTTATTCATTTCACAAACATGTTTAATATAATCAGAAAGAATGCTTTCCCAAAGCTTACATGCAATGCATGTCAAACTTACTGGCCTGTAATTTTCAGCTTGATGTCTATCACCCTTTCGTTTATACACGGGGGCTACAATAGCAACTCTCCATTCATTTGGTATAGCTCCTTCATGACAAAAAATAATCAAATAAGTACTTCAGATATGGTACTATATCCCAACACATTGTCTTTAGTTATCCCCATAAATCCTATCAATTCCAGCCGCTTTTCTAGTTTTCAACTTTTGTATCTTTTTGCACATTTCGTTGTTATCATTGGTAAATTTGAATACTTCTTTAGTATTAGTGACCTCCTCTAACTGGATATAATCCCTACAACCAACGATACATACTGCTGACTAAATACTTTTGCCTTTTCAAGATCCTCGCATACACACTCCCCTCGTGCATTAATAATTCCTGGAATATCCTTCTTGGTACCTGTTTATGCCTTAAAGTACCCATACATACTCTTCCATTTTTCACTAAAATTTGTATGACTGCCAAATTTTTCTTGCAATCATGTTATCCTTAGCTGACTTCTTTGCTAGATTCACTTTCTAGTAAGTTCCCTCAATTTCTCCTTACTTCCACAGCCATTTCTAACATTACTACTTTCCAGTCTGCACCTCCTTCTTAGTCTCTTTATCTCTCTGTTATAATATAGTGGGTCTTTACTATTCCTTACCACCTTAAAAGGTACAAACCTGTTTTCACATTCTACAACAAGTGCTTAAAATCCAACTCAGAGTATGTTTCATTTTTATTTACCTTTTTCCACCGAACATAGTTACTTTTTAAAAACGTCCTCATGTCTGTTTTATCAGCCATATGGTACTGCTTAATAGTCCTACTTACAAGAGCTTCCTTTCCATCACATTTATTTAACTACTAGAAAAACAGCTTCGTGATCACTAATATCATCTATCACTTCGGTTTCTATGTACAGCTCATCTGGTTTTACCAGCACCACATCCAGAATATTCCTCCCTCTAGTTGGTTCCATCACTTTCTGAGTCAGCTGCCCTTCCCATATTAGCTTTTCTGCCATTTGTTGGTCATGATTCCTGTCGTTCCCATTTCATTCCCAATTGAAATTTGGCGAATTGAGATCACCCACTACAATCACTTTCCTTTGCATATCGTTCCCCACATAGCTGATTACCTTATCAAATAATTCTGAATCAGCGTCTGCGCTACCCTTTTCCGGTCTGTACACTCCAAAGACATTGAGTTGCCTATTATCTTTAGAAATTAGTTTTACACCTAGAATTTCATGTTTTTGATCTTTAATTTTTTCGTAGCTTACAAGTTCTTCTTTCACCAGAATGAATACACAGCCGCCTACAACTAAACGAAAAGTGTCTGAGGCATAATATCTAAGAACTATAAACAACTTCAGCTCTGGAGACACTGATAAGGTTCAATCTGTGGGAAACTCTAACCTCTTTTCAATTTCTTCTAGTACCTTGTTCATTGTGGCTTTAGTAATTAGGTATCTTTGTAGAAAACTTTCTTCTGAAAACTCTATAAAATCGTTTTTTATTATAATGGGTTCATTCTTTGGTTTCTTCAGTTTATAAATAGTCTTCACACAGCAATAAAGCTCCAAACTTATGTCTTCTACATGCTACCATTTTTAAAATGTTTAGTTTAGTTTAGTTTTTGCCTTTTTTATCTGGCAGGGCTCAGGCTATGCCAAACCATATTATATAACACCGTTATACAATTTATAGAATAATGTACATAAAATCATTGGTCACACATTTTTCTAAAAATCACTAAAATTGATTTACTTAACCTCTATAATTTTGTATCCTTATTGTTAATTAGGAGCTAAATATTACTTTTTTACGTTAGTGAGATCTACTTTTTACACATTTGAGTACCACATTAAACATTTCCTTTTAAGATATTTACCTCAGGTTTGGTGTCATGGTGTTAAATTAAACACAAGTATTAACAATTTGTTAGAGTTCACAACTCTTAATGAGACGACCATTTTGTTAAATTCTGTGTTAATTCTTCTTAACAGCAGTGTTAACACTTAAAATTTCCTAGCGAAACTGGACCTATTTAGTTTTGCCTTTATAAATTGCCTGTGCAGGAAAATGTCTATCAATTACAAGCTTATGCATGCTCAGAAAAATATTCCTACATTGTAAAGAATTTCTAGATCATTTCTCAGTGCTTTGTTCTTAGGCACAGTGCTGTTCAATGTCAAGATTTAAGAACATTAAGAACTGTGCAATGTCAAGGCTGATGGATGCCAAGACCTGGCACGGGTTATGATGATTCGCTTGTTTGGAATGAAGTTAATTTAACGCCCTCTCCCACATTTACATAATAACTATATTTAGATTCACACACTCAGCTGTATTAAGACTTAATAAATTTCACTATTAGCTAGCAAGAATGACGTCAGACATCACTTTGCGAGCTGATGGTGCAGCAACAATGAAGTAATCAGCGGAATCTCGGTGAATTACGCTGTCGACGTTGCGAAGGGTTCAGTTCCGTCTCACGCCATGAATGGTTGAATCTTCAACGTTACTCATAGGGTCCCAGTCAAGTGGAGGCCTCCTCATAATAGTGGAGGAAGTCAGACTTCGTCAGCGTTAGTGACGCAGCTTAAGGTTGTCAACTATTTTAACAGTGCCATGATTGATCTTTCCCCCCTGCCCCGTCGCCGTCAAATATGTCTGGAAAAGTCCCTGGCATTCCAAGCTCAAGTCAACGTGTTCGATTCGGCTCAGTCCAGCGGTATTTGAAAGTCCTCGTGTCGGCACATTATTGGCATGTAAACGAACTGCTGCGAGATACAATTCCGTAACCTCGGCGTCTTCGGAAAACGTGTAAGTAGTTTGTATCAGGCAAAACCAATAACATTATTGTTATAGCTAAATGTGTACCCGACCGGGCGAGTTGGCCGTGCGCGTAGAGGCGCTCGGCTGTGAGCTTGCATCCGGGAGATCGTGGGTTCGAATCCCACTGTCGGCAGCCCTGAAGATGGTTTTCCGTGGTTTCCCATTTTCACACCAGACGAATGCTGGGGCTGTATCCTAATTAAGGCCACGGCCGCTTCCTTCCCATTCCTAGTCCTTTCCTATCCCATCGTCGCCATAAGACCTATCTGAGTCGGTGCGACGTAAAGCCCGTAGCAAAAAAAATGTGTACCCATCGTTTCACTTGAGGCGTTAAAAAATGATTGACACTAACTGTTTTTTCACACTGACGTTTTACTGAATTAGAATAAATACAGATTATATTAGAAGTATTCCCCGCAAATGTCTATGCACCTTCAGTAGTTTCCGTATTTACGCTGCAAATCATTCTTAGAGGTATTCTTCCACGCCACTACTCGACAAGAGTCTGAAGCTCGGCGTTGGAAATGAAATTCTTACCTCTTATGGCTTCGTTCCCTGCAAAGTTGCTAGGAGTGAGATCTGGCAAGTGTGGTGGAGCACGTAGGGTAGCAATAGTCTTGTGGCCGTGACTTGGTGCTGCTCCCCAACGTACCGATGCTAATCTCGCGTGACAGTACAAGCAGCCACTACTTCCCTCCAGACAAACCACACACTGTACCATTGTGCATGATCCTCTGTAATTTGAGCGTTGTCCAGGAATGCAGCCGCACATCGGCACGAATGACGCAACACTGTTCCACCTGTGTACAACAAAAACGTCATCTGGTATATCTTCCAGAATACACAAACCATGTATTTCAAATTACTACCTTTCCGAAGTTATGGTCGGAGTGTCAATCATTCTCGAACGCCTTAAATACGCGGAGGTGATTCACCGTGTTACATTGGGTATTTTTATGGTCAGCACCTCTCAAATAGTTTACATCAGGGTCTCCTCTGAAAGAGAAAATATTGCTAGGTAAGCCGATGCGGAAAGTAACAAACGTTTAGTCATAACCATTGTTATAATGTTAAAGAAATGGAATCTAAAAATATTCCCTCAAATCTTAACATACATTTCCACTTATTATTCCCCTCGTACATTTAGGCACTTGTACTTGAAGACCATTTGTTACTTTATTTTAAACATTTGCTTTACGTCGCATCGACACAGATAGGTCTTGTGGCGACGATGGGGTAGGAAAGGCCTAGGAGTGAGAAGGAAGTGGACGTGACCTCAATTAAGGTACACCCCAGCATTTGCCGGATGTGAAAATGGGAAACCACGGAAAAAAACATTCTCAGAGCTGCCGAGGGTGGTGTTCGAACACACTATCTCCCGGATGGAAGCTCATACCTGTTATTTTAACCAGCCCGCGACGGCATCGTTTAAGTCGTCATCATTGTCGAATTCTTTTCCAGTAAGGTGCTCCTTTATCTATGAAGACAGGTTAAAATTGGACGGTGCGAAATCCTGACTGTAGGGTGAGTGTGGAAAAGTCTCCTAGTAAAGTACTCGTAGCAAACCGCGTATCTTCTTGGCAAATAGCGTCGAGCATTTTCATGGAGAAGAACAATTCTGCGTGAGAGCATGCAGCTATGGCGGTTCTGAACAGCCGAATTAAGACGTCTTAGAGTAGCACAGTAGGCATCAGCATTTGTGGTGCTGTTTCTTGGCATAAATTACCAGAAAACAGATGCCACGAGTTTCTGCGGTGACGCAGTTCTTTTGACTCAGCAGGCTTTTTTTAACGAATTTGAGTCTTGCCGTTTCCTTTAGGAGATTTCGTGCAAAACCCATGTTTCATCCCCTGTGACAATTTGGTCGACGAGCTCGTTGTCACAACATTGATGCCGACCGAAGGAAGTGAATGTGGAACCACTCGTCCAGCTTTGTGCCCATCTGTGAGAATCCGATCTTGAATAAATTTTGCGGCACTGCAAATGTTGAGGGACAATTTCTAACACAGATAACTTATACGTGACTCTTCAGGACCCTGCCATACACCTCGCTAATCGTTCAGTGCAAATTCCCTCGAATGATGCGATCAACGTTTTGTTTCAGATCATCGTTGATGACAGAGGGTCGACGTGATACTTTTCCCTTTTGAAGTGCATGCACTACTTCAACAAAGATTCTAAGAATGTCAATAGGTGTAACGATTTCAGCATTCATAACTAATCGGTAGGATTATCAAAACTCACGCTCATTTTTAAAGATTCCTACACTTATAAATTGAATACGCTATGCGTCAGGACATGTACCTCTACTTCACACTCAACACAGTTCAGACGATACCAGCCGTGTAGTGAGTATGCCCAAATGTTCTTTATTTTCAGTCACTCACATGTTCGACTAGGATCCCAAGTCTATTTTCTTTGTCACAATATAAGCATTAGTTTGAAACATTATGTCGTTCAATTGTATCGCCTTATGCCGCAGTTGATTTCCTAACATCACCCGGGAGACACGTGCAGGGCAATCCTGCGGACGGAAAAACTAAGGTAAAACCCGTTCTCGCAATATCTAGGAGTCACTCTGGACAGAATTCTGATCTACAAAGAACATCTCACCAACCTCTCTCAAAAAATCGCTACAAGGAATAACATCCTGCACAAGCTTTGTGGCAGTTCCTGGGGAGCCTCGGCTGATTGCTTGTCTACTCTGCAGCGGAATACTGTGCCCCGGTATGGCTGGAAAATGCACATGTGTATAAAGTGGATACTAAGCTGAATGATACCATGCGCTGCATAACTGGTACTGTACTCGTCACTGGTTACCCGTACTTAGTCATATCTCACCATCCCATCTTAGGAGAAAGGAAGCTCTGCTGAGAGAAGCAAAGAAGATCTGGTCATCTCCCTCAGTACCAGTTCACCAGGAATGTTGTTACCCATTGCCACAACGACTTTCATCTAGGAGAGCAGCAAGTGTACTGACCGGCCGACTTTTGAGGGATAATTTCAATCTAAATCAGAGCTGGCGGGATGAGCGGTCAATTTCAACATCTGGAACGAATGCTCATGAGCTAAATCCAACTCGGATAATGAAGGGATTCGACCTCCCAAGAAAACTATGGTGTCGCCTCAACAGACTGAGAACTGGGGATGGTACGCCATAAGTGGTGTTGGATGGATTCTCCAACGTGTGAATGCAGTGAAGAGGAGCAGACCATGGACCATGTCATCCAGCGCTGCCCTCTTCATGCCCACTCCAGAAGCCCCAGCGACCTGTTTCATCTTTCAGAAAGTGCTGTAGAGTGGCTGAAAAACTTGGACCTGGACTTATGAATTTGTTGTTATAATCACCATACGATTAAATAAATAAATAAGCTTGATACATTATCATAATAAGTTTTCGCTGGGCTGAGTGGCTCAGACGGTTGAGGCGCTGGCCTTCTGACTCCAACTTGGCAGGTTCGATCCTGGCTCAGTCCGTGTCGGTAGATTTGCTGGCACATAAAAGAACTCCTGTGGGACAAGATTCCGGCAACTCGGCGTCTCCGAAAACCGTAAACATAGTTAGTGGGAAGTAAAGCGAATAACATTATTATTATTATTAGTAGTAGTAGTAGTAGTAATAGTAGTAGTAAGTTTTCTTTATGTATTTGTTGATACTGCTTGTTTTAAGTGAAGATGGAGCAGTAGTAGAGTGGCGGATTCAAGATGAAGAGTTCAAACCCCACAGAAGACTTTCTGAAGGACGAAAGTAAGTCCATTTGGTACTCGACGAGGTCTCACGTGACAGATTTGGTGTTTACCCAACGAAACGAAATCGTAGATCGCTCAGAAGAGAACTCCTTCTCTGCCATCTGGTAGAAGAAACGGAACGTCGAAATTGATACGCAGGTAGCGAATATGATGTCGAATGGTTGCATACGGTAGTTGAGGTGATGCGATTAGTAGCAATACTAGACCTGAAGGGCGCATGCGGTACGCGGAAGATTTTGGTCAGAATAAGGGCAGCCAGGGAAAATTTGAGACAGATGTGTCATGTGCCAAACCATTCAGGAATGTCAGAAGTGTACAGTGTATGCGTCCTTCATGAGCGGTTCTCCATCTAATATCAATGATATTAACAACATTCTGGTTTTCTGACCTCGGAGTTGAATAGGTTTATCTGTAGTCTTCTTCTTATTTTGCTTATTATTATTATTATTATTATTATTATTATTATTATTATTATTATTATTATTATTATTATTATTATTATTATTATTATTATTATTATTATTATTATTATTATTATTATTATTATTATTTGAGATGTGGTGGTATAAAGAATGCTAAGGGTCCGTCAGTATCAGGTTATCATCAGCGTGCCAGCAAAGAATCTCCAATTCTTTGGTAAAATTTTGCGTCACAAACACGGGAGACTTGAAAAAAACATTACTTTTAAGAAATGTGCCTGGGAAAAGGGAATTTGTACTCCGTTGTACGCTAAACAGACAACTGAGATCTCCCTCACACAAGCAACTCGTTTAGCTGAAGATCGAAAAGGATAGATACGGATACAAAGAAATATCATCGAAAGTCACGTTCCTCAGGATTGGGGCAATGATAAAGAGATCTCTCCTCTAAGGAGTAGGTCTCTATAATCAGATATGCTGTGACACTGTGGTTTGAGTCTTCAACCAATCTTCGGGAAATGACTCAACGGACAGATTTATAAATGAAGTAACAGAAATTAACCTACTGAAATGATTACTGAGGCTAATGAGTTTGAACTATGCTACTAAACTATAAAGAACGATGAGGTAATGTCCAGAGTGAGAATGAGTTTAATGCCATCGAAATTAACAACTCACGTGATGTGAACTTTTGAACTCAGAAACTGTTGTAGAAAATAAAAAGACTGAATATGTTACTTGGACGCAAAAGGTTATGTATCTTATCTTATCAAATAATTCCTACCACACCGTGTAATTTTGTTTTTGTCTAATATAATATTTACGAGGATGCGCGTTACGGCGGAAGTAAAGTTTATATTCGTAATTAATGCCACAGTATGCGGCGTAGGATCATTAATGTTATTATTAATTCAATTTTTTGTTGCTAATTTAATGAGTAGTTAGTTTCTTGCTTAAAGTGCTACGAGAGGAATAGGCAGTTGTATTTATGTTTCGTAGATCTAGAGAAAGCATATGACAGGGTACCGAGGGAAGAGATGTTCGCCATACTGGGGGACTAGGGAAGGTAGATTATTAAAATCAATAAAAGGCATTTATGTTGACAATTGGGCTTCAGTGAGAATTGATGGTAGAATGAGTTCTTGGTTCAGGGTACTTACAGGAGTTAGACAAGGCTGTAATCTTTCACCTTTGCTGTTCGTAGTCTACATGTATCATCTGCTGAAAGGTATAAAATGGCAGGGAGGGATTCAGTTAGGTGGAAATGTAGTAAGCAGCTTGGCCTATACTGACGACTTGGTCTTAATGGCAGACTGTGCCGAAAGCCTGCAGTCTAATATCTTGGAACTTGAAAATAGGTGCAATGAGTATGGTATGAAAATTAGCCTCTCGAAGACTAAATCGATGTCAGTAGGTAAGAAATTCAACAAAATTGAATGTCAGATTGGTGATACAAAGCTAGAACAGGTCGATAATTTCAAGTATTTAGGTTGTGTGTTCTCCCAGGATGGTAATATAGTAAGTAAGATTGAATCAAGGTGTAGTAAAGCTAATGCAGTGAGCTCGCAGTTGCGATCAACAGTATTCTGTAAGAAGGAAGTCAGCTCTCAGACGAAACTATCTTTACATCGGTCTGTTTTCAGACCAACTTTGCTTTACGGGAGCGAAAGCTGGGTGGACTCAGGATATCATATTCATAAGTTAGAAGTAACAGACATGAAAGTAGCAAGAATGATTGCTGGTACAAACAGGTGGGAACAATGGCAGGAGGGTACTCGGAATGAGGAGATAAAGGCTAATTTAGGAATGAACTCGATGGATGAAGCTGTACGCATAAACCGGCTTCGGTGGTGGGGTCATGTGAGGCGAATGGAGGAGGATAGGTCACCTAGGAGAATAATGGACTCTGTTATGGAGGGTAAGAGAAGTAGAGGGAGACCAAGACGACGATGGTTAGACTCTGTTTCTAACGATTTAAAGATAAGAGGTATAGAACTAAATGAGGCCACAACAATAGTTGCAATTCGAGGATTGTGGCGACGTTCAGTAAATTATCAGAGGCTTGCAGACTGAACGCTGAAAGGCATAACAGTCTATAATGATAATGCATGTATGTATGTATGTATGTATGTATGTATGTATGTATGTATGTATGTATGTATGTATGTATGTTAGTTTCTTTTTTTTCAAGACAATGTTGGAATAGTAACTGGCAGGCATTTATTTCACTTTAAAAGCAATTTGTTATGAAGTCAAAGAAATATAACCTCCTTAACGTCCTCATTCGACGAGCGAATCACACTCACCTCTAGAAGTTAAAACAATATTGGCCTATTGGGATTCAAACCCATAAATAACTACGTAGCAGCATCAAACGACGTCGCCATAACGACTACGGCTACCTAACAAGATTGCAGCTGAGTTGCTTGCGTGCAACTCATATAGTCAGTACCAACAACTTGCTAGATTGGGAAATCTTTAAACATTCTGTGATAGCTGGACAGGAAGCATGATCATATATTTTATAAATGTATACATAGACTACATTATACTGTACAACTTACTTTTCGTATAACATCATGCAGATATAGATTTATCTTGATGTGTAGCCATCTTGATTCTTACAGTAGCGTCCCCGATAGGAGCAAAATCCCAGATAACAGCGTTAGCTGCCCCTCCAACTTCGGCATAGCTAAACTCGAGAATATTCTCCCAGACTGAACATAACGAACGTCGCAGTACGCGTTTTCAACCGAACTTTCAGATAAATGTGCAAAATGCGACATTCATTTAAACCGCGCTTTTATCTGGCTGTCGTAGTACAGGTCGTTACTAATTAAAGGTGAGAGGACTTTTCCTCCTGGTACCCATTTCTGTAGTCTTCAAGGCTCTCACTTTCATTACAAGAATGGAAGTATAGTGAGGCTAGGGCTTGTTGGCAATCAGCAGTGTAGAGTAAGACCAAAACTATCTACTGAACTCGAACCCATATTATATGGCTCATTCGGGAATTATGAACACCTGTAGATTTTAATCATAACGATAAAATCATTTGGTTTATGTTTCTCTCAAACTGAATCCTGAGAAAGTTGTTCAAATTCACTTGAATGGATTAAACCACATAAATGAAGTAAAATGCATTTTATCTACTAAGAAGTTACAATATAGAGTAATTAATTCTCTATCTATAAAATCAAAAGTAAGTATGTTTGTTCGTTATACATACCTCCCTTGATCAGCATCACAATTAGCAGCAAGACACATGAGGCGTTCAGGGAGGTAGTTATATCGTCAAAGATTTCATGAAACTGGTTATTATTATTATTTCGTATGGCAAAATAAAGATACATTGGATATTTAAATATTACAATAAGCTGCATACTGTATTTACAGATCAGATAAATTAAAACGTAATGTCCAGTGAATTCAACCTGTTCACAACTTCATCGGTGGCATTGTGTATATCTTGAACATTTCCTTGAAATCTTCTTCTTGCGCACTCTGTAGCAACGTGTTGCTTCACGTCCGTAGGAATAACCTTAAGGTGCGTTACCAAGACCAACTAGAATATATCAGACCTTAATGCAGCTATCAAATATAAACATGAGCATGTGGGAAGCATCTGTTTAGTTCTTTCTGTTGGTTTGGTTTGATTAGAAAATGTTACTGTTGTGATGTTTTTATTGAAATTTGCTTTTAAACCTATTTTGATATATTAGGAAGTGTCGATCGTGTTGCATTCCTGGATGTAATTCATATGCACTTACATTCAGATCAAGTGTACTTAATGCATCGTGAATATTTCGTAGTTACAAGTAATATATTAGGGTGCATAAAAACTTTCGAGGAAAAAATTTGTCAATAGAGATGATGTGTTCCGTGTACTTGATGAGCTGTTTTATTCCGGATAAGGCCAAAACTCTGTGTTGTTGCCAATCCTAGTCCATTTCTCAAATACTATACCATTTGAGGATTTTAAAATTAAGGTTATAAAAGTGATAAAGCTATTTATTTACTCTGTGAATGAAGATTATATTCTCTTTGTTAAAATTAGAGGACAAGGTATCAACTTGTATAGTGTCACAGTGCGTATTAACGTTGCCAGCGATTTGGGTGTTGAAGTGCTTTATACGAAAATGTATTTGCTACCAGAGAACTTCACACTGATTCTTCTATTGATTATCTGAAGTGAAACAGATGTAGCAGTTTGGTGGATCATTATCAGAATCATTGGTATGACAGAATTGAAATTAGCGACAAGGTTATGTTTCTAACAAATTTCTTGAACGTATGGTAATAGAAAGGTCATTAAAATAAATGTATTTCTAAAACAAGTATAGGAAGAATAATTACGGTTGTGAATAATTTACCAAGGGTGCCCCCTACTAATAGATACATTTCCAACTTCTTTGAAATCACTTAAGAAAGGACTAGGTAGACAATTGATACGTAATCTGCCACTTGGACGACAGCCCTAAATTCGGATCATTGGTGTCTGATTAATTAATTGACTGAATTGAAACGCATCAAATATTCCCCTAGGACTGTTATTTTAGAACGCAATCCTATTTTACCTATTTCCTTTACCATACTAGTTCATAGAAAGTATTTGTATTTTAAATTATATAGGATATTTCTAGACAGTATTGGTCTGTTACCCACAGTAAAGTATTCTGTTCATTATTATTGACAGCTTAGCAATTCAATACGATAATCAAAAGGTTATGTTTATGTATCACAGGCGTGTTTATATTGAACCGATACGTCGGCCGTTTTGTTTTTATATTAAGGGCTGATATTCTTGTAGATGGTCTTGGCCTTGCACGTGTCTCCTGGGTGGCGCTAAGTAAGCAACAATATTGGCCGCTGGACCCTAACCTCTGGTGAAGGGATATCCCAGCTCATAAGGGATACACTACAATTATACTCAGACTTAGATAAAACTGGTGATAATATGTGATATACTAACGCCCTATGTAACTACAAGCCGTGCTGTTGTGAGAATAGGCAACTGTGTACTTTGGCTGTACGGACTGTAAACACGGTTAGGCGATGTGCTAATGTAGTGTTCTTGATTCCGATGGGTACTTCAATAAAATCGCGACCCTTCCTTCATCTTTTATGAAATTATGAATGGTTTAATAAGACCTGCTTAAAACTGGTAGAGGCAAATACTTCTGATCTGTTGTTACTTGCGTAACCTTTGCCTGGAACTTATTTTCGCCGATTTATTTGACAAATATAATTTTTTTTTAATATTTCAGATGTGTAGAAAGTGTCGTGTGCTCGGGTGGAAGTCAATTCATCTCAGCACTGTAAAATTAAATGTCATCGTGTCCACATTTTCCCTCCCTAAAGAAGAGATAAGATTCGTGCCATTCCATGAAATGATTGACATCTACTGTTTGTGCCCACCACTTTGATGAAAAGGACATAGGCTAATAGCTTATGAAAATTGGAAACAACCTGATTGAACAGTCACAAAACTTGCTCTAAGGTGTTCCATGTGGAGGGAAGAAGTTGTGCTCCTCCCTGTCTAATCTGCAGTACACCAGGTGAGAGACGAGATCCCGAGCCGCGATTAGAAGAGAACAACAACAAATACAAGATTTAATGAGTGATATTAATGACCTTCTGAATTATTTCTCTTTAAAATTATATATCTCCAGTTGGCAGTGTAAGATAGGCAGTGAATGTTTTTGGTTTAATCTTCTAAATGTTGATCTACAGAAGTACCAGACAGCTCACTACTGTATGTTGCAGGTTATGTATCACACAGTGTTTGCAGGTTACTGAATTCTGAACTTGATATTGTTATGTTTACAGAAGGAAAGGGTTGAGATTGGTAATTTATATTTTGATCATTCACAGCAAGGAGGACTTTCAGTGTCTGTCCAGTGATTTGGTTTTGTGTATTTATATTCATGTAGCTTCTATATTTCAGAGGATTATGAACTTAGAACAGTTGGTGAGTACTTGTTGGAAACTAGACTATCAGTGGAACTTCCTTGTTAGGCTATCATTACAAAGTTTAGAGAACAATGCTGTCTCTAGTAACACTGACGAGTGCATCGGTGGACAAAAAGAGAAGGGATTGATATGCAAACCGGTCAGTAAGTTTTGGAGAACAAAATTGAACAACTTTTCTGACCGCATAAGAGAGAGAAATGAACAAAACAGCAAGAAAAGGAAACTTCAGGTAGTAGGATATTAAGGTAGTGTAATTAGTAACTTACGTGAAACCGACAGCATGTTTATACAACAATTTCTAGTGATATCTATGTGCTTGTATATTTTTCGTAATGTGCTGTATTATCGGTGACAACCTGTCGTGTTTATCTTCCCACCACGAACCCGTCAGCTTACCGTTTGATAGGAGTGCGACTTTGCCAATTTTCACCTCACGGCTTGTAGTTGTAGAGGGCGTTGGGTGTACGGATAGAAGGTTTGATGTGTTGATGCCATTTTTGATAGCAAAACTCTTAGTGGACAGACTGGACAAACAAATAGCATGGAAGTTAATGTAACAATTATACAATGTAACGACTTATCCTCTGGAAGATTAATCTCAGTCCCATAAAGACATATCAAATGATGGACGGAATTTGCTCTACGATACATCATGCAACTTACAATAGCAAGGAGTAACTATATATACAATCTAACGATTTATTTTCTTCAAAATTAATCTCAGTCCCATAAAGACATATCAAATGATTGACGGAATTTGCTCTACGATACATCATGCAACTTAAAATAGCAAGGAGTAACTACATATACAATCTAACGATTTATCTTCTTCAAAATTAATCTCAGTCCCATAAAAGCGTATCAAATAATTGTCGGATTTTGCTCTACGATACAACATGGAACTTACAATATCAAAGAATATCTATATACAATCTAACGATTGATTTTCTGGAAAATTAACCTCAGTTCCATAAAATATAAGCATCAAATGATTACTTATAGGTGGTTGTTCAGTGATAACATAGCAGTTTATTACCTAGAATGAGTATTGAGTGATTGCTTTCAGATATATTTTCTTAAGTCTGTACAGACTTCGTATTAGTCGTAGATTGGATTACTGCACTTGCTTCAATCGTATGTACCATTGTTTCCCATTTCTCTACGTGACATAACATTGCATTTTATTGGCACAGGAGTTCACGTGTAATATTGCATTGCCTAGAAGCTTTGCAAGTACATCCGTGAGTAGATTATTAAACAGCATGATACGCTGCGGCCGGAAACTGCTAGTTAGTAATAAGTTTAACAAAGCATTCGCTGTGGAAAGTGACATTACATTGAAATAAAATTCGTTTGAAATCTGAATCTAAATGAGTGCAAGATAAATTTGATCTTTATAACGTCAAGTTTTCAAAATACAGATGCCATCTTCCAGAAGGCGTACCTAATATTAGTGCCAACTACTGAAAAATAACATCGTAAGTTTAAATACAATAGAATATGCTGCTCGAGTTGGGTCACGGAGTTGTCTGCTTGTGGGTTGGTGTTCCGTCTTTTTCTATTAAGTTAGGCCATGGCAGCATCCTTTTCTCCTTTTCTTGACTTCGAACAGTTTTTCATCCTTTCACTTTGCTATTTCCTCCTCTCTTGCGTTCAAATCTTATCGCCTTTCCTCTTCTCCTTCTCCTGAAAAGCCTTGAATTTTTGAACCAATATTTTGAAAGTTGTTCTCTCTTGTGTTACGTCGTCTGTTATTCCAATCCCTGTGATATCATTGTTTACTCCTTGGATCGACTGGTTGCTATGGTTAAACAATCGTTTTATCAATCTGCTCTTATCTACCTCATTGTGACCAAAAATTTAATTCTCTTCTCTCCGATCGTGTCTGACATCCTTTCATTTTCTTCGTTCTCTTTATTCCTCCTCTTTTTAAATTCTCCTTCCTCCCTATTAAATGGTTCCCAGATTTTCCTCAATATTTTCCTTTCCTTCTTCTCTATCTCTTCTATTTCACCGGTTTTCTCAGAGGGCATGAATTCTGTGGCATACCACCCTCTGATTTTATTACTGCCTTGTAATGCTTGATTTCAGTTTTTCTTCAGAGATGCTTCTAATTGTAGTTATCTTTAGTAGTTGGTGTACTAGTTCCAGTTTTCTTGCTCTTGATTACCTTGCTTCCTTATCGAGTCTGAATTACTTCACCTAGATATTTCAATTTATTAACTTTGTTACTTTTCTCGTACTTTGCTTTTGGCGCTGCGGAGTTGGTCACGAAATTCATCCTCTCGAAAGATATCTGAAGTCTAACTTTTCCTGTTATTTGTTTCAGAAAGTTGATTTCAAATCAAATCAAAATCACTTTATTTGCAAATGAGGTGTCTACCTCGGTAGCAAATGGTACATTAAAACACATTATTGTCAAGCAATAAATTCTTTTTTCGCTGTTTGCTTTACGTCGCACCGACACAGATAGGTCTTATGGCGACGATGGGATAGGAAAGGCCTAGGAATGGAAAGGAAGCGGCCGTGGCCTTAATTAAGGCACAGCCCCAGCATTTGATGGTGTGAAAATGGGAAACCACGGAAAACTATCTTCAGGGCTGCCGACAGTGGGTTTCGAACCCACTATCTCTTGGATGCAAGCTCACAGCTACGCGCCCCTAACCGCACGGCTAACTCGCCCGGTCACTAAATTTTAAATTAACAAGTGAAGAAGACATTTTCCCCTAATACAATATTATACAATTTACACTAACAATTTTTTCTATTAAACACACAGCCCGTCCTTAATAAAAATAGATTGTTTACAAAATTCTAGTTATAATATCTCCTGTACTTACAAACATAGTCAACTCATATACAATATGTGGAATTACTTCAAATAATACTATCCAACTGGTATAAGATTAAAATGTACATTGCAGTAATTAATTAATTTATTTATTTATTACCCATTTTGGAACCTAAGTAGCATAACGACCTGCTGCGTCTTAAGCAGAGCCCTTTTTGCCACCGCTTTTCAGAGTTCCTGAAGAGCCTTCACAGCTAACGCAGCTAAGGCAGTCTCTATACTATGTCACCAACGAAGGCCAAACATCATTTAAGAGAAGACTAGGTAAACAGATGATAAGGATTCCGCCACCTGGGCAACTACCCTAAATGAAGATCACTGATTGATCGATTGATTGATTCTCTGAACCTGGACCTGTATTCGCAAATTGGTGGCAACGGATATCGATTCTAATTATCATTTTAGTTCAAATCCTTAAAAATATCAGTCGCACTTGAGCTACAGGAATAACACTTGCATGGTAATTTTTTTCTCTAATTGCGACATTTTTCTAACGGAATATTTCGAGCGAGAAGGTATCAAGATAGACGTCGCCGTGTGTGGCTTTTCTTTCTAGTTAGTTATTCACAAAGTTCGAGGCACACTTCCGTGTGTGTTCAATAACACATGTTAATTTCATTAAACATATCCGTTTACCATAGATACATATCAGAGTTGGGGGCTTGCATTTCACGCCGCTCGTGGCCTGCGAGGCACACTTGATATTCCAAGCTGCGTCTGGTAGCTCAGTGCAACCGCAGCACATGAGAGGCGGCGTTTGCTATCTTTTAGCGATAAAAGTGGAAAGCGCTGACAAGCACAGAATTAATTTGATTGGATATTTCGAAACGAGCCATGTCTTCATAATACATGCATTTACAGTTAATTAAAACCTTGACAGTTTCCTTGGCTCCAGAATGATGGCTTCCAGTTAAAAGTGATGGAGTTCTGCACAGATCAAAATAGTACATGGATATAGAGTGAAATGTTAACTTGTTTATCACCTGTCCATAATGGAAAACTATTAAAACGGTACGAGCTGTTATTGATATCAATTTCTGCAATTTCTCAAAGTTATGGTCCAGACATGCAATTATACACCATCTTATCCTCCTTTTCTAAGGTTCTTTTTTGTTAGCAATTGGCGACAAAAGTATCTGCGAAGGAATATGTCATTTCCCGCAAAGCTACCCTCCTTCATGTGTCGAGTGGCGTTATTGTCTGCCCTGTTCTACGTCGAACTAATAGTTAACGAGATATTTGGAAGTTTATGAAGAAATATCCCTGTTTTATTATTCGTAATGGGAAGTGCCTAATACATAAAAGATAGGAAATCATATTTTATTTCGTACTGTGACCTAACTGCCTTCTTTCCGCACTCAAAAGAGTACGACAAAATATACTTTTCCGTACCGTAATTTCTTTCCGCACTGGTCTTTCTCTATTGTTCCGATTCCTTGAACTGGGCTTCACAGTAAAGTAAAAAAAGACACTCAGAGAAGTTATAAATCCGAGAACACCTAAGTTAAACTTGTTGTAATATTTCTCCGCCTGATTGCAGCACCGTGGTTCAGTACTCATCTACACAAAAGAAAAAGCCTCTCTGCAAGTAATGTGCCGCCCTCACCATGTATGTTAGGCTAATCTATTTCCTGCAGATAAATACCGCATATATCTTAAAGTTCGTATTCCCTTCATTAATCCCTGGCCAGAGGAGCATGTTCACAACTCTGGTAGCTTAGTGGACAGTTCGAGCTTCAAATAACAATAATTTTAATGTTTAATTATAACTTAACTCCACAGCAAAACAATACAAGTATCTCACTGCTTGAGTCCAACAGGGCTGATTTGAGCGACGACATGTTAAAATTATTTATAATTTAGTTTGGAATTTAAAATGAGTGAATACACCATAGTATAATATAAAATATTGTACACAACGGCTACTAAAGTTATAAGTTTACGTAAGTCGTTTAGAAATTCCGTATACATGTCACTGGTAACCTAAAAGGTCACTTTCCGTGGCTCTTGTTTAAAGAACTATTACACTATTTTTAAAAAAGCACAATTTATCTTTACAGCTAATATTAACTGTGAAATTGGATATTGCCTGTCCTATGTCCCCTTAATATGCTACGCCACTGTAAATAATAAATAGTCTAGTCTAGGGGTGTCAAATGTGCGGCCCGGGGCGCAAAATATGACTTTTCTAATAAGATTGACTGTATACATTTTTGCTTATTGGATTGTAGGATGAAATAAATCAATAAATAAATTAAATAAATAAATAAATAAATAAATAAATAATTAAATAAATAAATAAATAAATAAATAAATAAATAATCGAATACGAACCTTACTCTGTTAAAATAACTGAATAGACTCATCGTGTTCCGTTGTAGAAAGACGTGGCTTGCCAACAGGATGGAGGTGCAACGTAGCGAGACTCGGATGCACGGGCATGTAGGCATACAATGTACCACCACTTCAACATCTATGCAGCCTAGCTAAAGATATGTCGAAAGTGCACTCAAGGCCCACAAGGCCGAAGGGCTAAAATTGCTTCATGGTTCTGGGCTCCGCCCACAATCCGTCGAGACGCGTGGTCTGTCTGTCTGTCTGTCTGTCTGTCTGTCTGTCTGTCTGTCTGTCTGTCTGTCTGTCTGTCTGTCTGTCTAGATTAATATGGCAGTGTCCGGCGCCATGGCTAAATGGTTAGCGTGCTGGCCTTTGGTCACAGGGGTCCCGGGTTCGATTCCCGGTAGGGTCTGGAATTTTAACCATAATTGGTTAATTTCGCTGGCACGGGGGCTTGGTGTTTGTGACGTTTTCATCATAATTTCATCCTCACCACGATGCGCAGGTCACCTATGGGTGTCAAATTAAAAGATCTGCATTTGGCGAGCCGAACTTGTCCCCGGACACTCCCGGCACTAAAAGCCATACGCTATTTCATTTCATTTCAGTGTGGCAGTCGCGTCGTGCAGACCATGTGAACTATGGCGACGTTATTACTAAATGAGTCCAAACAGGACCAGCGTGCTGTTATTCTGTTCTTGGCTGCCGAAGGACAAACACCGGTGGACAGCCATCGTAGAATAAATATTGTGTATGGGGCAGCATGTCTGTCGAAAACCATCGTTGCGGAGTGGCTCACTAAGTTCCGTGCGGTCGCGTTTACACACAGTATGCCGGTCGATCTGGCAGGTCGGCAACAAGAAACGAGCGGTGGATGAGGCGATAAGGGCGTTCCGATTATTACAGCCTCGGCCCCTCAAAAAGGCCATGAAGGGTCGGACGAGGCTGTACAGCAGCAGGACACGGGGATGTTCGACCTGGTGCGTCGCGTCAATGCTCCCGGTTCAGGACTGTATGGTCGTCGAACGGAAACTTTCTGATCACCCCTGATATACTGCAAACAGTTTTCCTCCGTCCTAAAGATGAAGTAATTCAAATTATGAAGTCATTTAAAGACGAACATTGAAAAAGTAATATAAGTGTTTATTGATTCATCTAGACCGAAGCAAACATTGTTGAATACAAGGGTGCTGAAATAATATTCAATACACGAATTTAAAATAACTTATTCCTTGCAAGGGAGGAGAGTAAGAGAGCTTCTTTCTGTAGCAAACTGGTCACGACAAGATTCGTAAAATTGTGAATACTTGCAGCATTTTTCCTCTGAATAGTGGTATCGATGCGCTGTCGGAGAAATTCAGTGGCACGGGCTTTTAGTGCCAGGAGTGTCCCAGGGTATCTTTGGCCCGCCTGGTGCAGTTCTTTCCATCTGATTCCCGTGGGTGGCATGCGCCCATGATGATGGTAATGAGGTGGGGAGTGAGTGAGACCCATTGTCGGCTCACAGCCTACACATGTCAAATAACAGCAACAGTTCTGCTCAAGGATCAACGTCCCCATCCGACGGCGGAATCACTATCAACAGCGTCATTTTGAGCACTGGGGAGAAGTTTGGAATTGAATCCAGGCTTTTGACACGGAATCTAGTGATTAGAAATTGTGATGTAGTGTGTGTGTACACTAATGATGTATGCTTTACTTGGACCCTAAATTGAAGTATTGATTTATACTGAAGTCGTATCGAGAGGCGTGATTTTCCTAGTGGCTCACTTGCAAGGTTAAGATTCGAATCGCGTTCGATCCCCGGATGAGATTTTCATCTCAAGAAACACGTGGTGTCAGAAAGAACTTACGACTTCAAGCATCCGACCAAAACCAGAATGAGGCTGGGTGGCTTCAGCGATTCCAGAAATAACTGCGGTGGTGGTGGTGGTGATTATTGTTTTAAGAGGGGCTACAACTAGGCAACCATCCTGTATATAACACAAATCGTAGAGAAACATGAAAGGGATACGACACTTCGATAAATGAAGGTATCAGCCAAAGAAAGACAAGGGCCACGAAGGACATGAAAATGAAGGTCTTCCTAGGCCTCGAGTGCTCTAATACCATCTAGGTCGGAAAAGAAGAAGAGTTGACCAGATACGATAGATGAAAGTGAGGATCCTGGCCCAACTAAGTGGAAGCAATGCCAGGACTCAGTTAAAGGTCCCGCGATCGCCAACCCACGCTCCCAAGTCAAAGACCCTGGGGCCCCTTTAATTCGCCTCTTACGACAGGCAGGGAATACCGTGGGTGTTATTCTACCGCCCCCACACACAGGGAGAAATAACTGGGATAAGCTGAGGAAAGTGCCGTTCGATGCTCTGGCTGAATGGTTATTATTCGAGTCAGAGACGAAGGGATTCGATTTCCGGCAGAATTGAGGATTTTAACTTCGTATGATTCATTCCTCTGGCTCGGCGACTCACACTTCTTATCACCTGCAGCACTAAACCACCACAGAGATACGCAGTAGTGAATACATCCCTTCACATACAGATGATGTCAGGAAGAGCATCCGGCCGGAAAACTAGGCCAAATCCATACTAAGTGCCGACATCAATGCTTTAGTGGAAAAGGCAAAATAGAAGATACTGAAGTAGTAACATTGTTGAAGTCCGTGTCCTTTGCTTCTTTCTGTAGCAAACTGGTCAGGACGAGATTCGGAAAATTGTGAATACAATTACAGGCCCTGCATACAATAGCCTCGGCTTTTCAGGAAATCGATCCTGGTGTTACAGTTGTTTCTAAACACCAACTGACCCACCTCGGAAGGGAGGCAGTTTCAATCGAAAAACTTCGATCAAGAATCAAAGGAATAATAACCAATATATCTTATCAATCAATCACTACTGATCTGCATTTAGGGCAGTCGCCCAGGTGCCAGATTCCCTATCTGTTGTTTTCCTAGACTTTTCTTAAATAATCGCAAAGAAATTGGAAAATTATTGAACATTTCCCTTGGTAAGTTATTCCAATCCCTTACTCCCCTTCGTATAAACTAATATTTTCCCCCATGTGTTCTCTTGAATTCCAACTTTATCTTCATATTGTGATTTTTCCTACTTTTAAAGACACCATTATTAATAATCTTGACAATGATGGTCGGGATTGGATCCGTATTGACTTAGTAACAGTAAATATGTTGGAAGACAGTCCGCCTAGTCAATACTATTCATTTATTTACCTTTCACCTTAACATCTAGTACATGTTTCGAGAATATAATGCATTCTCTTCCTCAGCTAGTAGATTAAAATTCATTATACAATAAGACCTGACCAAAATACGGGGGCCCCCATTAAAATTCAAAACAATGAGTATGACAATGTGACATTTAAAAATTTTGGATAGTACAAACATAGAATTAAAATCCCATTTTGTCAAGTACAAATTAAAAACATTAGACTATATTGTGTTTTTAATTTGTACTTGACAAAATGGGATTTTAATTTAATTCTATGTTTGTACTATCCAAAATTTTTAAATGTCACATTGTCATACTCATTGTTTTGAATTTTAATGGGGGCCCCCGTATTTTAGTCAGGTCTTATTGTATAATGAATTTTAATCTACTAGCTGAGGAAGAGAATGCATTATATTCTCGAAACATGTACTAGATGTTAAGGTGAAAGGTAAATAAATGAATAGTATTGACTAGGCGGACTATCTTCCAACATATTTACTGTTTAAAGACACCACTCAAACTTATTCGTCTACTGATGTCCTCCCACGCCATCTCTCCTTTGACAGCTCGGAACATACCACTTAGTTGAGCAGCTCGTCTCCTTTCTCCCAAGTCTTCCCAGCCCAAACTTTGTAACATTTTTGTAACGCTACTCTTTTGTCGGAAATCACCCAGAACAAATCGAGCTGCTTTTCTTTGCATTTTTTCCAATTCTTGAATCAAGTAATCCTGGTGAGGGTCCCATACACTGGAACCATACTCTAGTTGGGGTCTTACCAGAGATTTATATGCCTTCTCTTTTACATCCTTACTACAACCCCTAAATACTCTCATAACTATGTGCAGAGATCTGTACCCTTTATTAACAATCATATTTATGTGATTACCCCAATGAAGGTCTTTTCTTATAATAACACCTAGATACTTACAATGATCCTCAAAAGGAACTTTCACCCCATCAACGCAGTAATTAAAACTGAAAGGAATTTTCCTATTTGTGAAACTCATAACCTGACTTTTAACCCCGTTTATCATCATACTATTGCCCACCGTCCATCTCACAACACTATCGAGGTCATCCTGCAGCCGCTCACAATCTTGTAACTTATTTATTAGTCTGTACAGAATAGCATCATCTGGAAACAGCCTTATCTCTGATTCCACTTCTTTACACATATCATTGAGAGAGATATATATAAGAAAACATAAAGGTCCAATAATACTGCCTTGAGGAATTCCCCTCTTAATTATTACAGGGTCAGATAAAGCTTCGCCTACTCTAATTCTCTGAGTTCTATTTTCTAGAAATATAGCCACCCATTCAGTCACTATTTTTTTCTAGCCCAGTTGCACTCATTTTTGCCTGTAGTCTTATATGTTAATAATAATAATAATAATAATAATAATAATAATAATAATAATAATAATAATAATAATAATAATAATAATAAGCCGTCAGCTACTGATGTTCAAACCATCTGAACTGATGCGGCTTGTATACCGACTGCAACATTCCCACTGCGCTGCGAGGCCTATGGCTGTGTTAATGTTCGTGTGACACTCAGTGTACAGAGATCTTTAACATACCAACAGCAATGACAGAAAAAGCCAAGATATTTGACTGTCTTTGAAACATCGATTGTGGCTTCCGAACCCGCTTGTACCATAAGTCAGACGCTCTACCACCGATTCATTGAGGCAGTTGGGTCTTAGGTTACTGACGGAATCCTAGTAAAGGCATTGTATAACGAGATTTAGAAAGATTTGCTATGTTAAAATTTCCATTTTTGTAATCGTGAGCTTAATATGGTCCAGAACGTTATGTCCACTTCTCACACAGCCAGTTTGGAATGATGCCCATAAAGTTGCAGGCGCATGGTCCTCATATGTCTATTGTAATTATTTCCACTTGAATTTTACGCGTCATCCCCGTCTTTTAGATGTAATATAACTAATTTTCATTGAGCCAATTGTTGTAAGTACCGATAGCTTTTTTTCGACATTCTGTTAACGGAAGTACCTGCAGGTAAGTTGAGCAAGTAGTTCAAAATTATGTTGTCTATAGAAAAGAAGGTGAAACTGACAGACGTTGTTAAGGGCTTGTTTTACCAGCTGAAACTTTATCCTGAAGGGAATGCCAATGGAAACGACTACTGCTAAAATGTTTTCATTCCTCCCCTAAAGGGGGAGGCGGGCCCCTTAGCCGGTGACGCCGTCTCTCAGATCAGGAGATTTGTTACGGTGAAGGAGATGTACGGAGAAAGTGAGAGGGTTGGCGACTGTGGCATATACTAGGAACTGTCCCGGCGTATGGCTTGGTGCAGGAGAATGGAAAACCACGAAAAACCATTCTCAGGACAGCCGAAAGTGGGGAACAGCCCCTCTCCGTCTCCTGAATACAGAGCCTCTGCTCGACTGGTCGGTCGGAGTGCAGAGTCTTTGGACCAGCTGAAGTCCACTCTGTAACCGCTGAATGTAAACGAAAATGTTGATCATGAATATAGAACTAATCCACAATTTTACTAAAGTGTGTATTTTATCCAGACTTTATTGTAAACTAATATGTTTGAAAACATTGAATATTAACTTTTGTACATTCAAAGACTAAAATTAGTATATTCACATAAATATGTGGTCACCCGAAAATTTGTCTAACGTAATAGTGTTATGTAACAAAATGTGTGACGTGACGTTACCTAACAACAGTACCATGAGAGCTGCATCTTGGAATTTTATGTCGTGGCCATCCGTCAATACTTCACATCACAGCCTGCTCGGTTGCTAGATAACATCGCCTCACAAAATTTGTTGAAAGACATATTTATGATCATCAGAGAGAAATTTCTCATAACTCTTTAACATAAATAAGTCATATGGCTGGAGGGTCATCCTAAAATTTGTGTCACGTAACGCGACAGTAACCATACAAGGCGTGCAGACTGTGATGTAAGTTATGGATGGACGGTCAGACAATGTTACTAGCAACCGTGCAGGCTGTGATGTAAGTTATGGTGGACGGTCATGCAATGTTACTAACAACCGTGCAGGCTGTGATGTAAGGTGTGGATGGATGGTCAGACAATGTTACCTAGCAACCGTGCAGGCTGTGATGTAAGGTATGGGTGGATGATCAGATAATGTTACCTAGCAACCGTGCAGGCTGTGATGAAAGGTATGGGTGGATGATCAGACAATGTTACCTAGCAACCGTGCAGGTTGTGATGTAAGGTATGGATGGATGATCAGACATTGTTACTAGCAAACGTGCAGGCTGTGATGTAAGGTATTGGTGAATGATCAGACAATGTTACCTAGCAACCGTGCAGGCTGTGATGTAAGGTATTGGTGAATGATCAGACAATGTTACCTAGCAACCGTGCAGGCTGTGATGTAAGGTATTGGTGAATGATCAGACAATGTTACTAGCAAACGTGCAGGCTGTGGTGTAAGGTATTGGTGAATGATCAGACAATGTTACCTAGCAACCGTGCAGGCTGTGATGTAAGGTATGGGTGAATGATCAGACAATGTTACCTAGCAACCGTGCAGGCTGTGATGTAAGGTATGGGTGAATGATCAGACAATGTTACTAGCAAACGTGCAGGCTGTGATGTAAGGTATTGGTGAATGATCAGACAATGTTACCTAGCAACCGTGCAGGCTGTGATGTAAGGTATTGGTGAATGATCAGACATTGTTACTAGCAACCGTGCAGGCTGTGATGTAAGGTATTGGTGGATGATCAGACAATGTTACTAGCAAACGTGCAGGCTGTGGTGTAAGGTATTGGTGGATGATCAGACAATGTTACTAGCAACCGTGCAGGCTGTGATGTAAGGTATTGGTGAATGATCTGACAATGTTACCTAGCAACCGTGCAGGCTGTGATGTAAGGTATTGGTGGATGATCAGACAATGTTACCTAGCAACCGTGCAGGCTGTGATGTAAGGTATGGGTGGATGATCAGACAATGTTACTAGCAACCGTGCAGGCTACCTTATGGCTGTTTGCCATCTGAAATTAGCAGCCGTTGTTAGATGGCCTCGGCCGGGTTTGTTTTTATTCAGATTCTGCATAGTCTGTTTCTTCCTAATATTATAATAGAGTGTGTTTGTTTACTAATTTCACCACTAAAAATACTGTATACAGACAGCTTGAATACTTTCTACCAAGACTGTTTAGAGGGAGTCTGGTGAAAACAGTTCGGGAGGAGCGAGATTTCTTTTTTTTAATAGAGCATCCGTTCTTGGCTCAAAGGATTTGGTTTCAGTGAAAAATTGTTTTCATATACAAAATCCATAGGGCTAAAACTATACATAGAAAGTCAAGTTCTTCTTCTTTCCTAGCCATCTATATGCCCTTAACGGACACTCCCGGGAATCACTCAGTGTCGGCTCTTCTGACCCTCAGAGAGTATTCCCGTCGGTTTGATGTCCGCGCCACTGGAGAGACACGTTTCTTTTCAAAGCATTTTCGGCTGTTTGCCTCCACGCCTCGACCCCTCCTTGTTTCCTCAATATCAAGAGCTCTCTGTACTTGTGAAGTTGAAATGAACGATGTTCGAGAAACTGCGGTAAGTGCCCGGAATGTTTGAGATTTGATGACAAATTCATCCAGCTGGATAATCCCAACAGTAGCGAGTAACATTCCTGAGAATTTCATTGTGTCAATAGAGATTAGTTCCCACTATCTGTGTCGGGACAAACTTCTCATTAGTGACGAAAGATTGCTTCATCCTTGTTGTTCCCTAGATCGTCAGCTGGTTGAAATTAAGGATCCATTAACTGTTAATCCATTTAACATATATTTCGCAAATTCTGCATCGTTAATATCTCTTGGCCTTCACTGGCATCTTACTCCTTTGTGACGTCAAAATCTCGTAACAAGGAGTTTCGCGCCATTGTTACTCTAAACAAAAATATTATGTTGGTCCTGCAAATTTTAATAGTTTTCATAACTTACTGAGGTCTGTAAAAGCTTCGAAATTCTTCTTAGAACATTAAGCAGTTAACAAAATTCCATTTTTCTACATTCTACATGCCCTCTTTCTTCATTTCACATGTAGAGTGTCTACAAGCATGTGTGACCACGATCATGCAGGTCCACTTAATCTACGTCTAGAGACCTAAAGCTACAGTCAAAAGAAACCACTTTCCCCTTTGTAATATCAAATGATCATAAATATGTCTTCCGGCCATGGTCATCCATGAAGGGCTGGTAATTTCAGATTGCCATCAGCCAATAAACATAGCCTGCAGGATTGCTAGGTAACATTGTCTGATCATTCGTCCATACCTTACATCACAGCCTGCACGTTTGCTAGGAAACATTGTCTAATCATCCGTCCATACCTTACATCACAGCCTGCACGTTTGCTAGGTAACATTGTCTAATCATCCGCCCATACCTTACATCACAGCCTGCACGTTTGCTAGGTAACATTGTCTAATCATCCGTCCATACCTTACATCACAGCCTGCACGTTTGCTAGGTAACATTGTCTAACCATCCATCCACACCTTACATCACAGCCTGCAGGGTTGCTAGGTAACATTGTCTAATCATCCGTCCATACCTTACATCACAGCCTGCACGTTTGCTAGGTAACATTGTCTAATCATCCGTCGACACCTTACATCACAGCCTGCAGGGTTGCTAGGTAACATTGTCTAATCATCCGTCCATACCTTACATCACAGCCTGCACGTTTGCTAGGTAACATTGTCTAACCATCCATCCACACCTTACATCACAGCCTGCAGGGTTGCTAGGTAACATTGTCTAATCATCCGTCCACATCTTACATCACAGCCTGCACGTTTGCTAGGTAACATTGTCTAACCATCCATCCCCACCTTACATCACAGCCTGCAGGGTTGCTAGGTAACATTGTGTGGCCATCCATGCATAACTTACATCACAGCCTGCACGGTTGCTAGTAACATTGTCAGATCATCCGTCCATAACTTACATCACAGCCTGCACGTTTGCTAGGTAACATTGTCTAACCATCCGTCCATACCTTACATCACAGCCTGCACGTTTGCTAGGTAACATTGTCTAACCATCCATCCCCACCTTACATCACAGCCTGCAGGGTTGCTAGGTAACATTGTCTGATCATCCGTCCATACCTTACATCACAGCCTGCACGGTAGCTAGGTTACACGTCCGCACACTATTTCGTTACTCATATTTTCGGATGACTCCCAGCTCTAAGACAGGCCATGAAGACTCGTGGACGAGTTGTGCAGCAGTTACTTCTTTTCCCCCCAGGAATTAACCTTGCACTCGTTTCTAGTGTAGGTTAAGTGAACCCCAGGACAGTGAGAATCTCCCGGATGTGAAAATCTCGTTTCTTAAATTTTTCGTCTTCCTGAAGAAGAATTGAGCTATGGTCCTTCCGGGCGAACAGAGCCTCGGACAATAAGCCCTAAATACAATGATGTAGAACGCATGTGACTCAGACGGTACCTAGCCAGAAGACTTCTTAGAATTTAGGAATCCTGAATTTTGCTCTGCGAAGCAGTAGATTTAGTAAGCCTACACAATTTCCTCGCATTTAATCACTCTCAATGATTATTAAAGCAATATTCCATCCCGCGATCTTCGAGTGTAGTGAAATACACTACTCACTTCATCATTTTAATCAGCTTATATGTTAAAAGTGAAAGGTACAGATAACGAAAATTTGTGAGCACTTTTGCAATCATTTGAAATTTTATACAAAAGAACAATATAGAGTCTGCATCTCATACGAAACTTTGAAGATTACTTTGTATTAAGGAATATTTCATTTTAGTTTCAACTTATTAGGTCGTGTTCAGTGCGTATACAAACGATTTTAAAAACAGAACAAAAGTGGCCAAAAGCACACCAGAGGGATCCGAACTTACAAACTTCCGATTTCTTTGAAGTTCTGAGATAGCAATCAATTTATCACTACTGATCTGCATTTAGGGCAGTCACCCAGGTGTCCTATCTCTTGCTTTCCTAGCCTTTTTTAAACGCCTGCAAATAAATTGGAAATTTATTGAACACATCTCTTGGTAAGTTATTCCAATCCCTGACTCCTCGTCCTATAAAGAAATATTTGCCCCAATTTCTCCTCCTGAATTCCAACTTTATCTTCATATTGTGATCTTCCCTAGTTTTAAAGACACCACTCTAACGTATTCGTCTATTAGTGTCATTCCACGTCATCTTTCCACTGACACCGACAGCTCGGAACATACCACTTAGTCGAACAGCTCGTCTCCTTTCTCCCAGGTCTTCCCAGCCTAGACTTCGCAACATTTTTGCAACGCTACTCTTTTGTCGGAAATCACCCAGAACAAATCAACCTGCTTTTCTCTGGATTGTTTCCAGTTCTTCAATCAAGTAATCCTGGTGAGGGTTCTATACACTTTAGTTGGGGTCTTACCAGAGTGTTATATGCTCTCTCCTTCATATCCTTACTACAACCCCTAAATACACCCTCATAACCATGTGCAGAGATCTTTACCCTTCATTTACAATCCCATTTATGTGATTACCACAATGACGATATTTTCTTATCATAACACTCAGGTACCGTACTTACAATTCCCCTCTTTCTAATTTCTACTTAGGCTCGCATTCAGACCAAACAAGCTTGTCATTGTACGTTGATATCATGGCCATATCCATGGGACTTCCAATTTTATGTTGAATCTAAATGAAAGGGACGTGGCCTATTTCGAAAATTCAACTTGAGTTAGTCGGGATTCAAATCGCAGCCACCTCGGTGAAAGGGCAGTAATAATGCCTCTTAGCTATCATGTCCTCAGTACGAGCAATAGTGGGCGCCATCCCTCGCTGCCATTTTAGAGACCTGAAACTAAATCCCATGACCCTAGAACTCTGATAAGCCCTGGCCTACCAAGCGACCTCTGCTGAGCCGCAAGGCCTGCAGAATACGAGGCGACGCGTGGTCAACGTGTCGAGTCCTCTAGGCTGTCTAGACCGCAGGCCTATATCAGTGTCAGATAGCTCCCTAAGTGTTGCCACATAAGCTATTTGGAACACTAACGAACACTCAGAAGTCCTTGACGTGGCCGGGAATCGAATAAGAAGCCTGCAGGTAAAAGGCAGGCTTGGTAGCACTAGACCGAGCATTTTGTAGACCTACACTGAAGAAAATGGTCCATGTTAATCATGAACAGTAAGGTTATCTATCATCCATCACTACTTTAGACCTAGAATCCTTTCCCAATTATTATTATTATTATTATTATTATTATTATTATTATTATTATTATTATTATTATTACGTTTTCGGTTTCTTTTTACACTTTGCTTTACCTCACACCGACACAGATAGGTCTTATGGCGACAATGAGATAGGAAAGGGCTGGGAATGAGAAGGAAGATTTCGTGGCCTTACTTACGGTACAGCCGTAGCATTTGTCCGGTGTGAGAATGGGAAACCACGGAAAACATCTCCAGGACTGCCGACATTGGAGCTCGAACCCACTATCTCCCGAATGCAAGCTTACAGTTGCGCGCCCCTGTCCGCACGGCCAACTCGCTTGGACTATTATTATTATTATTATTATTATTATTATTATTATTATTATTATTATTGTTTCGTATAGGCCGACTAAGGAACAAGATATTGAACTATCGAATTTCACCGAGTAATTGCGCAACCTCTGGCTGCGTTGTTCCTTCCTCTCCTTTGTCCAGAGGGTACCTGTCTTCCTCTTGGTGGGTTTTCGCGGAATCTCTTTTGTTTAAGCATCCTCCAGAGAGATCCTGGTCTCTTTCTGTTCCTCCCAGTTCCTGAAGATCTTCCATCAACCATGGTGACTTGCTCTTCCTCTTTTGTCCCCACGAGAAGCTGGTTGGCATGATGTGTGCTGTAGACGTGTCCATAAAATGCTAGGCATCTCTTCCTGATTTCTGCACAGTAGGCCTGTTTATAGAGCTGTTGGTTGATTCGCCTTTTGTGTTCGTTCCCTTCCTTGACTGGTCCTAATATCTTCTCAATATTTCTCTTTCCTGTATTTCGAGCTTGTCGTGTTGAATGTTGGACATTGTGAATCATACAAGGCTTCAGGGCGGATCACAGTCTAGTCGGGCTTCATTTTAGTGATTTTGGGAGAGACCATTTTATTCTATTGTTATTGTCCGGCTCCATGGCTAAACGGTTAGCGGGTTGGCCTTTGGCCACAGGGGCCGCGGATTAGAGTTTCGGCAGGGTCGGGAATTTTAACCATCATTGGCACGGTGTCTGTGTATGTGTCGTCTTCATCATCATTTCATCCTCATCACGACGCGCAGGTCACTTAGGGGCGTCAAATTAAAAGACCTGCACCTGGCGAGCCGAACATGTCCTCGGACACTCCCGGTACTAAACCATAAGCCATTTCATTTATTATTATTATTATTATTATTATTATTATTATTATTATTATTATTATTATTATTAATTTATAATAATAATATTAATAATAATAATTAATATAATAAATAATAATAATAATAATAATAATAATAATAATAATAATAATAATAATAATAATAATAATAATAATAATAATAATAATAATAATAATGTTCATTTTTCAGCACTGAGCGCCTGCTTGTAGGTGTCTGGGCTTACTTCCGGTGGGAACTTGGAAGCTATATGTGTATCTGAAGATTAATGTGTCCCGTAAGAGGAGGAGCACCCTTTCTGTAGATTTGGTCGGCGATATGTGGGTAGAGAGCTCGCTATTTATACTTAGGGTTGGCCTACATGACAGATTTGAGCCTCCAGCAAGCAGTCCGCGAGTGACGCTGCTGGCAACAACATCGGACAGCAGTATCGCCTTAAGACTCGTTTGTATCGCCGGTCGGTGACGGTCATATTTACAAGTACACGGTGCAGGCCTCTAACACATTTAGTTTTTCATCTTTTGTAGTACCAACAAAGTTTCGCAAAAGTTCTTTATTACGACGATTGGTGATCTGTGCATTTTAGTTTCAGTGTTAATAAGCCAAATTTTGTATTTTAAAAACCGGTTATTCCGCGTTAAAGCAGATGCATTAAGAAAAACGGAGAGCTAAAATTAGGTAAAGCTGGTTCTGCTGTCTTAATTACAGTTGAGTGAATTTTTTTTAATTACCCAGCCGACACTTCACAGTAAATGATAAGTTTGTGGAACGTGTGACAGTGTCTCAGTTATTGTCGTGCTGTTTCTTCGTTTCCACTGCGGTGATGTTCACTGGGCTCGGTGAAACGTCTTCTACATCTTGTGTTTTGACAGTGGTGATGTTAACATGGAATTACTTGTAATTTTGTCTAATTTTTCTATTTTGTCGATCAGTTTGATTGAATAACAAATTGTGATAGGCTGATATAATTGCCAATAAGTCCTAAACTGGTTCCGTTTAAGAAGTGATAACGTAAGTTTTCATTCAAAAGACGTGGCTACTTCTGTAGTGTCAAGCATGTTTCCGTGCCGTTACAGTGTCATACATGTTTCAGATCCTAATTCATAACGCACACAAGCTTTCTTTAACGAAACACTCACTTCTTGCTCAGTGTCTCTGCCAGGTTTGTTTCTCACAACACAAGGATTATTACTATTCTGTTCAGATAACATGTCACATGTGTATTCCATTTTCTGAGGCTCTCTTTAACCAATTCTTCTTTGTGTATTTAATTTTCTTTAAACTTTGGTAGAGTGTACTATGCTAAGAAATATCACTCATTAATTACTTGCTCCTAACATCAGGCGTTAAGGAATGGAATTCGTAGTTTCTGTGGTTAGTTTCTTCGCAGTGTAGTTCTCGATATCAGTTGATATTGTTTTCGTAATGGGTAGCGGTGTCTAGTTAACATCTACAACAGCCGTGCTATGCCAAAGCGCCATTCTGGAACTGCAGCATAACATTTCTCTTTGTTCCAATTCCAGTGCGGTGTGTTGTTTAAGTTATGGGACGTGTTCAGATCTTAACAGCTTCTGAAACCCCTTGTAAGACACCCACGCCGTCTGACAGTTGTGGTTTATCGAGAGGTGACCTCAAGCAAGCTTGTGCCTTCCAGTACCCTGCATATGTTAGCTCTGGGAGTATAACTTATCTTACGTTTTTGCAATCTTTGAAAGGGGAATACATTGGACTAAAAGAAACAAAAGTGTTCTCAGTATGGTATGAATTCGAATAGTTACTAGAAAACGGGAGAGTATTCAAGATCGTAATGTTACAATCGCCAGTGAATGATTGTGAGGAGACCATATGCCTCAGAGTGGAAGTTGGGAACAAGTGGTTAAATACCGCAAGACCACCACATCCACCAATCCATTTATACGAAGGGCACCCCAAACAATGCTCCCTAGTCATCGTCATCATCATACACTAAAGGCTAAGCCATTCTCCTCTCAATTTCCCATCATGTTTCTCACATCCTCGAAGTCCTATTTGGTCTTCTTTTCCTTAATTTCCTAGTATTTTTCCTTCAAAGACGTTTACTTGGAAGTCATTATGTCTCAGCATATAACCTGCGAGTTTTATCTTCCTCCTTTCGCTTCCTTCCCACTCCTATGACTTTCGTCGCCGTAAGACGTATCTGCGTCACTGCGCCATAAAACAGACACAGTCCGCAGTGTTCATGCGAGTCAGTATAGTTCTCTTCATACATTTTTGTACAACCATTCAATATACATATTCACTTCACTTCACGTTCGTATAGGCCATAAAGGCCTTTGGGCGGGTGGAAGGAAAAGGCTTCCACTATCCGTAATCTCGGCACTTGGTTAGCTCTACGCTCGGCCGCCTTTGCTCCCAGGAATTAACCTTGTACTCATTTTTGGTGCAGGCTGAGCGACCCTCATTTCGTTTATAATTTTATTTCGCTTCTGGTTAACTGATTGGAGATTGCTGTAACGAGATAAAAGAATTAATTTCAACTTTTAAAAATATCACAGAATGCAATGTATGGTTAGTAAATGCAAGAAAATACACCAAATACCTCTAAAAGTTTATATAATTTACCAAGAAAATTAATATTAATACATTTGCAAAAATATGAAGAAATTGTCACTCTAACCCGTTTGTCCATATTTCCGAAGTCATTCAGGCACTACAAAGTAAAGTGCTCAGAAAACAAACGCACTAATAGCGAACAAAATTACCCCTAGATATAAAGCTACGAAAATGTGAACTAGAACAAGTAAAACAATTCTGTTACGTGAAAAGCATTGCTTTTGAATTCTTTTCTTTTTTAGTGGCTTTACGTCGCACCAACATAGACAGGTCTTATGCCGACAATGGGATAGAAAAGGGCTAGGAGTGGGAAGAAAGCGGCCGTGGCCTTAATTAAGGTAAATCCCCAGCATTTGCGTAGTGAGAAAATGAGAAACCACGGAAAACCATCTTCAGAGATGCCGACAGTGGGACTCGAACCCACTATCTCCCGGATACAAGCTCACAGCCTCGCGCCCCTAACCGCACGGCCAACTCGCCTGGTACTTTTGAAATTGATAAAAGGATAGCATTGGTTAAATAAGCTTTCCGAACACACACAAAAACACGTTTTAAATAGCAGGCACAGGACTATTGAGACAAGGAATGCTTTTGAAAAGTCCTCGTTTGGACTGTACGGGAGTGAAAGCTGGATAAGAGGGAGCGCCGCTACGGGACAGAGTGAGATGGATTCAAACCTTCAACTTTTAAAAGATTTAACTGAAAACTGGACACTCATTCAAGAGATGGAATGGAAGAAAATAAAACGTGTAGGCCATCCGCTGAGACACGATAAGATCCTCAAAAATATTTTTCAAGGCAATGTGCTTGGAAAGAGGAGCATAGGAAGGCCAAGAATATCACACTTCGAAGACCTGAAGACAGTAATGAAGTACAGGAACTACAAGGAAATGAAGAGAACGGCAGAGGAGAGAGGAAAGTGATTGCAACGACGTGATGATGATGATGATGATGATGATGATGATGATGAATTCGATCAGGGATAAAGTCATTTGTGTCAATAACACCGAAGTTACAGTCTTCGAAATTAGTTTTTAAACCGTGTTTAACAAAACATTTCTTGTGTACTTGTTCAGGGGACTTCCCAGGTAAAGAGCAGGTATCATTACTTTTCCCGGCTGCAGAAAATGTCCTATTGCTTTCACTAGGGCTTAAGATGAGATTAACTCTGTAATCGGATCATTACCAATTTTTACACTAAATAATATCTCTCGCTTTCAAAATCTTTTTCATTAATCCAGTCAAAAAATGGTGTACAGTTACCTCAGGCGAAGAGGTAAGTACAGGGTAGGTAAAATAAAACTTACCCAGAAAATATTTATAAGACCGACGCAGAACTGTTACTCAAGAGGAGAACTACGCACATCAGAGGAAATGCTGGAAAACGTGATTTCGATGCACCAATCGCTTGCTGTCACATGTCTGCAGGTGCACATCTCCCGAGCGTGTCACTGTTTTTTTTTTGTTTTGTTTTTTGCTAGGGGCTATACGTCGCACCGACACAGATAGGTCTTATGGCGACGATGGGATAGGAAAGGCCTAGGAGTTGGAAGGAAGCGGCCGTGGCCTTAATTAAGGTACAGCCCCAGCATTTGCCTGGTGTGAAAATGGGAAACCACGGAAAACCATCTTCAGGGCTGCCGATAGTGGGAGTGTGTCACTGTGTCATTACGTGTGGGGAACAGACGTGTTTAGTGACCTGTTGAATGGTGCTCACGATAAAACATCGCTCGAGTGAACAAAAGCTTGGAACGAAGTAGTCCGACGACATCTCAACACCGTTTATCTCTGCAAGTGGGAATTAAGAGTTCGTCGTGTCGGAACATCATCAAAAAAGACCTGCATTTGTAACCTTACAAATTTACTGTTGTGCATGCGTTAAAGCCGGTGCTTTCTGAGTGAAGTAGGCTGAGGACGTTTGGATCCTCAATTTTAAATATATTCAGATGAGGCCATTTGCAGCATCTTCTGTGATGGTCATTACCACGGGTCAATCGCGCCTCAGTCCTATTGTAACAATTTTCCGGGCCGATTTTATTTTGCCCGCCCGTTACGAAAGCAGTCACATTTTCATCCCTTCCATCTTAGATGACTACATCATCATCATCATCATCATCATCATCATAATCACCACTATGATATCCTTCTTCTTCGTCATCATTTATTTATTTCTTGCTCGTTTTGTACCATAATACTGTATTGTTTAATTCTGTAAATATTTTATTTTCTGGTTAGATGGTAGAGAGAGCCTAATGGTCTTAATCTTGGCAGACGAAATAAATCTACTCTATTCTACTTTACGACGCTTCCGCTCAATAGACCTACGACTCAATAAATTTGGATTGTGCAGTACAAGCGTTTTAAGGCATCGGCAGTTCACAATGAAAATAAAGATAAATAATATATTTTAATAATTTTATCAAGTTTATCATATGTGTAAAATTGTACAGTTGATGAATTTTCCCGTATGCACTTATTAAATTAATTCTGTTAAATGGCTGTTGTACTAGAACAGGGATATTAATTTCACAGTTTATCAACATGTTATCTTTGTGGAAATCCTCATTCGTCGGCTGACTTTAGCTTCTACTTTTTCTTTACACTGAAGATATATCGAATTTAGAAATACCAGGACCTTACAATAACTTCAGACTCGTAGCATTATTGAACTGAGGCGCTTTCCTCTTATCACTTACATTATGACTCGTTAATATTCAGCGTTTCGAACAGTACTGGTCGGATTGTCTAATCAATTCCTCTTCTTACAGGACTTCCTACCGGTCTGTGATTTCATTCTCTTCTCGAGTCACTCTCCCTAAGTTTTGACCATTTCTTCTGGTGGTATAAATACTGTAAAGAGTCTTTGAATTACAAGAGGAAATAAATTCAGTCCCTGTTCTTCGATATGAAGTGGATCAAAAGCTAACGACACCAAGAATGAACAATTCGTACTGAACTCTTATTTTCTTCATATATTTTCATTGTCATCCGGACAAGTTATATTTGTTATTGTTTAAGACGGTAGATATCCCCTCAGTGTACGTGTGTGGCCTCCCACTGTCGACCTGCATTCTATTCTGCAGCTGCGAAGTCAAGGTAAGCCGGCCTCTTTCTTACCGGCGACACAAGAACAAATGAACAATGCTAATGTAGAAGTTCCTTCTGACCAACGTAGAATTGCAAGATTCCAACACCTAAGTGCATCTTACACTATCTTGGTGCTGTGCATGCTGTGTAACGTGTCTGGGAAGAGCACTCTGTGTGAGAAGTCAGCTGATTCGCGGTTGGCGTTCTTCTCCTGTTGCCTTCATCGTGAGGGCAATTTCCTCCTTTGTGGCTGGCATGAAGACAAACTGCGCACTGGCATTTTCGTCACTCGGGCTGTCCTAGCTCTTGCAAGTAAGTAACTTCCATTGCAGGTTCTATTTTAAGGGACATTTTCTTGACTCTAACTAATTTTCAGCATCATGGACAGAGATGTGAAACCGAAAATCGACGGTCATAGTAAAAGAGTAGGTAAGTCAGGAAATGCACTTTTTACAGAACAGAATCAACGTTTGAAGCTTTCTCCAAAATTAGCCGACGATGTTATAAGATATGATTTTCAGTCCTAATGCCACTTTCTCTAAAATGTTGAAGAATTGAGACGATGTAGACAAATTCTCAATAATTTCACTTTAACAAAACTTACCTAATGTTGTTCCGTTGTCTTGCCTACTTCTTCCCTTATGCACGGAGGTGTCTGAACAGAAACGGAGAGGATAAAAAAACACACACTAGTTCATTTTACCTACAACTTTACTTTACGGAAACTTTGTTCATAAACAAATAGTATAAACATAAAAATACGGATAATTAAATTACAGAACGACGTACTAGCTCATACTTCGACGTAAAACACACATAAAACATGACTACAAACCATTATCGAGAGTGTAAATACAAAAATATGAAGAGTTTGCATGCAGTAAGGAAAACGAAAATTTCAAAGAATAATTTTAAATACAAATTCTCGATTTCTTAGTTCTGAGAACGGGAATGTAAAACAAATGCACCGAGCATATAACGAAGTGTTCTCAAATCTTCTTTCATGTTTTTTTACGTAAATCAGAAAATTAGACTGAGCCACCAGCTGCAATGATTTTCTCTGTTGCCTTCTGTTCTTATCTATTGTACCAGGAAAAGTTGATTTTAAAGAGCATGAGGTCTTTCTGAGGGGTGCCTAGTCCTTAGGAGATGGTACAGAGGGGGAGGATCACAAGGCGAAATAATAGATATTAAATCTTTCTTTCCTTTATTCAATCTTTGGAAGACCACCCTATTATGTCGCCGAATCATAAATTTTTAATAGAAAATAAATTCCAATTTCAACAACAGAATATCGAAATTGAAGTGAAATTCAACTGAATAAAACCTTTCTCACTATTTTATGTCCATTATAACCTTCATGGCATAAATTAATAATAAAGAATGTTGTAAGTAAATAAGAAATCCTGAAGTCTTTCTATTGACACTTGCGATTTCAGATTACACTTTCTAAATGAATTGAATAAAGTAAATTTGGTAATTTCTGCTCGAGAACACATCAAACTCAAATATAAAAACACTTGAAATCAAATCTAGTCTTCTTGTATAAAGTTCTGAGTATCGTCCTACTCTTTGTAAATTATTGTACACTTTATGAAAATATTGTGTATTAAGAGTTTATGATACACTTCCACTATGAATAATGCACTCAATTGATATTTCAAAGTTCCACTAAATGAGAATATACTAGAGCACACTGTTATTTGAAAGTCTGTCTTCCAAGTAAAATATTAATTAAGTGAACTTTTAATGTTCTTTGTCAGAAATGACACTGTTTATAAAAGTTCTGCTCAAAGTCAGAATTGAATGGAAAAAGCACTGATATCATCTGATATGCGCCTTCCCATTGAGCTCGAACAGTTGAATACTGCTATGCAAACAGCAATCTGGAACTCAGCTGTCAGCAGACACCAAGATGTTCTAGTACCACGTCCCTGGAACTATCCCTCGTAGTACCAAATCTCCGTCGATCTCCGTCGTTCTCCGTCGATATCCGTCGTCTCGAGTCAGGATTTTTCATGTTATTAAAAGAGTGGCTTTGACACGAGAAACTCCAACGGACTAGGTTGAAAATGTGCACCATTTGATTTTTACACTGTTAGAACTGATGACTGTTTCATAAATAATCACCAGTACGTCGGAGCACTGTCTATTAGCGTAAATCACGATAATGGAAATACATTTCACTGCACAGTTCATCTAGACACTTACCGCTCACTGTTCGTATGGTCAAAATAACTTTCATTTGAAACACAGTTTATCATGGCTCACCTTCACAGCAAAGAAATAAATAAATTGCTCTCTCTCGTAATATCTCGTAATGTTCACTATCACAATTCTACAATTATTCATGTATGAGCCCTATACTTCACAATAGCACTGAATTACGAAGTTCATTATACAGTCTATCCACACGCGTTGTTTTAAATGGTACAGTCTGTTTTGCCAATACGCGAACAATCTTTCTATACAAATTAAAGTGTTCTAGGCTTTAATAATACTCAAAATAGTCACTGTGTTGCAACCTACACTCATGATATTCAAAGTTAAAACAGTCCAAGATCAATACAATGCGAAGTAGGCGTGCTAACTTCAAGCTGGTTACGGTTATTCACACGAAAACTAAGATATTTGTCAAGTTCAAATATTACAAGTCTTTATGACTTTGGTATTATACACACGTTAATTTCCTAAGTTTGAAATGCAAGTCCCACAATTTATAAGTCACTCACAGGTATTCGCAGAAACTAAGTGTCAACTTGCCGTCGAAATTTTCTAAGTATTGCGATGTCCGGCAGTAGGAATACTGAGTTCAACTCGTCGCGTGCAGCGTGACATGCTAGCCAGCTGTGAAGAATGCGAACTGAATTGCTGTGGTCTGGCCTGCTGCTTATATCCCGTACGACTCAAGGCTGCTTGCCACGTCACGGAGGGGAAATGTGCTTATATCTCTTGAATGCCGCGATGGATTTTATTGAAATTAACATATGTTTATATTTAGAACATGAGCTACACGATGATATGTGTCTCATTTCCGTAACTTAATCGGCTGAAAAGTTAGACATTTCCTTCTAGTACATTCGATAGAGAGGCGTGCAACATGTGATAGTGACGTCACCCGCAGCTTCCATGCTCGTGACGTGTCCAGCTCGCCACGAGGAACTTCGTATTGCGCTAGCACAAGATGTTGGGCATACGAACAGATATTATCGCCGTCCCTTTTCCAAATATTATAACATAATGTACCGGACTGAAACAGTTCCTGGTACAGTATCTATGTATATAAAATAACTTGTCCTGACTGACTGACTGACTCATCATCGCCGAGCCAAAACTACTGGACATAAAGAAATGAAATTTTAGGAATACATTCACATTAAGATGTAGGTGCTCGCTAAGGAAGAATTTTTGGATATTCCATCGCTAAGGGGACGAAAACGGGGGTGAACGTTTAAAATGAGGACATCTATATCTCAAAAACTTATAAGTTTAGAGATGTAAAAATTGGTATTTCGAATCTCCTTTAAAAATAAAGAAACACGTATTTTTTGTTTTTGGAAAATCCTATTAAGAGGGTGAAAATGGGGGAAAACTTTTTGAACACCTTTTATGAGGAGATATATATCTTAAAAACTAAAGATGTTACAGACATGAAAATTGAATTTTGAATTTCCTTTGAAAAAAAGAAACACGTATTTGTGTGTTTTTGGATAATCCGATGAATATGGGGTGAACAGGAGTGACGAAGGAGGTGAATTTTTAAAACGACTATGTGTGCAAATTATCTCAGACACGTAAAATATTTCAGATTTGAAAATTGGTATTTGGAATTTCCTGTAAAAGAAACACAAATATTTTTGGGGGGAATCCACTTAAGCGACACTGAAAAAGGGGGTGAATTTTTAAAATCTATCTATCTACTGTATATCTCAAAAACATTACATGTTGCAGACGTGCAAATTTGTATTTGGAATCTCCTTTAAAAATAAGGAAACATGTATTCTTTGGTTTCCGAAAAAAACCCTTAACGGGGTAGGAGGTGTAAGAATTGAAAAATTAGTTGGTTTATTTGTATGAGAATGTATAAACGAAAATTCTAATGAAGTTACGAACGTGAAAACTGGTATTTGGTATCTCATTCAGAAATAATGAAACACGCAATTTGCGGGGAAGGGGGGAGTAAACTTGGTAGGGGGGGATGAAAACCGAGATTAGTTTCTTTTACGAGGTTACACATATCTGAAAAACTGAAGATGTTACAGTCGTGATAATTGGTATTTGGTGGCTCTTTTAAAGAAACGGGTACTGTTAGTTTTTGGAAAATTAACTTGAGTGGGGAGTGTGAAAGGAAGTAAAAAAATTGAATTATTTTTCTGGAGAAACTTCTATCTCAGAACTGAAGGTTACAGACATGGTGAATTAATGGAAAAATTAGTTTAATACTTTGTATGAGTATATTTTTATCTCAAAAACTAAAGATGTTACAGACGTGGAAATTAGTATTTGGAATCTCCTTTAAAAATAAAGAAACACGCAATTAGGGGGGGGGATCAACTTGGGAGCGGGGGCGGTGAAAAAGGAGTTTAATTCGTTTTTGTGAGGATACATATGTCTCAAAACTGAACATGTTACAGTCGTGATCATTGGCATTTGGAAGCTCCTTTACAAATAAAGAAACAAGGTTTTCTGGTTTTCGGAAAATTCACTTAAGGGGGAGGGGGAAAGGAAGTGAAGAAAAATTATTTTTATGCAAAAACTAATATCTCAAAAGCTTAAGGTTACACACGTGAAAATTTGTATTTGGAATCACCTTAAAAGTAAAGAAACACGCATTTTTTGGAGAGGGGGAGGGGGGAATCAACTTAACGGGCTGGGGTAAAAAAAGGAGTTGAATTCTTTTTATAAGGATACTTATATCTCAAAAACTGAAGATGGTAGAGGCATGAACATTTGTATTTGGAATCTTCTTTCAAAGTAAAGGAACACGTATTCTTTTGTCTTCGGAAATCCACTTAAGAGGGGGTGAATGAATTGAAACATTAGTTGAATACTCTGTGTGAGATACTTATATCTCAAAAACTAAAAATGTTAAGGACGTGAAAATTGGTATTTGGAATCTCCTTTAAAAATAAACATGCACTTTTGGGGAGGGGGAAATCAACTAAACGGGTAGGAAGGGGGGGGGGGGGGAAGTGAGTTGAATTACTTTTATGAGTATACTTATATCTCAAAAACTGCAGATGCTACAGACATGATTTGGAATCTCCTTTAAAAATGAAGAAAGACATATTTTTGTTTTAGGAAAATCGACGTAAGGGGCGTGGGGTTGAAAATAAGTAAATAAGGTGGTGAAATATGTTTATGAGGATATTTTATCTTAAAAACTGAAGCTGTTACAGACTTTAAAGTTGGTATTTTGAATTTCCTTTCAAAATAAAGAAACACGTATTTTTTGTTTTCGGAAAGTCCACTTAAAGCGGGAGAGGGATGGAAAGACGTGAAGAAGAATAAGTTGAATTATTCTTATGAGTATACATTTATTTCAAAAAATAATGATGGTGTTACAGATGTACAGGCATGAAAACTGGTATTTGGAATCTTCTTTAAAAATAATGAAACACGTATTTTTTTGTTTTCCGAAAATCCAGTTAAAGTGCTGAAAAGAATAGGAAAAGCGGGTGAATTTTTAAAATGAGTACTGGTATATCTACATATTATGTGAAAAACTTAACATGTTAGGGACAAGAAGCTTGGTATTTGGAAAGTCCTTTTAAAATACAGGAACCTGTGCCTTTTTGTTTTCGGGGAAGGAACTTAACAGGGGGTGAAAAGAAGTGGAAAGTAGTTGAATTATTTTTATGAGGATACTTATATCTTAAAAACTGAAGATGTTTCAGACGTGAAAATTGGTGTTAGAAATCTCCTTTAAAAGTAAAGAAACATGCATTTTTGTTTTCGGAAAATACACTTTGATGGGGTTAAGGTTGGGGGAAGGACTGATCAATAGGTTGAATTCTTTTTATGAGGATACTTATGCATATCTCAAAAACTGTAGAAGTTACAGATGTTGTACTGGTATTTGGAATCTCCTTATAAAATAAAGAAACATGTATTTATTTTTCCAACTTGAGAGAAGACTGTTTCTCAGGGGTACATTTCTATGTCGCATGGTCGTCTTAGCCCCAAAAAGGTAATACCACAAACATGGTTTAAAAAGAATTTCTGGGGTAAATTAAACTAAATTTTTTGGTGAGTTTATACACTTTAGGAATTTTCAGATAATGTCTTAGTACAATGCCGAGTAACCATTACTTTGATCAAATTACGAAATTCACGCGAGCAAAGCCGCGGGTAATTGCTAGTCTTACTATATATAAAAATGTATGTATGTATGTATGTGTGTGTATGTAAATGACACATCTCCACCTAAACCACTGGAGTAATTTCAATCAAATTTTGAACACTTGTTATATGCTATCTGGAAACGAACACTGTGTCGAATCCATAGTTTTCGGGGTCGCTGAGCTTAATAGTGACACTTCGAATTTCTTAAAATCCAAGTTCAGTCCCCTTTGTGGTGGGGGGCGAGGGGGGAGTGAGATATAAAAATAATCAAAAATAGTGTCGAATCCATAGTTTTCGGGGTCGCTGAGATGAATAATAACACTCCAGATTTGTAAAATCAAATTTCAGCCCTCTTTGCGGTGGGGGGCGAGGTGAGATATAAAAATCTATCTATCTTCTATCTATATCTTACTATATATAAAATGGATGTGTGTGTGTGTATAAATGACAGATTTCCTCCTAAACCACTGGAACAATTTCAACCAAACTTGGTACACGTATTACTTACTATCTCGAGATAAATACTGCGGGGATAAGCCATCCCTAGCGTCCTTAGAGGAGTGGGGTCAGGGGGGATAGGTATAAAAATAATCGAAAATAGTGTCGAATCCATACTTTTCGGGATCGCTGGGATGAATAGTGACACTCCGGAATTCAAGTTCAGCCCCCTTTCAGGTGGGAGGGGGGGCAAGGGGGATGTGAGATATAAAATTATTCGAAAATAGTATCAAATGCATAGTTTTTGGGGTCGCCGAGGTGAATTGTACACTCCGAATTTTTAGTATCAGGAGAACAAAGATTTCTGTGAAACGTAAAGAATTTCAGCTAATTTTTTGATACGGCATAATTACCATCAACCTGCTACTTCCTCCGACGATGTATTGTTGTATGTTCTGTGATCGACTCTCAATTCTGAGGATGCATCTGTACCTCCATAGATCCTTGTAGTACGAGACATCCTTACTGGTACACAATTCGACACTAATATAAGTGGAAGGCAGGTTTTCATCAAGCTAGGTGAGTGTGGGACAAGGTGCTGCATGTGCAAGGCAGTGACAGCCCTGTACATCCTTTCTTAATGCTGAAAGACAAAGTAGGGTGCCCCACACTATAAAAAACGTAAAATTACGCACGTTCCTCAATTGTGCAGAAAGTTGTAGGACTAAAGGACCCGAAATTGTGAGTCTTAGGTAACTCTATCAAACAAAACCAAACTCATTTCGAAAATCACTTCCGGCCTAAATTCAGTTAAGGAAAACAGCCTAAATTTGCTTGTTCTTTTTATTACTTTAAAAATTAAAATCTTAGTTTTAACTTATTTACATAATTCTTTCTGTAAAGTGTTCCTTTGTTCAATACTCTCAGACGATTTTTGATTCTTGATAAATATCCACACCAAATGTAGTTAAAAAGGGCTTAAGTGAAACTCTGCATTGACTCATATTAGCGCTCGCACTGGTAGAAAAAGGGAAAACTGCTAATCTAAACGACCGGATAACGATTAAGAAAGGACTCTACTGTAATACTCGTATTTAGGAATAAATAAAGAATATATTCTCATATTTTATTATACTTTATTCACCTAAAATTCGTAGCTTATATCCCTAGAAAGTTTTCAACATTGAGTTCCTTGAGGACAAGAACTGTGGATTTCTCCACCAGGCAAATGCTCGGACTGTATACTTTAATTGAACCCACAGATGACACCTTTTCTGTCTTAGCATTTCACACGCTAGAGCCACCGAAATATTATACATGCTAATGCGATATCAAAACAGATAGAAAAATAGTAAAGAATAAGTAGAAGAACAATCATTTAGATGAGGATATAATATGAATAAGCGTGTGACCTTCGGAGAGGCCTGGAGGAGGTTCTTCGAGTTGACGCCCTATACATGACATGCATACCTGTGAGGATTTTGAAGACGGCACAAATACGCAGCCCCCGACCCAAATGAAATAACCAATTAATATTTTATTTATTTATTTATTTATTTATTTATTTATTTATTTATTTATTTATTTATTTATGTATTTATTTATTTATTTATTTATTTATTTATTTATTTATTTATTTATTTATTTATTTATTTATTTATTCATCGTATGGCTTTTAGTGCCGGGAGTGTCCAAGGACATGTTTGGCTCACCCGATGTAGGTCGTGGTATTTGACGACCATGGTCGACCTGCGTGTCTGGATACGGGGGTGATGATAATAATGACGTAGGGAGAGGGCGAAACTTGGTGTCGGCACGCAGCCTGCTCCTGTCGAATAGGACTAAGAGGTCTGCTCAAAGCTCTACGTGTCTCTCCGACGCACGAATCACCATCACCGACGTCGTATACCGTCGCTCCATAAACACTGCGGAGAGTTTGGGAAATGAATCTAGACTTTTGGCACGCAGTCTAGTAATTAGAAATTGTATACCAACACTTCTGCTAACCTGATTGCTGAAAATGTTCGGCTAACGACAGTTTCAGACCGTATAGACTTGATGCCTTAACAATCATGACTACCAGGCCACTTGGACAACAGGCTAACCATTTACTCATAGAGCCAGACACTGAATAACAAATTAAGCATGAACTGATTTCTTAGAGAGTGCATTTTCTAAGAAATCTCTGAATAACATTTACAAGGTAGATTTCAAGGATGTCCACCAGCTGAGAGCGGAGTAATGGACTCTGAGATGTTCCTCAAGGAGAACTGGAACCTAATGGAATGGGAAGTTACAATTTACTGCCATTGTTCTTACTGTTTATTACAGAGTATGAGCATAAACAAGATCATCGATCCTGTATCTTCAGTAAATGAAAGCAAACACATCTCCATACAGGCCATACCCCACCCAGGAATCAACTCATTTCTGGGGTAGGCTGAGTGAACCTCAGGGACTTCTGCCACTCGTTTCTAAATGTTTCCACTCACTGACGAGGAAGGAACACACGCCCTTGCAGGTGAACCAAACACGCCCCTCCTCCTTCGGTTAGGCAACCCCCTTTAAGCCATACAAGACTGAATTACTTCCGGCGAACAGAAAGAATCAATTTGTTCGAAGATTGCCTGACTGAAAGGCCAAAAAATTACCATTATTCTACAAAATAAACTACCTGTTATATTTAATGCCATTTATAAAATATCAATATATTATTGACAGCATATTTACAGAATATTCTTCTTCTTCTGGATTTCTCACAGCTGTGTCGCACATGTGGATTTGGACCTGTTTTACGGCCAGATGCCCTTACTGACGCCATCCTCATATGGAAGGATGTAATCACTATTGCGTGTTTCTGTGGTGGTTGGTAGCGTAATGTGTTGTCTGAATATGAAGTGGAAGGTGTTGGAAAAAACACAAACACCTAGTCCCCGAGACAGAAGAATTAATCAAACACGATTAAAATCTCCGACCCGGCCAGAAATCGAACCCTGGACCCTCTGAACCGAAAGTCTCAACGCTGACTATTCAGCCAGTGAGTCGGACGGCAAGTTTACAGAATCAAAACAATTTATTCTATGTTCTCAAAATTCCCAGAAGAAACGGTATTGCTTCTCGTATTGAGCTTTGGAGCCATATCAAGCCCCGTAGATGAAGTTGAGAGATGGACCTACCCGTGTTGGAGTGTTTGCCATATACAACTATTAAAAAGAGCCAATAAAAATAAATTATTTGTGGCTAAATATTGTTCAAGAGGTATGACTATCGAAGATAAATGCCGGTTGCTTAATATTAAGTAACATGTATTTACTCATAAATGCTGGAGGTTGTCTGAACTGCAGTTGGTTTGGCGGTGACAGAAAGCTGTTGTTCTCTTTTCATTAAGTTCTAGTAGATGTCACCATGTTAGTGAACTAGGGACGTTCATAACACGTACAACAATTTCAAAACTTGTAGACTGAGATGAAATCTGTGTACCATTCGATCTGAATGTATTCAAACAAATCTGAACCAAAATCACTTTTGTAGACGTTTACGTTTTGTCGTTTCCTTAACAAAGACAGGGTGTTCCCTTTAGGTGGCCCACTCCGCTTCTTCAGAGCTAGCGATGAAAACTTTGAATAGGATAGAATCCTTATAATTATGGGCATCTCCATTAGTGCCTTAGAGCCTTACCCTAAGGTTCACGTCCATACCAATCTCTGTTAAAAATTCAAGTAAGTCCGTACGCGAAGTTCAAAAGATGCACACCGCTAACTTCTCTCAGTAAATCTACCGACACTAGGCTGACGTATCTGAGCATCTTCAGTTGCCACCGGACTAAGCTAAGATTGAACCCGTGAACTTGAGCTCAGAAGACCACCGCTCTACAGTACGAGCTACTCAGACCGACAAAAATGAACGATTTATTATTATTATTATTATTATTATTATTATTATTATTATTATTATTATTATTATTATTATCAACGACTAGAAAATCCAAGCTTGCAGTTTTAGGTGACTGTTGTCACGACCATAACCACGGGACCTCCAGTTTTACATGAAAGCCAAACGACAGGTTAATAAGTTCCCTCCCAGTTATTCTTCACGCGTTTACTGCGGCCATCTCGATGAGAAGACAGTGACTATGTCAAACGTCTATAATGCCCTCACCGCCCCATAAAAGAAAAGGTACCGGGCGAGTTGGTCGTGCGGTCAGGGGCGCGAGGCTCTAAGCTTGCATACTGGAAATAGTAGGTTCGAATCCCAATGTCGGCAGCCCTGAAGATGGATTTTCGTGGTTTCCCATTTTCACACAAGGCAAATAATGGGGCTGTACCTTAATTAAGGCCACGGCCGACTCCTACCAACTCCTAGACCTTTTCTATCCCATCGTCGCCATAAGACCTATCTGTGTCGGTGCGACGTACAGCCACTAGCAAAAAAAAAAAAAAAATAAGAGAAAAAGAAAAGGTATTCGTTAGAATCAGGATTGGAAGATCGAAAAGCATACGGTTATTATTACATAGCATTGACAGAGTAAGGTTCAGAGGGCAACATCTGACTTTTGTATTTCTCGTCGATTTATTTATTTATTTATTTATTTATTTATTTATTTATTTATTTATTTATTTATTTATTTATTTATTTATTTATTTATTTTAACTTCCTCCGAAAGGAGGCTGCCACAAGGATGAAGTATAATGAACAGAGGGTTATGTATTGAAAGAAAAAAGCGAAATATTTTTTTATAAATGCAGGATTCTATACCTGAATTAGTAGAAGAATAAATCACATGTATATTATCGTGGTAAACTATACAGGCGATAATAATAACAATTTCGTGTGGCTATTTCTAGCCGAGTGCAGCCCTTGTAAGGCAGACCCTCCGATGAGGGTGGGCGGCATCTGCCATGTGTAGGTAACTGCGTGTTATTGTGGTGGAGGGTAGTGTTATGTTTGGTGTGTGAGTTGCAGGGATGTTGGGGACAGCACAAACACCCAGCCCCCGGGCCATTCGAATTAACCAATGAAGGTTAAAATCCCCGACCCGTCCGGGAATCGAACCCGGGACCCTCTGAACCGAAGGCCAGTACGCTGACCATTCAGCCAACGAGTCGGACATACAGGCGATAACGGAGTATGATGAGAGTGATGGCGATGTCATACAAGTGGGTCTGGTTGAATTTCAAATAATACCAGAATTCCCGCGAGCGATGACCGTGAGACCATGTGACCATGTATAGAGATGTATAGATGATTTTTGCAGAGTTATATAGTAGATAGGTCTCTTTTCAGGATCAATTTCATCTGGCTCACCGATATGGCCATGCTTGTTGCCAGGTTGAAAGGCTGTCATATCGATACACCTGGAGACCAGTTGGCGATCCTATGTTGAATAGAGAAAGGCCACATCGTATGGTGTATTGCCGACGCTTTTCTACACGAGCTCATAAGGCTCATGCGTCGTTAAAGAGCTCCCTTAACGAGGCCTCTGTGGCGGTGTGGAGCGGCAGGGCGAGGTACTGCAGCAGGAATGTTTGTTACACCTGTCTTGCGGGTTGCCTGCCTCCTAACTCACTGCTCTGCGATCTGAACCACTTAACCTCGAAAACTAAATTCACACGACGGGGAAAAAGTTACCTTACCGTACTCAATAGGCGATTTATTCTAACCTTTTCCGAATCTAATAATAATAATAATAATAATAATAATAATAATAATAATAATAATAATAATAATAATAATAATAATAATAATAATAATAATAATGTATGTTGGGTATTCAGCCCGAAGGCTGGTTTGCTCCTCCACAGCTCCACCAACAGTTGTTATATACAGCCTCGGCATCACTGAAGATGCGTACTAGGGAAATGATGTGAGGTAGTTTCCCGTTGCTTTTCTCATTGAGCCAGAAGCTGCTATTACATATCAGTCTGCCAAGCCCACTGAAATGCATGCACCAAACGACCCTATGAGCGATATTTTCACATCATTCACAACAGGGACTGGCTGCATAAGAAATGGCATTACTGGTATCGCTCATACCTCGGATGAAACTGAGACAGAAACAAATTTATTCTAGCCCATACCAGAAGACATAGTGAACTGTAAACATCACATCTCTTCGGCAAAGGAATAATAATAATAATAATAATAATAATAATAATAATAATAATAATAATAATAATAATAATAATAATAATAATAATAATAATAATAATAATAATATCAAAATCAAATCCTTGTTAACACTCTCACGTCTGAAGTGGAAATTCCATGCATATGTCACGAAATTAACGGTATCGTATTATATTATTATTATTATTATTATTATTAGTCGATCCCTGTGAGAGACCTGTGCTTCTGTGAAGATGGGGCCCTACGTAGGGTGGAAGCTAATGTTGTGACGGTACACATATTCAGTCCCCGAACCAAAAGAATTAAGTGTTCAAGATTAAAATCCCTGAACCCAATATCCAAACCGGGATCTCTGAAACCAGGGCAACTACGCTGACGATTTATCCAACGGGCCAGACATTATGAAATAGGTGGCTGTTCCTCTAAGGCCTTTGCTGGTCAGACCTAGTGGGCTACAACATTGATCTTTCTCAGTCTCATCCTTGGCTTTGACAATATGAAAGTGACTGAAGTACTAACACCATTCCTTACGCAGTCAGTCTCTGCTATGAATTCTGTGAAAATGTCCCTCATAGGTTCAGTTGACTTGTGAGAGTTACATGTAATAGCAACTTCTGGCACAGTGAGGGAAGCAATGGGAACTGCCCATTTCCCCAGCACGCCTGTAGAATGACTTCTAGGTCACCTATGTCTCCTAACGGCGAAGCTGTTGAGGAACAAATCAGCCTTCGGGCTCAACAAGGCCGAATCAGAAAGCCTGCACAAGTATTAATGTGATGTGGACATCTAGCCTTTCATGAGCGGGTTCCTCGTTTTTCGTACAAGACATTTTTTCAGTTGGCCTCACGAGAATGTTTGAACCCGTTACAAAACTGATCGCGATGGATTAAAATGGTTGGAGCGTTTAAACTGGAGCCGGGGAATTTTGGGTGAGACTAATTCTCATGCGCAACGACAGTCACTCTTATTACAATGTGCCTTTCTGTTTTTAAATATTTGGGAGAGGGAACACGGACTCTCTTCTGTTCACAGTATAAAGAATTAAGGAGCCTAACAATGTGGCCATAAGCCAAAGTACCTGTGCCAGTGAAATAATTGCATATTTTTCTCGCAACTTATTTTAAATGAAAGGTTTACTTACGTAGTTGAGATATACCAACCAATTAGCCATGAATGAGTTTAGGAATGGTTGCAATGAGAACACGCTGCTCACCCACCCCCTGCTCTTTACCCCACCCGCGTGGTCGACTTGTTAGTGATCCTTTCTGCATTAGAGCAAAGCAAAACAATCTTTGTACAGGCCGTAGGGAAAAATGAAGGCTTCCACAATTCGCAACCTCGACAGTTATGAGAGGAACCCGGCAGACACTTCGCTCAGCGAAAGAGGGGTCGAAGTAAGCGAACATATGATTCAGCTCGTCCGCCTCTGTGGTTAGTGTGATTAGCTGCCACCCCCGGACGCCTAGCCTCTGCCACGAAATTTGAAAAGTGGTACGAGGGCTGGAACGGGGTCCACTCAGCCACTGGAGGTCAACTGAGTAGAGGTGGGTTCGATTCCCACCTCAGCCATCCTGGAAGTGGTTTTCCGTGGTGTCCCACTTCTCTTCCAGGCAAATGCCGGGATGGTACCTAACTTAAGGGCACGGCCGCTTCCTTCCCTCTGCCTTGTCTATCCCTTCCAATCTTCCCATCCCCCGCAAGGCCCCTGTTCAGCATAGCAGGTGAGGCCGCCTGGGTGAGGTATTGGTCATTCTCCCCAGTTGTATCCCCCGACCCCCGACGCTTAGGACACTGCCCTTGAGGTGGTAGAGGTGGGATCTCTCGCTGAGTCCGAGGGAAAAACCGACCCTGGAGGATAAACAAATAAAGGAAAAGTTTCATCTAATCCGTAGACACCCGACCGTTTCCAAGAAAATGATGGCCGAAGTTTCCGCCGTGCTTGACGTACCTGTTAGAGTGCCGCAGGTGACGCAGTGGCTTTCGTCGCGACCTCACACTTTTGCGTCCCTTGTTCAGATCCCGAGGAACGTTTTTGTTTTTTTATTGTTTTTTCATTGATTATTACTACACGAATTGTTTTGTTCAATGTTCAATGTTAAAATATTGTTGTCCTTATTCGTCTCTGTTCATCTGGTGAATTAATTTTAAAACATCAATTAATGAATGAAACAACATATTTGAATTTGGTTCTGGAAAAAATGATGCATTTTGCGCAAAGTTATTGGCAACACGTGAAACTTTCAGTATTAACGACGTTTCTTTCCCGAGTGACATTCCAACCCAGAAATATAACTGTGGAAAACCTGCCCCCGCGCGATGCTTGTGGTGTGCGAAATCTCTGTTTTGAATGTTTCTACGATCGGTATCATCCAAGGGAATACACCGTATCTCCCTGAAGAGTTAATATAATAATGAACTTATAAAACATGTCGTTGTTGTTGTTGAGTCATCAGTCTACAGACTAGTTTGATGCAGCGCTCCATGCCACCCTGACCTGTGCTAAACTTTTCATTTCTAAGTAACTGCTGCATCCTACATCTGCTCTAATCTGCTTGTCATATTCATACTTTGGTCTACCCCTACCGTTCTCACCACCTACACATCGTGTAAAAACAAACTGAACAAGTCCTGGGTGTCTTAAGATGTGTCCTATCATTCTATCTCTTCTTCTCGTCAAATTTAGCCAAATCGATCTCCTCTCACCAATTCGATTCAGTATCTCTTCATTCGTGATTAGATTTATCCATCTCACCTTCAGCATTCTTCTGTAACACCACATTTCAAAAGCTTCTATTCTCTTTCTTTCTGAGCCAGTTATCGTCCATGTTTCACTTCCATACAATGCCACACTCCACACGAAAGTCTTCAAAAACATCTTTCTAATTCCGATATCAATGTTCGAGGTGAGAAAATTTCTTTCCTTAAGAAAGCTCTTCCTTGCTTGTGCTAGTCTGCATTTTATGTTCTCCTTACTTCAGCCATCGTTAGTTATTTTACTACCCAAGTAACAATATTCATCTACTTCCTTTAAGACTTAATTCCTTATTCTAATATTTCCTAAATCACCTGCCTTCGTTCGACTGCACTCCTTTACTTTTGTATTGGACTTATTTACACTGACTGACAGAGCAAATGCAACACCAAGAAGGAGTGGTCAGAACTTTATGCCAATTGCAGGGTAGACTGACGTCACTGAGGTATGCTCATGATGTGAAATGCGCCGCTGTGCTGCGCACGTAGCGAACGATAAATGGGACACGGCGTTGGCGAATGGCCCACTTCGTACCGTGATTTCTCAGCCGACAGTCATTGTAGAACGTATTGTCGTGTGCCACAGGACACGTGTATAGCTAAGAATGCCAGGCCGCCGTCAACGGAGGCATTTCCAGCAGACAGACGACTTTACGAGGGGTATGGTGATCGGGCTGAGAAGGGCAGGTTGGTCGCTTCGTCAAATCGCACCGATACCCATAGGGATGTGTCCACGGTGCAGCGCCTGTGGCGAAGATGGTTGGCGCAGGGACATGTGGCACGTGCGAGGGGTCCAGGCGCAGCCCGAGTGACGTCAGCACGCGAGGATCGGCGCATCCGCCGCCAAGCGGTGGCAGCCCCGCACGCCACGTCAACCGCCATTCTTCAGCATGTGCAAGACACCCTGGCTGTTCCAATATCGACCAGAACAATTTCCCGTCGATTGGTTGAAGGAGGCCTGCACTCCCGGCGTCCGCTCAGAAGACTACCATTGACTCCACAGCATAGACGTGCACGCCTGGCATGGTGCCGGGCTAGAGCGACTTGGATGAGGGAATGGCGGAACGTCGTGTTCTCCGATGAGTCACGCTTCTGCTCTGTCAGTGATAGTCACCGCAGACGAGTGTGGCGTCGGCGTGGAGAAAGGTCAAATCCGGCAGTAACTGTGGAGCGCCCTACCGCTAGACAACGCGGCATCTTGGTTTGGGGCGCTATTGCGTATGATTCCACGTCACCTCTAGTACGTATTCAAGGCACGTTAAATGTCCACCGCTACGTGCAACATGTGCTGCGGCCGGTGGCACTCCCGTACCTTCAGGGGCTGCCCAATGCTCTGTTTCAGCAGGATAATGCCCGCCCACACACTGCTCGCATCTCCCAACAGGCTCTACGAGGTGTACAGATGCTTCCGTGGCCAGCGTACTCTCCGGATCTCTCACCAATCGAACACGTGTGGGATCTCATTGGACGCCGTTTGCAAACTCTGCCCCAGCCTCGTACGGACGACCAACTGTGGCAAATGGTTGACAGAGAATGGAGAACCATCCCTCAGGACACCATCCGCACTCTTATTGACTCTGTACCTCGACGTGTTTCTGCGTGCATCGCCGCTCGCGGTGGTCCTACATCCTACTGAGTCGATGCCGTGCGCATTGTGTAACCTGCATATCGGTTTGAAATAAACATCAATTATTCGTCCGTGCCGTCTCTGTTTTTGCCCCAACTTTCATCCCTTTCGAACCACTCCTCCTTGGTGTTGCATTTGCTCTGTCAGTCAGTGTATTTTCCTCTTGTACTCCTTACCCAAGACTCTGTCCATACCATTCAGCAATTTTTCCAGGTCTTCTGCAGTCTCAGATAAAATAATAATATCATCAGCAAATTTCAGGGTTTTGATTTCCTCTCTTTGTATTTTGATTCCCTTCCCTAATTTTTCTTTGATTTCCCTTACATTGAAAAGGAGGGGGAACAAACTGCAACCTTGCCTCAGGCGTTTCCGGATTGCTGCCTCTTTCTCAAAGCCCTCGATTGTTATCACTGCTGAATGACTTTTATACAGATTGTTGATCAATCTTCGTTATCCGTACAAAACTTACACATTCATATATATATATGTAGGCTATATATTAAATGCGTAACATTAATTGTGAAACCCAGTTGTAATTTTACAATCAACATAACGCCCTCGTATCTATTAACTTGATCATAAACGTTCGTATAGTAACCGTCAATGACAATAAGTAGATAAGTGAAACTAACAAAAAGAACAGTTAATTGGGATTTGAACACGGGACGCAAAACTGTGAAGACCCGGCGATAGCCGCTGCACCACCCTGTCAATTGAGTTTGCCACGCGCTAAAAGGTCATATACGTCGGAAACTTCGACCGTCATTTTCTTATAAACGATCGAGTGTCTGCGGTTAAGCTGAAACATGTGTTCGCTTATTTCTACCCCTGTTTCTCCGAGTGAAATTTCTGGAAAATCGGGTAGTTACACTTGGCGGGTTCCCCTCGTTAGAGAAATACAGAGGTTAGCAGTTCGTCCAGCACTTCCAGTGTTCTTAACTCTCTGAACACCTGTTTTCATCGTCGTGTTTGTTTCTTCCTGAGTTCAACTAGTCTTCTCCTTATCCTACACTTCCCACATCTCTGCCAAGATCGCTCCTCAGTGGCTGCTGAGGCCCATCCTCTAGATGAAGTGGAGAAGCAGGAATGTAGCTCGTTGCAGGTTGAGAAGAAAGTGATGTAGATGAACAGAGATTCGTGAGGAAAGTGTCCAACTATATGATAAGGATGTGGAGATTTTCCTTGTCCGTTTTGATATTCATCAATTTTCCTCTACCGGTTGCTCCCATTTCCCGTACTGGTCTGACGTTGTCTTTATTTTATTATGTTCTTCTTCTGCGTTTCCTGTTCAGCCTCCCGGACGTTGGCGATCGACATAGAAAACGCTCTTGGATCTTCGGTAACACGATACACTCCTTCAGTTCATTTATATCCTTTGAATTATTCTAAAAGCGTTTGCGTACGACAGTTCTCCCTTCCAGAATAATTTATAAAATTTCCATCGCTACATGTATGGCTTGCATTAGGAACGGCAATCACATTAGTGGTGATGCCAATAAATGGTAAAAAGCCCTCGAAGAATAATAATCTCCCTTTCTTAATCTGTTTACCCTCCAAGGTTGATTTTTTTCCCTCGGACTCAGTGAGGGATTCCACCTCTACCGCCTCAAGGGCAGTGTCCTGGAGCGATAGACTTTGGATCGTGGGATACAAGTGGGAAGGGGGACCAGTACCTGGATCACGTGGCCTCACCTGCAATGCTGAACACGGTCCTTGTAGGGGGATGGGAAGATCGGAAGAAATAGGCAAGGGAGAGGAACTAAGCCACCGTGGCCTTAATTTAGGTACCATCCCAGCATTTTGCCTGCAGGAAAAATGGGGAAGAACAGAAAACCACTTCCAGGATGGATGACGTGGAAATAGAACCCTCCTCTAATCAGTTGACCCTCCGAGGCTGAGTGGATCCCGTTCCAGCCCTCGTATCTCTTTTCAAATTTCGTGGCAGAGCCGGTGATCGAACCCGGGCCTCCGGGGGTGGCAGCTAATCACACTAACCACTAACCATAGAGGCGGACTAAAATTACATATTTATTGCCACTTAACATACGCCCTATATATGCATTTTTTCTCCATTTGATTACGGCAATATCTTGCTCTTTGTAACACCTGTTTCTCGGGGGCATTTTCAACCCACGAGGCAGAATATCGAAGGGCCTACACGATTTGGGTCACGTAGTTGTCAACTGTTGGCAGCCCTGAAGATGGCTCCCCGTGGTTTCCCACTTTCACGCCACACAAATACCGGGACTGTACCTTATTTAAGGCCACAACCGCTTCCTTCCCACTCTTACCCTGTCCTAACTATCGTGTCCGTAAGACCTGTGTGTGCGGTGCGACGTAAAACGAATAAGAAAAGAGACACATCACAATAACAGCGTTACTTTCTTCTTGACCTTTCTATTCGGCTCTCCATTTCTAGGTCTGGGTTCAAATCATCTGTTATCCAACAACAAAGATGCTTAAATGTATTCAGTGTTAGATTTGTTGGACTATGAATTTCAGACTATATTTATTTATTTATATATTTATCTACGGAAATAATCATTTTTAAATTTAATGGTGTGATATTCAGGCCCATCTCCTCCCTCACTGTAATTTTTGTCCAGGAAGAGTTGTAGCCTTTGAACAACTTTAGCAAGAGTGTTCCTTCAAAACATATTTTATTGTTGTTGTTGTCATAATATGAACGTCTTGTCGGCCACATTTCATTTACTGACATGCATATCTCGCCATTTTCGTATAAAATGTAAATAGTACGACCTTGTGATATCTCGTTTCAAATTGATTAAGGAGTTACGTGGTGCGTGACGCCGTTAAGATATATCAGAGCCTGATTTGTAATGGAAATACTCGTTTATTATTGGCCTTGGGTCATCCATACAATTACCTAACGTGCAAGTGTTATTCCTGCTTTACGGAGAAGTCTTCTATGTATTCACTGGTTTTTCCCCTCGTTTAACTTAGATTATCTAGAATAATTTGTTGTTGATTAATTACAAATTTTTCCAATTTATCAATAAGTACAAATACACCAAATTTGACGCTCCGATATGCAGATGGTGTAGTTTCTGCAGGAGCGTTGCCTTGCATTTCCGCATCAGACACAAATTTGGAACAGCACGCTAGCTCAGAATGAACAGTGTTAAAATATATTTAAAAAACCAGGTACTGTATCTACAATGATTCCCAAACCAATAACACCGTCACCATCGACCGTCAGAACTTACAAAATACCTTGGAACTTTGACCACATCAGATAATGACCCTACCTTTGACACGACGTTACCGAGATCGATAGCTGCAGTACGACCAGTACCCAGTATTCCGGAGATAGTGGGTTCGTATCCCACTGTCGGCAGCCCTGAAAATGGGGGGAGGTTTATTGTGTGTGTGCGGTGTGTGTGTGTAGGTGTTGTGCGTGCTTGTCGTGTGCTTTACTTTGCCCGTTTCTTGAAAGGGCAGCCAGGAAACGAAGCGGTGTGGCTGCCTTGGCAGTTGGCGCACTTCGCCTGGTTCCGATGCATCTTGCAATCTGTGTGGCGATGGGGCCCGCCACACCTATTGTAGCGGGTGGGTTCGTGCAAGTTGCAGCGGTATGATTTAGCTGCTTCAGGCAATTAAAGCATTGTATAATGATGGAGGGGGTAGATGTGTGCGTGTTCGTTTTTGAGTAGCTCTGTTGCTGGGTGCAGTAGGCTTAGGGGCAGGTTTCCTTACGCCTACTCCCGAGACTGGCTCGTGTACTGCGATACTACGGCTTCGCTCCTTTAATAGACCAGAGGAAGATTCTCGACAAACGGTCTCACAGCTTCTACTTCTAGGCTATTCTGCCCGTTTTTCTATTGTTGACGTTTCCAGTTTCTTGGTAGCAACTTCACCAACTTGCTTGCCTTGAACTTCAACTATTCGCCAGCGCTATTGCTTTGTTCGACGCTGGCCGCCACCACATTGTCGCTATTCCGCAGTCATTGTTACATCCCACCTCCCCCTGAATTCTCGGCCTTCATTGTTGTATGTTATATCTGTCCAATATAACAAAACAAACAGTTTTGTCTCTAAGGTTAACTATTTTAATTTGAATGGCGTAAAGCATTGACAAATAATGTTATCCATAGTTACTGTAAGTCAATAACATATTTTAATGCAGGGAAAAACTGTACATGAAATTTAATTTTAATGATCACTCTGGCTTTGATCTTGATTCGAACGGTTGCCGAGTTAGTGAGAAATTAGTAACGACAACACTCAACTAACCATCCGTTGATATTAAAATAATGACTCTTGTAATAAAATTGATATGAAGCTATGCGGAATGAGCCTCAGTTATAGCTCCTCAGGCAAGCACTCAATGTTGGAAACAACGTAGGGATTTCAGCTATGAAATTTAGGTAAATAAAATATAAGGGATTATGAGAGTATATTCTTTATTTATTCCTAAACATTACAACCCTTTTCTTAATCATCGCTATCCGGTCGAATAGATTGGTAGTTTGCCATTTTCTACCACTAGGAGCGCTAATGTGAGTCAATGCATTGTTTCACTTACGCTGTTATAACTACATTCGGTTTGGACACTTTTCAAAAATCTTACAACGCCTGAGGGTGTTAAACCAAGAAACACATTAGAGAAAGAATCATGTAAATAAGTTAATTTGGGTAGGATTTGAATAAAAAAGAAAACGAGGAAAGAAACAAGAGATTTTAGGGTGATTTTCCCGGGACTGCATACAGATCGGAAATGATTTTTCAAAATTTGAATTTGATAGAGCTATCCAAGACTCACAATTTGAAAACTTCCCGGGCCCTTTAGCCCTTCAACTTTCGGCACAATTGAGGGAATTGCTTAATTTTACGTTTTTCGTAGTGTGAGGACCCCTAATTTGCTAAGAAATTTTTTCAACATTAAAAATTCTTAGAGAAAATATTTATTTGCAGAATAGTAAACTGGTTAGCATGTTTGGCATTATTATTATTATTATTATTATTATTATTATTATTATTATTATTATTATTATTATTATTATTATTATTATTATTATTATTATTATTGTGTTACGAAACAGCGCAGTTCTACGACTTGGAGCGTGTGGGAGGAAGAGTGAGTCAGTTGGCTTTCAACTCAAATGAATGACTGCACAAACCTGGCTACTACGCTATCAATTAGGAGGAATGAATGTGGCACTTCCGGAAACCAGCCATTATTTACGGAACGACGTGGAGTGTGTCTGTAAATACTCGCTGATAAGAGTGTCACTATGACTAAAGCTAGAAATAAAACAGATCCTCAGAGCATGACGAAAGGTGCTAACCAAACATCTATCAGAGGAAATACATGCACTCAGGGAATAACTACTGAAAATCATCCGCAAGCTCCTGGCACTTCGTTGTATTCACTGTTCTGAGCTTGACATTGAACAGTATTATATCATTTCGACGTCAGAATAGTAGGATGTGGTATAAGCTTAAGTAATTAGGATGAGGATAGTGTGTTCGAAATGTGCTATTTCCACCTCCAAAAAATTAATCAAATATATCCGAATGCTTTTCAGTAGTTCAATATTATCAACTGTTATGAGCAATCCAGACCAGGAATTGTGCCAAACCCGATCATGGGTACTTTTCTTGTGCCTTTCTTTTTTAAACATCGTTACGGCCTAATTGGACGACGTTTATTTAGGTTTCCAACCATGTTTACGCCCACATGAAAACATTTAATGTGACATCACTTTTAACGACGTACTGGATGTAACGGCGATCTTATATAAACACTGCATTTAAAAACCCGCTTAGTACGACGTCGCTTATTACGGCGTATCGTATTAAACGACGTATTTTGATCGCATTTTCAGATAAATGAATCATCTGTAACGTCCAGTGTTGAGTTTTGTCTTTAAGTATTTGGCGATTGCTGACAACAATGTAAAGCTTGTCAAAAAAATGCTTTCACAGCCGCAGATCTTAAAATCACAGCAATAGAACCAGCTTTTGGGTGGTTAGGCCGTGTGCATTATGCAGAGTTTCGTCCAGACGTGCCATTTGGACTCATCAGCTGGAATGGCACGCCCCTCCAGGACTCTGCTTAGCAGGCAGACCAAACTGTGTGGCCCCGCCGAGTTAGCAAATCAAGTTTGCTAACCTGCTAAAGGAGAAATCATTATTATTGTAGAGTTCAGATCAGTCTGTTAAGGCAGGCAGCGCTGTGAGGATGGAGTGTTTAATATTGAAAACACTCACACATTATAGAAAATGGGAAACAAACGTCGGCATCGCGAAGGACTTCACACCAAACGATTTCTAAAATTTGAAAGGACGGAGAGAAAATACAGTGCCATTTCGAAGAAACTTCTTTAACAATCAAGTGGTTCACATCATCTGGTTTAACCAGCAAAGAACAAATTACGTCTCTATCAATGACATTCCTCGCAGCCCCATTCCATAAATACCTTACTGTAAATACAATAAAGTTTTAACTCAATTTCATTAATGAACCATGTATATGTGCAGCCTAAAAACGTAAAGATATGACATGTTTGTCAAAAAGAAGAAAACCCGGTTCGTGCGTCTATCAGTTATAACGACCGTTGATTTGCAGTCACTTCGGGGTCTTTATAACCGATTTCGACTCTATGATTACTTTTTCTGTCGTCTGACCACGGATGTAATTTCGGTAGTTTTACGTCATCTTCAGGTACCATCCAGTCCTGGATTTTCCCGCTCAGCCACTCCTTCGTGCCATCTGGATACTTGCCTTTGAGATTCCAAACTTGTGTTAGGACCTGTTTCGTCAGCCTCCTATTCCTGATGACGTCCATTACTTTGCCCACCTGGTTATGCGATTCTTCATTTCTTCTAAGTTTCCATGTCCCTTCCTTTTTTGAATTGGTCCTAAGATTTTTCTCCCTGTTCTTCGTTCTAGTTTCTCCACTTCTCGCTTTGACGTTGTATTTCTCAAGCTCAGTGTTTCTGATGTATATAAAACTTCTGGACATACAACTGTCTGCTAGTATCGGATCTTAGCTCCCCATGACACCGCTCTCTTATTGTATATCTCAAGAACCTTCAAGTATGCTGCCTTCATTTTCATTAATTTTGCACCCACGTCCTGTTTTATCTTTACATCTAGCCACTCTCCAAATATTTTAAAGCTTCAATCTTTTGAACATCGCCCTATGCCTTTTATTTTCCGCTTCTTGCGTTTTTCCCTCAACTGCTTAGAGGGTAAACAGCAGCTTTTGTACAGACACTCCTCGTGAATATGAGAGTGGGAGAAATAGAGTAATCCATCCAGCTTAACACGAAGCGCTTCGCAGTTATCTGAAGTCCGGTCGGATCTTCCTGTATAATTTTGCCCACGATTCGGAAGGGAGTGAGTTCATGTATCTCGAAACATGTAAACACGTTCCTGAAAGGGGAAAAATTCTTGGAACTTCTAGCCATTACCAGCCCTCAGAGGCACTTAACTCGTTAGGACCCACAGAAAACTATGATTTTTCTTTTGAAAACTGCGATATTCTTATTCTTATTCTTAAGATATGACAGGAGAAGTCTGACACATTCAGTTACAAGACATATCGGGTCACCTGTATTAATACAGATTATTTCACAAGAAGGAAGTCCCTGTGGGTAGAGTTAAACGTTTCTTGTACTTGCGAAAGGGAAGTGTTGCAAACTCAGGTGTGATGTACCTGTAATCATGACGAGGATCCTGCAATAGGACATTTAACGGACTGCGAAATAGTTGTAAATAGACGTGTGTTTGCTAACGGAGGGAGTGGACGAGGTGATGCGTCGGGAAAGAACCACATCCCCCTCGAACTTCCGTCACCGCTCTCTGTCTACCGTGAATCAGGGAGGAGCATCAGCTAACTGTTAGTAAGTCCAAAGTCCACAAGGTATGTAAACACCGAGGAAGCCGTGACGTACGGGCTCTACGAGATGTGGCTTCTACTTCTCAAAGATCGCACTGTATTTATGTATTCACTTATTTATCTATCCATTTATTTATTTATTTATTTATTTATTTATTTATTTATTTATTTATTTATTTATTTATTTATTTATTTATTTATTTATTTATAGCCGGCCCCGTTTCTTAGGGGTAACGTGCTTGAGACCCAGGGTTCGTTTCCCGCCCTGGTTAGAGATTTACCTGCAGCTGAGGGCTGGTACGGGGCCCGCTCAGTTTAAGTAGATTTTTTCTACTTGTTTAGTATCGCATTAAGACATCGAAGGTTTTCGACGACGAAAGGTATAAAATGACTAGGATAGGGAAGGTAACATTCATTAATAATTAACATAGTTAAGTACTTGCCTGGAGTGAAAATGGGAAACTACGGAAAACCATCTTTAGGGCTGCCGGCGGTGGGATTCGAACCCCCTATCTCTTTAATGCAAGCTCACGCCTTACATTATTACAAGTGACGAGCTATATCTCGGTGAGATAGTGGCCCCTGTTGCGAAGGCCAAGAACAACGGCCGAGAGGATTCGTCGTGCCGATCACCGCGTATTTTATAGGCTGACCAGCGGTCGCTTGGTAGGCCGTGGCGCCTGGAAATTTATTTTATTTATTTATATATTTATTTATTACTCATCCTTTTGATTGTGATGAATTTAGAGCTAATAGTCCTAATCACGCAATGTACATCTATTCAAATATATATTAATATTGTCCGGCTCCATGGCTAAATGGTTAGCGTGCTGGCCTTTGGTCACAGGGGTCCCGGGTTGATTGCCGGGAGGGTCGGAAATTTTAACCATCATGGGTTAATTTTGCCGGCGCGGGGGCTGGGTGTATGTGTCGTATTCATTATCATTTCATCCTCATCACGACGCGCAGGTCGCCTACGGGTGTCAAATCAATATACCTGCATCTGGCGAGCCGAACTTGTCCTCGGACACTCCCGGCACTAAAAGCCATACCCCATTTCATTTATCATAATATTGTGTATGCACTTCAATTTTTATTGCGGATTACGTATACAAAACCAGAAAAGACGTGAAATTTAATTCTAGTCTCTCTATCTGTTCGTCCGTTTCTTTGTTAAGACATAATGAAACAATAACTGGCAAGATTTTCACGAATCTCATAATATAAGAAGAGGGGTTGTGCAGTGGGCTATACAAGCAGTACTGAAGTTACAAAAAGCGCCCTGAACATCAGGATGGTGAATATAATATGCAACACGCTGATATACAGCATGTGTCCAAAATGGGGACCCCCCCGCCTTCCACATTGTTCACAACGGTTAGTCTCGTAATTGTCGAACACGACAAGGACACTTCTCTCACTCCTAGGCGAGCCATGTGACCGAAAAGTGGAGTTTTTCCAACACTGTATATCAATAGTATATGTTGTAATAGTATTTTTTCCGCAAGTTCACCAATTGGCGCATTCTTTAAAAATGAATTTGGGTCAGGACTGAGGAGAGTCCTGCTGTGGGTTTCTATGTATCATCAAAAATTCAAACGGGGAAATCATAGAAAGCCAAAAACGTTGAGTTTGAAACGACTTGTCTTTTCAGGAACGTTTCTCAAGCGGAGTGAACCCCATTTCAATCACTCAAATTAGTCCTCTGTACTTGAATATTTCCCAGTTCTCGTATCAAGTGTGAAGTTCACACTCTCATAACCATGCGAAGATATCTGTAACTTCTTAACAGCCTCGCTATTGTGATTACCCCAATAAATATTAATCCTTACAATAACTCTAGCTACTTCCATTGTTTCCCATGAGGTACACAATAATTAAAAATGAAAGAACTTCTCCTCTTGGTGAAACTTATAACTTGACTTTTTATCCCATTTACAATCCTACCATTGTCTGCTGTCCATCTCAGAACATTGCCTTGGCCTCTGCAGTCGCTCACTACTCTATACAGAATAACATCATCCGCAAACAGCCTCATCTGTGATTCCAGATCCTTACTCATATCACATATATATACATAAGAAAATATAAAGGTCCTATAATAGTGCCCTGTGGGACTCCCGTCTTAATCATTAATGATCAGATAACACTTCAGCTCCTCTAATTTTCTCGGTTCTATTTTCTAGAAATGTAGCCACTCTTGTCCGTCTTTAAAAGGATCATTCGCAACCTTGTCGAGAGTGTTCCTCGATTTTCTTCTTGTTAATAAATCTGCTTGTATGTACCTCCACATACTTTTCTTGTAAGTTTGGAGAGATCTTTACGGTACTATAGCACTGTCTAGTTCAGCGTGCGAAACAAGGGGACTCTCATTACTTGTTCTCTAGTACATCTATGATCAAAAATTGAAAGATGCGTTCCGAAATTTATTAAAGTCAGGTGCGTTCACTGCCTGCCTGCGTGCGGAGAAGCGAATAGGGGGTAAGTTAGTGTTGCCATGGAAACGAGTGCGGATTCACTGCGGTTGCCATGGAGATAAGCCTGCTGGCCGGCTCGTGTTGCTTCGAGTTGTCAAACCTCTCACTTCTGAGGTGCGTACAACAGAACACAGCGAACAAGTGAGCCAGAAGCGAAGTGAAGGAGAAAGGCATGTGGCAACACTGTACAATGCACCTCCCTCCAGCCCTCCAGTCCTATCGTTCAAAACGCTTCCTTTAATATTACGGTTATAGTCACAGACACCTTAACGTTCCAGAACAGCTAATGCGGGAATTGAAGCCTTCCAGCTAAGAGCCCAGTACGTGTCGTCATGTTCTTGTGTTGTTCTAAGCACGGCCAACTAGATCTACGCTACGCTCTTTATTATACAACGACGCGTCAAGTGGGCAGTGTTCTAAAGTTCGTTTCGAATGCTGCTGAGTCCAAGGAATTTCTTCTGAATGCGTACCTTTTGCCCTTGGCATTCTTTAAAACAGTCAGAAGTCTTAAAGGAAAATCACTTTAAGAAGAGATTTTAAATTACATCATTGTTCATAGAAATGTAGGATATATGTAGCTGAAATTAGAAATAATATTTACAACCATTCGTATTTTCATATATTCTTCCATCGTTCGATCAGTGCTGACAGTCGTGATCTCCATGGATACTACTATGTATTTTTCTTGATCGTTTCCGGTCATGTTCGAGCAGTTGTCTTCTTGATGGTGTTTGACCCGCCTGCAAGTACTCGGCCACGTCCCTTTTTCCAGGGACGGTTTCTTTCGGTCGTGGATATCTCCAGGCTTTCTTCTTCCCTAATGGTACGATTTGGTAATGGTGAAGTAATATATTAATTTGTAGCGATAGCCGTAATTTTGTGCCACAAATATCTGTCTCTTCAGTCAGAGGATCGTTAGCTGTTTATATCGAGTTTGAGTCCCCCAAGGTCCGGGCGAGTTAGCGAACCCCACAGTCGACAGCCCTGAAAATAGTTTAGCGTTGTTTCCCATTTTCAAATCACGCGTATGCTGAGGCTCTACCTAAATTAGGCCACGGCCGCAGCCTTCACACTCCTAGGCCCTTTTCCATGCCATCGTCACCATAAGAGCTATCTGTGTCGGTGCGACGTAAAACAAATTAAAGAAAAGTTCCCCAAGCCCTCTCGAGCCCTGCAGGATCACCTTTTTCATTCCACCACTTTTGACGACATGCCTAAAGAATATGGAAATTCATTCACCTTCACAAGATTGCATACTTACTGATTACATCTCAATCAATCAATCAATCAATCAATCAATCAATCAATCAATCAATCAATCAATCAATCAATCAATCAATCAATCAATCAATCAATCAATCAATAAATCAGTCAATCAATCAGTCAATCAGTCAGTCAGTCAGTCAGTCAGTTTCTCAAATGATTGCAAAGAAATTGGAAATTTATTGAACATCTCCCTTGGTAAATTATTCCAATTCCAAACTCCCCTTCCTATAAACGAATATTTGCCTCAATTTGTCCTCTTGAATTCCAACTTTATCTTCATATTGTGATATTTCCTACATTTAAAGACACCACTCAAACTTATTCGTCTACTGATGTCCTTCCACGCCATCACTTTTGTCGGAAATCGCCCAGAACAAATCGAGTTGCTTTCCTTTGGATTTTCCAGGAGTCAACGGTACTTTCAGCACTTTCCATGATTCTTCCATATTTTAACCTTACCCATCACGGGCTACATTGTCGAAGAACACGAGAATGTGTTCTTCCAGAGCAGAGTTGATACAGAAAGCTGTGGGACATCTCGGGAATGTTTGCCCAGCACCATATGTCAAATAAGTCAATTTTATTGAGATAAGGGGTGTGAATAATGCACGTTTCTGAAACATAAAACGAATACCGTAGGTATGCTTGTATCTTATTGTACTCAAGTTCAGTCGCACGAAAATTGGACAATTGTGTCATAACACTTTTGGCTATAAAAATGAGATGCTGAGATCACAAACGGGACATGTCACTGAATAGTTGTTTTAAGGCATATAATTCTGTATCATAATATTCCTACACCTAATAATTAAACCTGCATATGATTAGAATCATATACCAAAATATGTAATCATACAATAAAGACACATACTAGGAAATTGATATAGAAAATTACTGACAAGCCCTTTTTTTTTTTTTTTTTTTTTTTTTTACAAAACTCATTTTACCAAAAGTAAAATTTTACTCAAAAATTCACACAATTTTATAACAAAATGTGTATTTAATAATTTAAACATATCAATACCCATTCCAAATAAGTGTACAAACTTGAGTTATATAACAAAATATACATATCAAAATGGACACTGTCATGGAAAGACAAGTCAGTATTTTAGCTTGTAACATGAAAGGGACAGTACAGAAGGTTGTTTAGTCATACAACTATATTCATATTTGGTATGGATGCTATATTTCACTCATGTTCACTATCCAAAACTTCACTTTCGCACGACACAAAATGTCAGCACTGGTTTAGACAGTTACTGAACAAGTCCCATTTTACCATCAACAGATGCGGAATCATGTATAGATATGAACCACTCATATACCACCAAAATGATCACTAGTCCAGTTTTTTATCCCAGCGCCTGAATTATCATTCTGTAGCTTGTAGCACACTGATATATGCTGCTAGGCCGTTTTTCAGATTCATTTTTCAATCCCCGCTAGGCACCGCACTTGCATTTGTGACACCAGCAAAGGACTATGCCACTTCCGTTCCATTTGGGACGATGGGCGCAATGTCCGCTGCACGGGCGAGAATAAAATATTTCTATCAGCAATACGAAATCCACCCTCCTAGCCATCAAGGGAAGCTCTCAGAGTATGCTTAGTGTAGATCTTCAAGAAATTTGAGAACAGAATACATCCGTCGCAAACACCTTTCTTCTTCTACCGAGCTCGATAGCTGCAGTCGCTTAAGTGCGGTCAGTATCCAGTATTCGGGAGATAGTAGGTTCGAACCCCACTGTCGGCAGCCCTGAAAATGGTTTTCCGTGGTTTCCCATTTTCACACCAGGCAAATGCTGGGGCTGTACCTTAATTAAGGCCACGGCCGCTTCCTTCCCACTCCTAGCCCTTCCCTGTCCCATCGTCGCCATAAGACCTATCTGTGTCGGTGCGACGTAAAGCAACTAGCAAAAAAAAAAAAAAAAAAAAAAAAAACACCTTTCTGCGTATTTAAACCGGCAGACATCTTGTAAGTCGCATTACATATCCACCATACGTATTCAGGATGTCCTTAAAAAAGGTTCCATTGTTTAAAGACGAGGCAGCAACGAAAAAAATATGGAATAAATATCGCGAACCCAGTATCTTCGGAGTTATGGTCCTCTACCACTACCATATTCCTGTCCAAAAACACCAGGAGGTCTGGTCAACATGAGCAGCGTCAGGAGAGACTTGACGTCTTTACGATCCTGGCCACCAGGGTGAGGGCTAAGACAAGGTGGTACAAGCTGAACACGAGGGGGCCTGTATTCCAGTCTCGCCTCGCTGGTAACGCGTGCGTTTTGTTAACTTGAGGTGTAATGTGCGCGATGTAGAGAACCTCTGGACACGAACCACTGTGCTTTACTTAACGTTACCGGGCAAGTTGGCCGTATCATTAGGGGCTCGCGGCTGTGAGCTTGCATCCGGGAGATAATGGGTTCGAGTTCCACTGTCGGCAGCCCTGAATATGGTGTTCCGTGGTTTCCCATTTTCACACCAGGCAAATGCTGGGGCTGTACCTTAATTAAGGTCACGGCCGGTTCCTTCCAAATCCTAGGCCTTTCCTATCCCATCGTCGCCATAAGAGCTATCTGTGTCGGCGCGACGTAAAGCAAATAGCAATCAAATTACTTAACATTTAGCCGAGCTGTAATACACGAAGGAGACGCATGTCGTCGGACGTTGTACTTTGGCAAAGCAGGAAAATAAATCATAACGTGGTAACATTTTGTAAACAATATAAGAAAGTTTTAATTTCTCTTCTCAATAAAGCAAGTGCATGGGCACCAAAGGGTGTCAGTAAAAATTAGATATTGCCGACAAGTTCAAAAAGTTTGCAGTAGCCTACAAGTTGATAGCCTGGAGCAGAAAATTAATCTTGAAGACTCAATGCTTCACAGATCTTATCCTCGAAACTTAAGAAGAGAAAGGGTAAGGTAAGGGTTATTCTGCCCGAAGGCAGATCCGAACCTCCGCAGAGGTGTTCCTGAGCCGAAGTTTACGTGCGGTAGGGTGGCCAGTTCCTTTCCGCTCCTCCATTCCCTTTACCCCCACCAACAGCGCGTGGCAACCCATCCAACTCCTGACCACGCCCAATGTTGCTTAACTTCGGAGATCTCACGGGATCCGGTGTTTCAACACGGCTACGGCCGTTGGCTAAGAAGAGAAAAGAGTCCAACTATTCAGAAAATGAAAATGAAAATCCACATCCTGTTTTCAGTCATTCGACCGGATCAGGACTGGAATGAATGAAGCCTCCATCTAGCGGCAAGAATAGGAATTGTGCCGGCTGCCAAAGCCTGTCGCACTCCTCTGGGGCAATGATTAATGAATGACAGATGTAATGAAATGACATTTGAGAGTATTGCTGGAATGAATTATGACAGGGTAAAACGGAGTACCCGGAGAAAAACCTGTCCCTCCTCCGCTTTGACCACCACAAATCGCACATGGAGTGACCGGGATTTGAACCACGGAACCCAGCGGTGAGAGGCCGGAGAGCTGAAACCTGAGCCACGGAGGCCCCAAATGTTCAGAAATCACTTCATTTAGTGAAGGAGAAAATTCGTTTTTCTGGAACACAAAATACATTTAAGGAAATTAAAAAGAGTTATTTCTAATCGTATTTCAAGCATTGTATGACATTTTTCAGACTGACTGAGTTTCAAGTAAATAGTATTGCGAGTACCAGAAAAAAGAAATTATTATAACGTTCTATGCTGGCTGATAATCTCTGTAGGAAAATTCAGCTCTTTCTTTTATCAGGTCTCCTCCTTGCCCCACTCCTATAGGCTCCCCTCATAACAAGTACATATCATGTGAATTTCTTGTCATGAAATTATCACTCTAAGTAGTGTAGCATATATACACAGGGTGTCCCAAGAAGAGTGCTCAATATTCAGGGATACGAAATCAACGATGATTTGGAACAAAAAACACTTGATATGGACGTATGCCTTATGGGAATGGTTTACGAGATGGAACACGTGACGCGCAGTTACATGTCTGATCCACCTAACCTCTTTGACGTTGTGAAATGGGTACAAGTTTTGTGCACATAATGTTCGCCACACGTTTGTTCGTAGGACACAAAGTCACCGTGTGCAGGAAGAAGGACTACGCTGCACAGTGTGTTCATGTTTCCGTACTACACGTTCAGAAGGAAAATTGGAACTAGGAAGAACACGTGTTTCACGCAATGTGCTGAAAACTCTGTGATCAGGAATTCGACGTGTCCGAAAGCGCCGACGGTACAGCAGGAGCACTACCATCGCATAAAGTACACCATATCTGCATTAGTCCAGTTGGGTGGCATGCTTCTCTCTGATGCACTCCCACTACATCACTCACAACACACCACGAACAACTGCGCGTTCAGCGGGCAAGTTGAATAGCAGAAAGACATCCCGAGAAAAGAAGCTGAAAGCAACGGGGTAGGTTGAACTAAAATAAAACATCAAAGAGGTTTATGGTCCAAAAAACATATCTACGCTAAATATGTTCTATCTCGGAAAACATTCGGAATAAGGCATATGCCCATATGTTCATATGAAATATTTTGCTTCAAGTGATTATTCCTGTTATATCCCTGAATATTAACCATTTCTCCTAGGGCACCCTATATATCGGAATATGTTTACTTTGTTCTAGGAGAACCCTATAATTAGATACGTATAATATATGTATATATATGGTCCATCTCTGTGTTAGAATTATGATTGCTTGTTTTATGATGTTTTTGTTCATTATTATCCCTGCACGTTCTTTGTAGAATCCGAGCGAGACCTCACACCGGATAGCATAGAAACACAGATCACAGCAGATGTGATAAAAGCTAGTTAGTATTCTAACGAAACGTTATGTGCTTTTGAAACTCAATTAGTGTCGTCGTGATTTGTGGCAGTAACCTTGAGGTGTGTTCCCTAGCCTTGTACCTGCTGCTGGACTCATGTCTACACGTCGAGATGGTGCAGACTCTCAATGGAGGTGAGCTTACGCAAGTTACCACATCCCAACCTCCTTCCATTCTTAAATCTCTGGCAGTACCGGCAATCGAGCCCGGGCTTCCAAGGGCGAAACATAATAGCGCTAAACGTTATGCTGTGGAGGGAGACTCATTTTTTTTTTGGCAGTGAGGTTAGCCAGTTCGAGTCTCGTTGATGGAAAAATATCACTGTCGGAATGTTGGTCGGAAGGGTAAGAGTGAGGTGGTAAACAATTTCCAGTCACTAGATTGCGCGCTAAAATCCTGGTTTTATTTCCAATCCTCTCCGCAGTGTTCATAAGGAATGAGGGAATATGACGCTGATGACGGTGATTCGTCCGTCAGACGGAGACGTTAAGCGTTGAACAAACGCCTTATTTTTTTTTTACCACGAGTAGGCTACGTGAGGACTGTAAGTTTCGCCCTCTCCCAACCTCATTACCATCAGCATTATTCCATTCCCGGACGTGCAGCAGGTCGTCCATGGGCGTCAAATAGAAAGACCTGCATTACGCGAGCCGAAGATGTCCTCAGATACTACCGGTAATAAAAGTCATACGCTAAATATCAATCAATCAATCAATCAATCAATCAATCAATCAATCAATCAATCAATCAATCAATCAATCAATCAATCAATCAATCAATCAATCAATCAATCAATCAATCAATCAATCAATCAATCGATCAATCAATCAATCAATCAATCAATCACCACTGATGTGATTTTCGATCTGTCGTTTCTTCTTAAGTAAATTCAAAGAACATGCAAATTTTTCGAAGCTTTTCCTTGCTAAATTATTTCATTCCCTAACTGCTTTTCCTATAAATGAATATTTGCCCCAATTTGTCCGCTTGAATTCCAACTGATGGTGCTGATGTGGTACTTATTATAATAAATGGTCATATACAGTCGTATCAACACACTACATTTTTATTTCAGAACCGATTTTCGGACTCTAAGGTCCATCGTCAGTGTTGAAGATATTTTTCTCGGCGATGCCGAAATTATATATATATTATATGTCAGAAAACTGAATCTTAATAAGGCTCATTATAGTTCAAGTTTCACTATGATACAGGTTCTCCACCAACCAGAGTTCAGATTTTCATTATGATACAACTGTTTGACCAATTAGGTAAGGATAGCAAAATCAAACATATCGGACACTCATATTAACATCAATGCACATTCTACTTCCAATATTCCTCAACCACACGGCACATTCCCGCAAATTCACTTCACCAACTGTACAATAAACAATTTGTATTTGAAATAAAGCTGGGTTATGATAACCTTCTAAGAAAGCTTTGAAAACATATGACATTGCCTAGATCTCTGATCCACTCACGGAAAATCAATAACCCAGCGCATGCGCTCTGCTCTGCGCTCAACTGTCAAGTCACATCTCGACAGAAATGTATGAATATTTAAAAAATAGAGTTATAATTATCGTCGAGCACAACTCGCCTATAATTGTAATTAAGAAGCTCGTTTTTTAAACATACTTGTGAGTTCATTATAGACTTGTTGCACAATGTGTTCTCACATTCAGTTTTATAACAGTTAAAATGGAGCCCGCTTGAGTTCAACATAGGAAGGGCTGGATTATCCTCTTGATCTAGTATTAAACAAATGTTCAGCTTTAAGTATGGGGCACACTGGAAGCACATGATAATACGTCACCTCAAGGTTGTGAACAATATGTTGCCTGCGACCTTTCTTAACTCCTCGTTAGACTAACGTGATTGCCTCAGTAAGCATATTTTGTTTTATTAACACCTAAGTACTTAAGGTGATCCCTAGAAGATGTGCGGATTTATCCGGAGACACAGTGATTTTCCAAGGCTATCCTCAGCATTTTCGTAAGTAACTTAAATGAAATGCTACGAAATTACGTCCAGTTTAGTTCCTCAAGTATCTTTCCCCATCAATTATTCGAACGAGATTTGATGGGTGATCTCTGACTTCTCAACAAGTGGCTCAAATTTCAGAGAAAACATTCGGAGCATAACAACTAGCACAAATACACTATCAGCAAAGAAGAATAAAGAAATAAGTAATTAAGTAATTCGTCTTTATTCGTGGCGAAGTTAGGGCTCCATGCCCTCTCTTACGCTAAACCACAGCATTAAAATCATACAATTCCCATTTACTTCGGATTTTGGGAATGGACCCACATAGTAGATACAATGACGCTCCATGGGATGAGAGACTTGATGTGAAGAATCCTAACCAACATTAGTGTTCAACGGAGTCTTGCTTATCATGCAAGTTTTACAAGTTCCTTAATCTCGCCGCCCATCGACTTCCAGATGAAAAATTCTCTGATCTTCTCTCTTGTCTTGAAGACACCGAGAAGTCCACCAACAAGGGGTTCATGATAACACTTAAAGGTCATAGGCACTAAAGTATTAAACATATCATCAAACAATCAAAAAATAGTAGGATTAATAGCAAATATGAATATTATAAAATAGAAATAATTACAGAATGTAGGCTACAACATGACAATATAAATGAAGACAACAACAATGATAGAAACAACAATTGTAATAATGAAAGAAGGAAATGCACTAAAAAACTATAATTCTCAAATTAATTTGTACTCTTCATTTTTAGGAACATACGTTTATTCACGCGTTTATTTAGACTTCACTCATTGCACAAGTCAGCTGGAAGCATTCAGCAAGTGATTTCGGCAATGTATCTTAATCAAATCTCCTACGAAAACGCAAATCGCTAATGTTAGCAGGGAGGATATTCCAGAGCCCAGCTGCAGTGACTACATGGGAGCGGTTAGATTTCGCACTAGTCAGCACACTATCATTCTGTGAAGGATCCTCGTTGTGAGATGAATCTGGCAGCCATCACTCCTGGAGAACGTTTCCATGGTTACATTCTAACTCCGCCCTGCCTCCTGTAAAGGCGGAAGGTACGTTGACAGGGGGGGGCAAACCAAGGGTTCACAGGACCAACAGGATGAGATGCGAGACTGCGCATGTGCCTTCACGGCGTTCAACCAATGAAGAAACACATAGTATTGAGTAATAACAGACTATAATAATAATAATAATAATAATAATAATAATAATAATAATAATAATAATAATATAATGATAAAATTATATTCAAATAAATCATGTTTTTCGAAAGAAGTCTGGCTACCGTGGTTCTTGTGTCAAGCGACGAACTTATTTTATATATTTATCGTATACCATGCATGAAAATTATTTATAATTCTACATCAAGATTACAAATGTATTGAAGTGCCTGTGGTGTGTCAAGGAAGAAGTCTCTTAATTCACCATTGTAAGACATTTGTGGGCATACAGCGCCACACTCACAACATGCTGAAGGTCTTTACTTCCACTTGTACAGGAGATCCCCACATACAGCGTGGTTGGTCCGAATTCTATATAATTTTGACCAGATCTTTCTAGTTTGAATGAACCCTGGCACCTTTTCAGTTATACAGGGCACTTCTGAACTCTCTGTAGGGGAAAACTATTTCCAATCATGAGACCATCTCTCAGCCAGATAGGTGCAGATAGGTGGATGTCTTGAACGTAATCGTTTCACATGTAGATCGGCAACGTCACCATGAATAGGTAGTTGTTTGTTGGTCTGGATCTTCCGATATTCTCTCATCAGAATGTAGTCTCGCCGAAAATAAGGTGGAGGGATGTGGCTGAGAACAGGGAGCCATTGTGTTGGGGTTGACATATATGTTCCTGTAATCATGCGCGTGGTGTTATTCAGCTGCACATCTATTAACCTTACATGATCACTGTTTATCCACACCGCAGAATAATACTCAGCGACACAATAAACTAAACCTAAAGCTGAGCAACGGATAGTAAAACTTACATATAATTGCATGCAAGCTCTGGGAAAGCATTCTTTCTGATTATATTAGACATGTTTGCGAAATTAATAACTGGTTTGACAAAAGGCAGTTATGGTTTAGGAAAGGTTATTCCACTGAAGCTATACTTGTAGGATTCCAGCAAGATATAGCAGATATTCTGGATTCAGGAGGTCAAATGGACTGTATCGCATTGACCTATCTAATAAATTTGATAGGGGGGACCATAGGAGACTACTGGCAAAAATGAGTGCAATTGGACTTGATAAAAGAGTGACTCAATGGGTGGCTTTCTAGAAAATAGAACTCGGCGAATTAGAGTAGGCGAAGCTTTATCTGACCCTGTAATAATTAAGAGGGGAATTCCTCAAAGCAGTATTATTGGACCTTTATGTTTTCTTATATATATATCAATGATATGTGTAAAGAAGTGGAATCAAAGATAAGATTTTTTGCAGATGATGTTATTCTGTATAGAGTAATGAATAAGTTACAAGATTATGAGTAACTGCAACGTGAACTCGATAATGTTGAGAGATGGACAGTAGGCAATTGTATGATGATAAACGGGGTTAAAAGTCAGGTTGTGAGTTTCACAAATAGGAAAAGTCCTCTCAGATTTAATCACTGCGTTGATAGCGTAAGCGTTCCTTTTGGGGATCATTGTAAGTACCTCTGTGTTAATATAAGAAAAGATCTTCATTGGAGTAATGCCATAAATATGGTTGTAAATAAAGGGTACAGATCTCTGCACATGGTTATGAGGGTATTTGGGGGTTGTAGTAAGGATGTAAAGGAGAGCGCATATAAGTCTCTGGTAAGACACCAACTAGAGTATGTTTCCAGTGTATGGGACCCTCACCAGGATTACTTGATTCAAGAACAGGAAAAAATCCAAAGAAAAGCAGCTCGATTTGTTCTGGGTGATTTCCGACAAAAGAGTAGAGCTACAAATATTTTGCAAGTTTGGGCTGGGAAGACTTGGGAGAAAGGAGACGATCTTCTCTAATAAGTGGTATGTTCCGAGCTGTCAGTGGAGAGATGGCGTGGAATGACAACAGTAGACGAATAAGTTTGAGTGGTGTGTTTAAAAGTAGGAAAAATCACATTATGAAGATAAATTTGGGATTCAAGAGAAGAAATTGGGGTAAATATTGGTTTATAGGAAAGGGAGTTAGGAATGGAATAACTTACCAAGGGAGATGTTCAATAAATTTCTAATTTCTTTGCTATCATTTAAGAAAAGTCTAGGAAAACATCAGCTAAGAAATCTGCCACCTGGGCGACTGCCCTAAATGCAGATCAGTAGTGACTGATTGATTGATTCAATGATTGATTGATTGATTGATTGATTGATTGATTGATTGATTGATTGATTGATTGATTGATTGATTGATTGATTGATTGATTGATTGATTGATTGATTGATTGATTGATGACCCCAAGTGGTACCACATAATTTCCGCAGGATGTTGTTTCTTGTCTTCATTTTGGTAGCACTCGTTCGTAGATGAAGGAACGGTGTTATAAATGGCAAGACTTGAAATAATCCAGCATTGGTTGATTTGGACGTAATATTTTTGCTAGTACTTCAGTGTCTCATTAACACAATGAAGGCTTTCAACGATACAAGGATGGGAAAGAAGTAAGAGTGGGAAGGAATATGCTGTGGCTTTAATTGATATAGACCCGCAGCATTTGTCTGGTGTGAAAATGAAAATCCATGAAAACCAATGGTGGGATTCGAACCCTCAGCCTCCCGAATTGGACATAATATGAGAAAGGAGGCGGACATGCTGTAAGGTGGACATCTGGGAATTGGACGTAATTACAGTGGACATATGTGTAGTTTGGGTTCGAGTAATTAACGGAAAGAATTTCCAGCAAAGCTGTGAGTGAAGTTCCTTAATTGGTGGGATGGAGATGAGTGATGCATCCAGGAATCTGATACCCATTCCCTTCAAGTCTAATTAGTGTTAATATCACGAGAGATTGTAGGTCAATATTTTAGCCATCATAGCTTGCTACTCAGATAGTAGAGATCTGGCTTTCTGACTTCAATTTTCTCGATCCCGGTTCAGTTCAATGGCATTTGAAAGTGTCCCAATGTAGTAAAATATCTGGCACCTTGGTATCTCTGACAACCGTAAAAGTAGCTCTTGGCATGTAAAGAAAATGTCAAAGTCTTGCTGCAAATTTTTCAATTATACGGGGTGCGTGTTTTAATGCCTCTGAAATGTTCATTATTTTACCTGAAGAAGTTCCAGAGATCAAAGCATTTAAGTTTTTTACCTTTTTATCAGTGATATAGGACATTTCAGCTCCCCTTAAGAAAACTAGGAGTGTGGTGAAGTGAACGCACTTGGTTTCACTTAGTACTTTCTGTCATTACCATACTTGCAGGTTTCTCTCCAAGGTCTGAGGCAATAGATAGAAGCATCACAATATAAAACGGAACGCTGTGCGTTTCCAAGGACGGTGTATAGTTCATTTTCTCGTCCTCTTGTATTGCAACCAATTTCAACCGGTGTGCAATCACGTACAGTGTGCTGCCGTCATAGAGTAGAATCATTCTCTATCATTCCACGGATGTATCGTTTATTTCCCGGTACAATGTTCTCACCTCCTTGACTGCGATCACAACAGGTTTGAGGTGAAGACTTTCCTTGTTTCATTCTTCTCGTATGTCACATCTAATCTTGACGCGGTCCACAGAATCATTCCCATAATAATGTGTAAGAATGGTAGCGCAGGTCAAAGGGATTTAGAACTAAAAAATAGACACATTTTGACAGTTTAAGGTTACCATCCCCGGAAGAAATGTGCAATTCCCCGTTTAAAACGATCCATCATTTAAAGAAGTCATTTGTTCGTGAAATATTTTTTTATGTTTCTAAGGTATAGCTAAAATTACACCACTTCCACTTGAAACCGCTACATGTACAATAACAAGGGATACAACAGGCTTTGTTTTCCATTATCTTCTAGAGTCAGTTGGTATCATTAAGAAAAATGTGGCTCCCTAGAGGGAGATACATGCATTTTAATTCAGTATCCAGGGGCCACGGTTGTGTGGAAAGACAAACAGCTCTCTTCAAACGCAAAACAAAGCGACAGAGCACGCCTTCTTTGCACTCAACAATACAATATACGTTATGTGCCAAGAAGTGAGAAAGCCAAGGGATGTACCTAACTTCGTAGATGTCATTCATGAGAATCAAGCATGCAGAGCAATTACGCCTCCATACAGGCGGTTAAGGCACCATAAAATGAAAGGTATAGGTACTAAGTGAAACAGAATGGTTACCTCCATACCCGCCTGCCCTTCCCTTCAGGAAACTGACCTGGAGCTCATTCTTGGTACAGGCAAGTGAAGACGTAGGACTAAGTGCCTCTCTGTCCATGGAAGTCTACTATTTCAATTTTTACGAATTACTTTCGGGGAATCGAACGCATTTCCAGGAAAGCGTTGACAACCATAGAAGAATTTTGATCTGAATAGCAGAAATGACGCTTTTGAGCAGAGAGCTGACTGCTTGTAGGAGAATTTCATGAAGACACAATCTTGGAAACACTTTGGTTTAATCCCTTTTGTTTTCTTTCCCTTCCATTCTCGAGAGTAAACTTTAGTTTGAGTTTGAATCAGCTTTTCCTGACCATTCAATTTTAAAGAAAAGGTGAGATGCTCGCCTCTATCAGTGAATGATTTCTTGAGCTGAGTCTATCCCTCGATAGTTTTGTCTATATGATATTCATATTTTTTCTTTTATATTCCAAGAATCGTCCTGTTCTGTGAGTACACTGTGATTTTGATCCCTATAGTGCACGAACGGAAAGCTGAATAAACGTGTCTATCCTACTCCTTTCAGCACTTTAAAGCAAAGGCAAGGCACCTGATTTCATTGTATTTCATTTAAATCCCTGGTCAGAAGCCGATTAGAGTACAGTTCTAGTGTATAAGACACTCACCGAGATTACTTGATTCAAGAAATTGAAAAGAAACACAGGAAAGGAGGTTGATGTGTTCTGGGTGATTTCATACGAAAGACGATTGTTAGGAAACGGTTGGAAGCTTTGGGCTGGGAAGACTTGGGAGTAAGGACACGAAAAACTCTATTAAGTTGTATGTTCCGAGCTGTGAGAAGAGAGATGGCGAGGAATGACAGTCAGTTGAGTGGAGTTCTTAAAAGTAGGAAAATCATAGCATGAAGATAAAGATGGAATTCAAGAGGAAAATTAGGGAAAAATACACGTTTACAGGAAGGGAAATTATGGGTTGGAACGATTTACCAAAGGATACGTTTCATACATATCGGACTTCTTTGTAAACATTTAAGAAAAGATTACATGAAAAAACGATAGGGAATCTGCCACCTACGTGATAGCCCTTTATGAACGTTAGTCTTGATTGATTGATTGCTTGATTGATTGATTGATTGATTGATTGATTGATTGATTGATTGATTGATTGATTGATTGATTGATTGATTGATTGATTGATTGATTGATTGATTGATTGATTGATTGATTGATTGATTGATTGATTGATTGATTGATTGATTGATTGATTGATTGATTGATTGATTGATTGATTGATTGATTGCTTGATTGATTGATTTATTGTTGATTGAAATTGTTATTTACCATATTTTTGTTCAATTAATAGGTAGTAGCAGAATAGTTAAGTAACAGCTGACTTTTGAGATGACGATAACGATTTTTCAAATTGGTGGGATGGCAGCGCTGGTTCTGGGTGAATTGGTTTTGATTATCGTTTTAAGGGGAAGTACATATGGACAAGCACCCTCTATTAACACTAATCAAACGGAAAAAGGAACAGGGCCAAACATCTGAAAATGAAGGTATCGGCTAAAAAAGTCAAGGGCACGAGCGTGTGAAAATGACTCATCAGTTTTGGAAAACCAAATACGGTCAAGGTCGGAAAAGAACAAGAGGTGACCAAGGGAGATCGGACTGGATAGATGAAGATGAGGAGTCTGACACAATTAAGTGGAAGTAATGTCATGACTCAACTAAGGCTAGCGTACTCGAGCCTCTGGAGCCCCTCTTAGTGGCCTCTTGCGAGAGGCCCCCTCCCAGAGGGTTACTGGAGTGAACTGGAAAATCTTTGTCTTTCAATAAATGAAACTGAAGTTGATAGCGTATGACTCAGTGCACCGACTGACTCAGGGCCTGTGAAACTACCACGAATGGAATATTCAGTTCTCTAGGGTGAAATGAGGAGAGCCTAGTCATGGTCATCCATCAGTACTTCACATCACAGCCTGCACGGTTGCTAGGTAACATCCCGTCACGCGCTTTCTATCCCTAATTTGAGATGATCAGCAGCCGTAAGACATATTTATGATGTGTGTCTTACTACAGAGGCCGTAACAGAAGAAGAACAACAACAACAAGAAATGGAGAGGGATAACGAAAACGTTTGATGAAAGCCAGAACGCACAAGGGGCTCTTGAGCTGATTATGTCGTATCGTAGGCGAGTAAGACTGCCAAAGTTTAATCACTGTTACATGAACCGCACAGTGGGTGTGTTCTCATCTTACCTGTCATTCATTTCACAACAACTTTCCACAATGAATGGCCGGACGTAGAAGTCGGTGGAAGAATTCCAATTCACTCGTTACCCTTTGACACTCCGGTTGGAAAGGGGCGTTAAGGAATCTGCTCCTCTGTCACGATGGAGGACTATTCTTGTAGCTCGTGAGAACCTGTGTGACTCACTTCTTCCTCAGGTAGATTTCTTTGCTGGACTTCTCGGAATCCGGAAATTCTCCTCTGTGTTCCTGCCTCCACCGCAGAGTAACCTTACCCATTTTTGATGGATGATGTGGAGGCAACATTCACAAGCAAAGATGTTTAAGCAGATATTTTGTGTTTCGAATCTTTGAAAATATGCACATGTTATAATTCTGATCGAAAATATATCTTTCTGAAAGCCTCTTGTAAGTTTCCTTCTTGTACTGTTCCCACTGCGTCTATTTTAATCAATGTCGGCCTCAAGAATAATGTCAGTGTGATTTTAGTGTGATTACCTGCCAGCCCTGGAGAGCCGAGCTCGATTCCCGGCTCTGCCACGAAATTTAAAGTGATACGAGGGTTGCAACGAGGTCCACTCAGCCTCGGGAGATTAAGTCAGTAGAGACGGATTCGATTCCCACCTCAACCATCCTCAAACTGGTTTCCCACATCTCTTCCAGGGAAATGCCGGGATAGTACCTAACTTAAGGCCACGGCCAATTCCTTTCCTCTTCTTTGCCTGTGCCTTCCAATCTTCCCAACCCCCAACAAGGCCCCTGTCCAGCATACCTGGTGAGGTCGCCTTGGCGAGGTACTGGTCCTTCTCCTCAGTGTATAACCCGACCCAAAGTCTCATGCTCCAGGACACTGCCTTTGAGGCGGTAGAGGTGGGATTGCTCGCTGAGTCCGAGGGACAAACCAACCCTGAAGGGTAAACTGATTAAGAAAGAAAGAAAGAAGGAAAGAAAGATAAAAGTACATTAAAACAGACATGAAAATAAATTCCTTAAAACGCTATCTCATTTTAATAATAATAATGCAAACAATAATAATAGTTTTACGTAATACACAGTTCAAAAATTAGAACATGTTTCTGGATGTATGCTATGCTCCACAAAACAATACCTCATACCCAGGTATATTACCAACTAAACCTTTATTCTTTACCGTTGAAGTATACGAAAGAACATCGATGGATTCGTGTTCATTTCTGAACACAAACGGAAATGTCCAAATAGGGGCGAAAACAAAGTGATAACAGTCTTCCAGGGTGGATTTTTATCACAGTTGGAGAGCTCCAGTATGGTGTATATCCTCCACGAGCATTTATCACAGCTTGGCACCTATGTAGCACGGTCCGTATAAGTAGACGGAGGTCACGTTGCGGTATTAGGTCCCATTCTTCAATGAGAGCCTGTTCAAGATCTTGGAGAGTCTGTTGTCGAACAGGACGCCACCCACGAACACTTATGCCAAGCCTATCCCACACATGCTCGATGGGATTAAGGTCAGGACTCACTGCTGGCCATTCCATCTCTTGAATGTCCAGTTCTCGCAAGAAAGCTCTGGTGATGCGCGTTACATGAGCCCTGGCATTGTCGTGCATAAGTACGAATTCAGGGCGAACACCGTATGCAACAACCAACACATGCTGTAGCAGTATCTGCTCGATGTACCCGTCAGCGGTAAGATTACCACGGACGACGACAAGATCCGTACGGCCACCAATACTGACGCCACTCCACACCATCACACACAGAACTTTGTCCGAATCGGTCGCCTTCCTGGACAGCATTTGGCATGTACTGCTCACCACGCCGTCTCCATATACGTTGACGTCCATCACGCTGTGTCAGGGGAAATCTGGACTCGTCTGCCAACAGCACAGGCCTCCATTCGCATTGGCGAAGTTGCCAGTTGACGTGCGTACGGGAAAACAGAAGGCGAGTTGCGCGATGTTGCTGCGTTAAACGGAGCACTCGAACAGGACGTCTGGGTCGTAAGGATACTTCTTTTAGCCTGTTCCTTACTGTCTGGTCAGACACCGTGACTCCAGTGGCCCTCCTGAGGTCTGGTTGCAGTTCTCTGGTAGTTGCTGAACAACGCCGCAACGCACAGGTGGTCAGATATCGGTCATCCTGTAGGGTTGCCATGCATCCCTTGTCGAACACCCCTTATGAACTGACCTGTCTCACTGTAGCGATTCCACAAGCGTTGAAAGAAGGGGAAGAGTTTTATACCAGGTTTTCGGAGACGCTAAAGTCCAAAGTTATGTCCCGTGGGAGTTCTTTTACGAACCTGTAAATCTGTCTATACGAGGCTAGCGTATTTGAGCACCTGGAACACCATCGGACTGATCCGGGATCGAACCTGCCAAGTTGGGCTCATAAGGCGAGCGTTTTATTGCCTGAGCGGAGCTAGTCGTTTGACCCGAACAGACCCCAGTAATATAAACTCATTCCCACTGTATTTAAGTTTTCTTAGAGCTGATGACCTAGCTGTTACGTCCATTTAAACAACAATCATCATCGAAGTTCGCTCAATACTCGAAGCGCATGAATGTTCACATTACACGTCAGTCATAAGTAAAAATCCCTTTGGAAATATGAATCGAATTACCCACGAATTCAAATTAAACTAATCACACACCGTACTTACCCGAATTCGAAGTGATTCCTACTTCTTGAGAAGTTCCTTAAGTTTAAATGACACTAGAATATGGTGACACATTAAATAATAGGCCATGACACAACATCGTAAATAAATACTTCAAAAATTAAAAGAAAACATCAATCATGACGCTATAAACATCAATTAACAGCCAGGATATTTGCTATGTTTACTTACATTATTCGTGTAATATTTACAAACTTCTAAAGTTCATTTATTGATTGAAACTGATAAATCACTACTATTTTGTTGTTTCTCCGTAGCGAAGCATAGCCTTAGTTGCCTAATCCACTTGCAGTTAATGGTGGACATTTTACAACGTGTCCCCAAGTACGAGTGTAATGTCTCATTTCGTCCCCTAACAGCTGTCGTGGAATTCTAGATTTAGGCCTAATGAGCTGATTTTCTCGATTAACAAAACTCAAAGTTTACTAACTAGGGCTTTCCAACAAGTACATTTCCGTTTCCAGCACTGCCCCGATTTTATGCGTCTACAAGTTTCCTATTCCACTGAGGAAGCATTCTATCATGCAGAACACAAAACCTCGTAATATTTACTACTGCACCTTGCACTTACTAACTTGCTACAGACACATCACTTTATCACACTCAAAAACTATTTCTACAATCTGGAGGAACATGTTTAGTTATTTTCTCCGTGTTTACTGGAATTTCCCCGCTTTTAGACACTAACTTCACGGTGACGTCTTATGCATGTGGCACTCTGTCCCCAGGTCTCTGTTCTGCGTTACGGAGGTCCACATAGCAAGTTCGTTCATGGGGAACACTTCGCAGGCTGATTTCCACGGTGTTCATTGCAATACGGCTGCGGGCACTGACTGCAATTTGGCGTATTCATTCGCCTCTTCTTAGAAGGACATATCTTCTGTCATTAAACTAGAAATGAATTCCTCATTGCAATCTCGAGCTGTTAGCCTATGGCATAAGAAACTCACAAACCTTCAGAAATTCAGAGCAAAGTGACATTTCAAGAGCACTGAAATAGCTCATCCACATTTGATTGCACAATTCTTTACTGAACGACGTTACACGCCCAGTATTTCAATTTTAAATTGTTTTCAATAGAAGGGATTCCTGATTAGTAACTCTTTTATCCTGAATTAATTCTACAGAATTATCAGTAATCAAATGACTATGATCAGTGGACAATGAGATGAGCTATGTAGGAATGGGTCACTCTTGCTGACTTTTTAGATGTATTGTGACTGGCTAAAGGTCCTACCTTAATTCCACCCCATATCCCTGTAATTTTAATTTATTGGTTAATCAACATACGTGTTGATAGAAGAGATGGGTAAAGATTACTCTATTAAAAAGGAGACAGAGAGAGTAACTACCTGTACTGTTAGGACTGGTAACCCTGTTTACTGTATTTCTTGATTTCGGGTTTCCATATTTCTTTTTTCATCAGGACACATACTATGTGTGACAACAACGATACTGAATTTTACAGAAACGCCCGTAGAGTAATATTACAACTAAAGAAATCAATTATTCGTATAGAAATACCTGCTTGAACACTATTAAAACTCTCACTTCAAGGGACGAAGTTAGAACACTTTTACAAAGTTACTCAAAATGGGCTAGGCTGACAATCAGGAAGAACAGAAGTGCGGGTGCAGATAGCCTTGATAATACCTGTTATGGTATCGTTGCGTGTATTTCGGAGGATACTTAAGCCTTTCAAAGTATGCCAGGTATATTTTATAATACCTCCCTTGGTACCAAATAACAATCCTTTTAATTCACTTAGATATGGCAGGAATGGTTCATAAATATATTTCTTTTCTGAATCAACTTCAGTCGCCTCTCTATGTCTCTTCCAGAACGTACGGTTTCATCTAACATTGCAGGAGTGTGTTTTGTTGAATTAATAGAAATGAAGTCAGATCTTCTATCAGACCACGTATAAAACACACAGTGAACTTCTTTGTAAACTTGTCACCTCATTTCTATTAATGCCGAAGGCAGAGCTGATCCAGTCCTGTGATCTTATCTGAACTCGTTGTGACTCCTTCGGGGATACATGAATGGTGGGACCGCCGACCATTTATGGCCCCATGTCCCACGGCAACTTGTTGGTAATTTCTTGTTTAATAGCAGTATCACAAGACGTTGTGTGAGCAGTGTCGTTGCGACGTTAATCCTACTCTTCTGGTATTTAAGGTAAGAATGGCGGTTATTCCTTCGCAGTGTCTTAATGTTTCATTATGAATGTGCTGAATCTTGCATTTATCCGCGAAGCAATTTTCTGAAAGTCACTGGCTACTTACGCTGAGGTTTAATAAATTCGCTGCTTTCTCATCATGTGATAAGAGACGAAATGTAACACGTTATCTCGGTCATAACGTATCTGGTTCCGAAACTAAGGAAATTGCGGTTAACTTCGGAGTATGCAGAGACAGTGAAACATAGGTGTTACAGCTTTCGAGAGGAGATGGGGAACGAGACAGGGAGTTATTTCTTCCGTGAAATTTCTAATGGAACTGAGTTTTCTCTTAAAAACCGTCATCGATATGCATTCTGTTACCTTAGATTTAGAAACACCGTTGTCATATTGAAACAATAGAATCTCGGAAGGGAGCAACTTTGGCCCCATGGTCGTAGTGGTGGAAGAAATAGTTTTTTAAGGGCCAAAGCAGTGACTGTTGACATCATTACAGAGAGCTTGGCTGCCCGATGGACGATGACGGGTCTGTAGATGTAGTGGTGGCAGAACTGTGCACGTTTATTTCCGGTAAAATATCAACTATGTGATGAAACTCCAGGCAAATTCAATGTAATATTACACTACACGTATCGATAACATACTCTGTATTTCGTACTACAATGTATATATTTGTTCTGCTTCTTCTTCTTTCTTCGATTTTGGCCATCTAAGGACCGCGAAAAGTAACCCTGTGAATTCATCTTAATCCTTATTTTCTTGACTTCCAATAGTTATTCTTCCTTTCACTTTGCTGTTTCCTCCTCTTTTGTGTCCAAATGTTATAAATACCTTTCCTCTTTTCCTTCTCCTAAAAACCCTTGAAGTTTTGTATCAATCTTCTGAAAGTTGTTCTGTCTTGTATTACATCGTCTGTTGTTTCAATCTCTGTCATATCCACTGGCTGCCATTCTTGCTCTTGTAGACATGGTTAAACACACGTTTTGTCAATCCACTGTTATCCATCCTCATTCTGTGACCAAAAATTTAATTCACCTCTTTCTGCTCGTGTCTGACAGCCTTTCATTTTCTTCATCCTTGTATAGATCTTCATTCCTCCTATGTCTAAACTCTCCTTCCTTTGTTTACAGTGGTCCCCAATTTTTCCTCAATATTTTCCTTTCTTTTTTTCTCTTTCACTTCTGTTTCACCAGTTTTCATAGAGAACATGCATTTCGTGGCATTCAGAGTTACATTTATTTATTTGTTATTTGCTTATGTATTATTTATTTATTTATTTATTTATTTATTTATTTATTTATTTATTTATTTATTTATTTATTTATTTATTTATTTATTTATTTATTTATTTATTTATTTATGTCAGCGCATAGATCTCATTGCCTGGATTGTTCGAGGACACGCTCATCTAGGGCGGTAAGCTACATGTATCGCTGTGTGAAGGTACTGTCGGTGGGTGTAGGTGTAATTCCACGGACTAGGAATGGAAAGTAAACAGCCGTGACATTGAGAAAGATATCATCTCGGCATTTGCCTGGAGTTCAAATCCAAGGGAAGACATTTACTGGATGACCGACGGGGGATTCGAACCTAATTGCCTCCCCAGTACAGAGCTCGCCGTCCTGCAATGCTCTGTTCGTTGAGATACTTCTTCTCACAACGATATTAATTTGGAAAAAGACGACTTAGGTCCGCAGTGTCTGCCCGCAATCCGGGGAGCTGGTGATAACTGGGCTAACAAGTGGGATTATTAGCCACAGTCATTGACTGGAGAGCCACCCTCCTGCTTGTAAAATACAAGCTTAAAATATCTGATATGACTTAACAGGGGCACTCACTTGTCCACCAACATCCAGGTTTTGATAAATCACTATTCTTTACCTTTACTCAGACATGTGAAATAGGGCAACATCAGTTGCTGGAGTTTCGGGTTTTCGATTGCGAGCATCCAAAGCGTCATTATTTCGTGGTTATCTTCTCATTGACTCCCTTAACGCCAAGATACTTTTCTTCTAATCAAGGTGTGAAAAACGAAGCCATCTCCATTCAGGCCATGAAGGATGTTGTAGGAGGGAAAGGTAAAAGCTTGCACTATTTGTAACCTACGAAAGGACTCTTCTTGCACCTAGATCCCAGGAAGATTTCAACTCACTCCCCGCAGTCAACAAAAAATTCTCATAATCAAAAAATCAATCCCCATATTAAAGAGTATAAAAATACTACCATTATGACGGATTTGTCCGGAGAACTCCGTCCCTATGATCCTAAATTACGAGGATTAAATTCAAATGTGCCTACGTATGGGGACATGTCACTACGGTTGGCAACACTACTGATCACTGCATTACGTGGTTATAGATTTCAAGAGTGTCAGCATTTACTGGAATGGGTGTGGAATATTGCTGTTAGTATTAGGAAATAAAACTGAGGACAATCATGGTCAGCACTGGGCTCCGATCAGTGAAGCTCTCCAGTCGTATCGAGCTGATTGGGTACTTTTTTCTTTCTATGTTGCTATGTTAGAAATGATGATGACCGAGAACTGTTTTCAAATCACATTTCCAGTACGGTAATGGTCACCTGCACCCACTCCAACAAAGAGTCCACTCCTTGTTCGCGACGTTGTTAATGGGTGTGTGATTTAAATATGAAAGAGGAATATTGTATGTGAAATTTACTAGCTCGATAACTCCCTATGTGTATCCGTAATCCGGTACAGCCCTTAAAACTGCCAAAGGTAGTGTGAATTCTGAAAGGTGAAGAAGTCAATTCAGCACTCCTTGTCATACGATGTCCGGAGATGAAAGATCTCTGATGACGCGTTTTGGTCTTAACCCGACAAAAGTATGTAATTCAAATTCAGGCATAGATCAGTCAACACATATCCAGTTTCTGTACGTCTGATAGAGTAATGCGGTACGTCAAAATTGACTCGCGGGCAGCTTAAAAGGAACCAAATTAAAATTTCTGCATGCGGCACCTGATGCCTTATGACTTGTTATTATTATTATTATTGTTACCGTGTTTTTGTGGTAGTTAGAGGTGAAAGAAGGTGCGGGGTGGTGAACAGGTCTCAAGCTACGAAAGTAAAATTAATTTAAAATTTAACAAGGTTATATTTTCTTTTCAAACTCAGAAATAACAAGAATGGCAGGTACAGAGTAGCAAGGCAACAAAGAGCAACAATAGTATTTACAAGTTTTGGGCTTCGGGCCCCGAACTTCCAATTCTCGAGCAGTTAGCCCGAATTTACATGTACATAAGGTTTAGCAAAGGGGCAGAAAACCCCAATCATGCCCAGGAGCACTTGCTCCGAATTACACAGTAATACCTCCTAGAGGCACACAGAAACAAATTGCAAAAGAGCGATCCGCTCTCAAAGTTTTGAGCCTATCACAAGGCCACACCTAACTCTACCTTCAAGCTGTCCCCTAAGGACGTAAGCACAGGGGTAAAATACCCAACCTACTGAGGTCTATTAAGCGATAAAAGGATAATTACATGACCTCTAAAATACCAAGTTGAGAGGAGGCGAACTGCACTCCTAATACATTTGCTTTTAAAACCTAATCTGGCTCTAGGCCACAAATGCAAGGGCTAATCCCATACTAAAGAGGTGACTTTAGAAAGAAACAAATTTACATAATGTTAAGGAAGAATAGGTTGAGAAAATAAGTTCACCTCAAAACAATATGAGTGGGAGCTCGAGAGGGTTAAGCACTCTCTATCCCAATATGTAGTTTAAAAGATAGAATAGATACAAGTTTCTTTACATTTTAAGGAAGGTTACATAATGGAAAAACTTCGGACCCGCCCCGAGAGTTAAACTGCTGAGCAAGCAAGAAAAGAAGTAATTAATCGGCCATTACCTGGTTGTTGACTGCCGCCGAAGAAAGAGGCGCTTCCCGCCCCCTGCTATGTACTTTACACACTAAAAGATGGAACAGAAGTGGCGCCGAGACCCTAAAATCAGCAGTTTATATACTCTCGCGGAAAGTTCGAGGCGTTTTAGGAAGGAAAACACCCGCCCACAATCTTTTATTGGTGGTTAAAGAAAACCCCTACACAAGATGAAGAAGAAACACATCATTGGTGGAAAATTAATTAAAGAAATTCGGGATTGGCTAGATACAAAACAAGGGAAAAGAGAGGGGTATACAGCCAACTTAAACAATAACAGAAAGAAATTTAGCAAAGAACAAACTTTTGAAATTAAATTTTCTCCAAAAAACAGTTCTTTCACTCCGCACTAGGGTGCACTATTGTTGATCTTCAGTAGTGTCCTCTAGAAGAGAAAGTTCACACTTCTTACTACAAGCAAAACAAAAATACGTCGAAAATGACACAGTTCAAAAACTCCAAAATTTCCAGGTAGTGACATCTTCTGAGAAAGTAGAAAATTAATACCGTAGATAAAGTTCAGACTTCCTCCAGCAGAGGAGTTTCAACTGGCGCAAATTTTAAATAAGCGGCATGGAGGTGTACCGCCCGGTACAATTATTATTATTATTATTATTATTATTATTATTATTATTATTATTATTATTATTATACCAACGTATTACCAGCTTAGTAAGAGATAACATTTGTATAAATAAATAACAGCATTTTCATGAAGATAATATTTTCCTATCATCCTTTTTTATTTTTTTTAATGACGTTTCCTGAATGCCGGTACAGTTACCAGTGAGGAAGCGCTGCTGCTTGCCTAGCTTCCAGGTCATGGTTGCACGACCGCGCATGCCCCGACATCACATCCACGTGCACTGAGTAGCTCACGTCTACTCGTGCTAACTTGTGATGAGGCTGAGCACAGCCAGTAGTGGAGAGATTTCGTTGCCGAATGCGGACACCAGCAAGGGGGAACGCAGAACTAGTCTAGGTCGTGCAGCCATGCCGCAGCGCTTACCAACTGCTAGTGTGGCCAGTGTACCAGTTTTCAGAGAACGTAATTAAAAATAGTCCTCGAGCTAAGGGAACCAGTGATTGAAATCCCCAACCTGACCAGGAATCGAACCCGGAGTCCTATGAACCGAAGACCATTCAGCTAAGGAGCGGGAAGTATAATACTGATGGTATATGTGACTAAGTTGTTTCAATTGCTATCGATTTTAGGAGACGCTGAGTTGTCAGCAGGGACGGAAATGAAGAATTTGCGAACAGGACTCAGATAGCATTTGCATTTCTTCACAGATTTATGGGCATTATATATAAATTAATCCACCTCGGTGGTGTAGTGGTTAGTGTAATTAGCTACCATCCTCCGAGGCCCCAGTTCGATTCCCGGCTCTCCACGCAATTTGAAAACTGCTAGGAGGAATGGAACAGGGTCCACTCAGATTCGGGAGGTCAACTGAGTAGAGTGGGTTCAGTTCCAACCTCAGCCAACCTTGAAGTGATTTTCCATGGTTTTCCACTCCTTCTCTGGACAAATGTCGGGAAGGCCACGGCCACTTCTCTCCCTCTTCCTTGCCTATATCTGCCACTTTTCCCATCCCCAAACCAGGCCCTTGTTCAGCATAGCACGTGAGGCCTTCCGGGGGTACTGGTCCTAGTCCCCAGTTGTAACCACGATAAAATGTCTCACGCTCCAGGAAACTGTCCTTGAGGCGGTGGAGGTGGGATCGCTCGCAGTGTCCGGGAGAGAAACCAATCCTGGACGGTAAAATCTAAATGTAAATTAAAAAATCTTCTTTAGCTCTGCAGTACGATATTCGAACCGGAAATAAATTAAAAATAACACGGTATTTAAGTTCATTTCTACTCACTGCACTCTCTGTTTATGATACAAACTACTACGTTTATATCCGCGTGAAATGAGTAGAAAAACACAGACATTAAATGTGATTCAAACCTAGTTATGGATACTTTCGGACAACATTTTTTGACTAAGTATATTCGTTCCCCTGTTAGTGGTTGGGAATCCTCTAATGTTCGCAACAAATACGAGCTGTCCCTAGCGGAAATTTTCTAACTTTCCTAAAGAGAATCATTTTGTTAATTGCGGGCAGTGTGCAATGTTATTCAGAACACCTATTAATGTAATAGGGAAGACCATGTGATAAGACTTGTAAGGAAACAGTGAAGGTCTGAGGATCCGCAGTATTTCATCCGGTCTTTACAAGTAACAAATCTTAACGCTTCCTATGTGGTTACTCCAAGACCACAATCTCACATCCTTCAGTGTGCTACCAGCGATGGTACTCAACGTCGCTCTTCGAGAAACAAGACATCGCATGAATGAAACATATTCAAATGAATCAGGTGTCCTCATAGGGCCTACGTACAGAAAAAAGTAAATCCTGATCGGTATAGCAAGCACAAATCCGTGAAGAAACCAAGTGTTTAACAATGCGACAGATCGGAGGAAAGCGTAAAGCATAGACTACCGTTACACTTCACGGCATGACTGGTGCAGGCAACTTTTGGAGGGCGGCAATTTCTTTCAAATCAAGATATGCTTATGAATATTTGACTTTCTAGTCCACATTGTACTCGAAGTAAACTTTCAATGTATTAGAAGAGATGATAAGTACAGAATAAAAATAGTCAATCGGTCACCAGTGGTATCCGAACGCACAATCTTCCGATTTCACGCTGGATGTTCTTACCAGTTGCCACTAATCTGCATTTAGGGCTGTCACTCAGGCGCAGATTCTCAAACAGTTGCTTACCAAAAATGATTTCAATGAATTTTGAAATTTATCGGACATCTCCCTTAGTAAATAATTCCAGTCCCTAACTCCTCTTCTTACAAACGAAAATTTGACCCAATTTATCCTCTTGAATTCCAACTTTGCCTTCATATTGCGACATTTCTAAGTCTTAAAACTCTATTCAACCTTACTCGTCTACTAATGACATCCGACGTCACCTCTTCATCGACAGCTCGGAATATAGCGCTTAGTTGAGCAGCTCCTCTCCTAACCCCAAGTCTTCCCAGCCCAAAGAATGTTAAGCTACCATTTTGTCGAAAATCCCCCAGAACAAATCGTGCTTCTTTTCTCTGCACCTTTTCCATTTCTCGTATTAAATAATCCTGGTGTGGTTCCCCTATATTAGAACCATACTCACCGAGCGCGCGGCTGTGAGCTTGCATCCGGGAGATAGTAGGTTCGAATCCCACTATCGGCAGCCCTGAAAATGGTTTTCCGTGGTTTCCCATTTTCACACTAGGCAAATGCTGGGGTTGTACCTTAATTAAGGCCACGGCCGCTTCCTTCCAACACCTAGACCTTTCCCATCCCATCGTCGCCATAAGACCTATCTGTGTCGGTGCGACCTAAAGCCCAAGCAAAAAAAAAAGAACCATACTCTATTTAGGGTCTTACCAGTGACTTAAAAGCCCTCTTCTTTTCATCGTTACTACAACCACTAAATATTCTCATATGAAGAGTTCTGTAACCTTTACTTACTGTGATAATCTCAATGAAGATATTTGCTTATATTAACTTATCGGCACTTACATTCATCCCCAGGAAGCATTTTCACCCTATTTCGGTTGCCATCTGTATTAACTTCTTCATCAATATGAGCTGATAACCACGCGACTATGCTCTTCATTTCCGTGGATTGCCATTGTAAAACCATTAATTAAGGCCACAGGCGCTTTCTTCTCTCTCCTGTCCCTTTCCTATTCCATCGTCTTTTTCGGTGTGATGTAAAGCAAATATTGTAAAGTTTGCTCTCTATAAACGAAATAATGACAACAAAGATCATCATGGCAGAAAACTCGTCATCATGACGATCGAATACATTCAAGTTGTCAGGATGACATTCATGGAATTAGTAACAAATATTTACATTTGTGAATACCTCTGTTATCATAGCTCGTACAGTAAAATTGTGTGAGACATAAATGATCGGACTGCAGTTTCTATAACTTGTTGTGCGCCGTATTTGGATAAAACTAAGATTTCTGAAAGTATTTGGAAGTTAAAGAAAAAACACTGTTTCCACTGCCAAAATCAAATGATCATACATATGTCACCCGGTCATGGCCATCCTTCAACGGCTCTACCAGCCATAAGACAGCCTACACGGTTGCTAGGTAACATTGTCTGGTCATCCATCCTTAGCTTACAGTACAGCCTACACGGTTGCTAGGTAACATTGCCTGGCCATCCATCCTTAGCTTACACCACAGCCTACACGGTTGCTAGGTAACATTGCCTGGTCATCCATCCTTAGCTTACAGTACAGCCTACACGGTTGCTAGGTAACATTGCCTGGTCATCCATCCTTAGCTTACAGTACAGCCTACACGGTTGGTAGGTAACATTGTCTGGTCATCCATCCTTAGCTTACATCACAGCCTACACGGTTGCTAGGTAACATTATCTGGTCATCCATCCTTAGCTTACATTACAGCCTACACGGTTGCTAGGTAACATTGCCTGGTCATCCATCCTTAGCTTACAGTACAGCCTACACGGTTGCTAGGTAACATTGCCTGGTCATCCATCCTTAGCTTACAGTACAGCCTACACGGTTGCTAGGTAACATTGTTTGGTCATCCATCCTTAACTTACAGTACAGCCTACACGGTGCTAGGTGACATTGTCCGGTCATCCATCCTTAGCTTACAGTACAACCGTGTACGGTTGCTAGGTAACATTGCCTGGTCATCCATCCTTAGCTTACAGTACAGCCTACACGGTTGCTAGTTAACATTGTCTGGTCATCCATCCTTAGCTTACAGTACAGCCTACACGGTTGCTAAGTAACATTGTCTGGCCATCCATCCTTAGCTTACAGACAGCCTACACGGTTGCTAGGTAACATTGTGTGGTCATCCATCCTTAGCTTACAGTACAGCCTACACGGTTGCTAGGTGACATTGTGTGGTCATCCATCCTTAGCTTACAGTACAGCCTACACGGTTGCTAGGTAACATTGTGTGGTCATCCATCCTTAGCTTACAGTACAGCCTACACGGTTGCTAGGTGACATTGTGTGGTCATCCATCTTTAGCTTACAGTACAGCCTACACGGTTGCTAGGTGACATTGTCTGGTCATCCATCCTTAGCTTACAGTACAGCCTACACGGTTGCTAGGTAACATTGTCTGGTCATCCATCCTTAGCTTACAGACAGCCTACACGGTTGCTAAGTAACATTGTGTGGTCATCCATCCTTAGCTTACAGTACAGACTACACGGTTGCTAAGTAACATTGTCTGGTCATCCATCCTTAGCTTACATCACAGCCTACACGGTTGCTAAGTAACATTGTGTGGTCATCCATCCTTAGCTTACATTACAGCCTACACGGTTGCTAGGTAACATTGTCTGGTCATCCATCCTTAGCTTACAGTACAGCCTACACGGTTGCTAGGTAACATTGTCTGGTCATCCATCCTTAGCTTACAGTACAGCCTACACGGTTGCTAGGTAACATTGTGTGGTCATCCATCCTTAGCTTACAGTACAGCCTACACGGTTGCTAGGTAACATTGTCTGGTCATCCATCCTTAGCTTACAGTACAGCCTACACGGTTGCTAGGTAACATTGTGTGGTCATCTATCCTTAGCATACATCACAGCCTACACGGTTGCTAGGTAACATTGTCCGGTCATCCATCGTTAGCTTACAGTACAGCCTACACGGTTGCTAGGTAACATTGTCCGGTCATCCATCCTTAGCTTACAGTACAGCCTACACGGTTGCTAGGTAACATTGTCCGGTCATCCATCCTTAGCTTACAGTATAGCCTACACGGTTTTTTAGTTACATTTCCGTCACACACATTTTGTCGCGTCACGCCACACAAATTTTCAGATGAAACCCGCATAACACATTTTGTCAAAAAGGAAACTAATGATCGGGAACGTTTCCGAGATTGTAAGGAAGCCTTAAACAAGAAAGATTGAAAATGATATTTTGGACAACTACTTCTAATGTAAAGCTTTTCCATGCAGTCAATATTAACAAATAAAAGTGGCATATTTTGTCCCACTACTCCATTGTAAACTGACCCTGAACACTCTGGCAAACCCTGAGCATAATTACAGAATTTTCAGAAATTCTGTTCAGCCATTCTCCCGTGGTATCACCTCATACAGAAAAGCACAAATTGAACTTAATATATTTTTGACTTTTGTACATTTAATCCAGTTACAACGAGATATCAGTTAAATTTTAGAACTGCAAGAACAAAATTAACATTGTATTCGTATAGACTAGTTATAATATCTGACGTTGACGATAAAGTCACTTTGGATGCATGTGATTGCATTTTCGACGACCACTGAGCGCTTTATTGAGTTGGGACTTTAAGAATCTTTGAGTATGGTTCAGTGTCTTGACACTTGGATAATTCTCGTTCAATTCAATTTGCAATAATCCTTCAACATGTTTGCTTATTTGTACGTGACCGTACCCGACGAACTTTAAGACCAAAGTGACTGAGGCAGAAACTCAGGCTGGCCGAAAGGCAAACCTTCCTTCCCTTCCTATCAGTACGTCCTACCCAGCGCTAAGATACGTCGGGTTATTTATTTATTTATTTATTTATTTATTTATTTATTTATTTATTTATTTATTTATTTATTTATTTATTTATTTATTTATTTATTTATTTATTGTAGGAATGAACTCTTCTACAACAACGCACGTAATGTAAAGGAATAGCATTTCTCCATCGACCGTAACAAATCTGCATATGTGTGTCAGTTGCTATTAGGAATAGGACTGCAAATCAGTTTGTAATCTTTCATTGTAATATGCAAGCACACCTTATCATTTTGTGTTCTAACAATCCTAAACCTCGAAGGCAGATTTGAATCTTCAGGATTAATTATTTTATCATTTTAATCAGTTAATGTGCTATGTTGTAAATACAACCAGCAGTGAAATGCCCACGCATCGCATGCGCAGTAAGAGCACCGTACTGATGGTATTATTTATTATTTACAGCTGCGTAGAGATTATGTAACTCACCGCATGGGAAAATGTTTGCCCAATATATGAAAAGCTACCTATAGTGGAGTATTATGTTCGTTCGTTCGGAAGTGGATGTGAAAGCAAATTAAGTTTGCAACATGCCGCGCAGAAACATCGTGGATGTGTTTACAGAGCGGATCCGAGCAGTAGCCTTATGTTAAGAATTTCGGGCATGGTCTCTCCAAGTGGGAATGTATTGCGTCCACGAAATGGCCTCGCTCGGTTGCAGAAAGGTATTGACGAATGTGATTTTGTACACACGCTCTCAACCAGGTGTTACTGTGTCTTAAAAAATCGACTGTTTTCTGTAAATCGAACTTGAAAAGTGATTGATTGCGGTGGATAAACGTGTTAAAGTTCTGTATTGTGAGTGAATGTTGAGTATGGTGTACGAAGATCCTGACTGATTGAAACAATGTGTAGTTTTGAGGTCGAAAGTTACACTCGGTTGGATGGTTACAGCAACGAAAAATCAAACTGCTTCCTTAATAAAATAACTGATGAGTCCATTGCTAAAATGGGGCGAAACGCTGGTAATTTCACGAAAAAAAGGCCTGAGTAGCTTAAATGATTTAAACTGCTTCCTTGATTCTGAATGGCCAAACGTCGCTGAACAGAAAGCAGTACACGGTGAACGTTCAACGATTAGGTGTGCAGTGTCTAGGGACTAAGAAAACACGCTCAAGAAATTATATCGGCGTGCACTCTTTTTGTTCTAGAAAAGTTCATCGGTCAGATTCTGACCAGAACATTAGACAAACGAGCGCACATTTCGACAGCGAATTCTGCAAGGTAAAGCACATATTGGATCCACTCCTATACACTTGGAGGAGAAGTGATATTTTCCCTCAACCCATGCGTTGTGTAAAGGCAGAGTACGTCAGTGTTTCGTGGAATAACACTCAAGTCCGCGATGGTAGCCTTTCATACTAGCAAGCCTGCTACGATCCAGCCGGCTTTCTCTCCCAGCATCGCGTCTCTCATCTCTGGCACGGTGAGTCTAGAGTTAAACTTAGCCGGAAGATAGATCAACGGCGGGCATTTGGCAGTTCCGGATGAGATTCCTTCCAATAAGCTCGCTTCCGGTTGAGGCAAGGAATGTCAGCCAGGGTTGTACAGGTGTGTCCACCTCAACAATACGGCATATCTTGATGTCCTTCCCTTGGTTACACCACAATTATGTTGTTCTCATTGGACATAACAAATGAAACCACACCACTTTTCTAAGAATTACTTTCAATTTTATGTCACATTTTGAAACAAGTTAAAAATACGAAATAACACTCAGTCAGTCACTCACTGACCCACTCATCACGGTATCATAGTATCTTAAATCGATGAGAAATAAAATTTGGGACAGAGGTTCCGCTTAGGTCAGAAGTAGTGAAAAAAATTCAATTCCTAAAGGAAACCACACAAAAAGTGAGAAATGTTTGGGAGCGATATGGCACGGGCTGCTATAAACGTTCGTTGCTATGTCACTTGGTAGCTTTGATAGGTCACGGGCTCCTGTAAGTTTTTCTTTACCACTTGGCAGTTTTCATGTCTCATGCAGTGTCTTCTTCTGTGTTGTGGTGGACAGACCCTGTTCTGAGATGAACAGTTAGCAACTCTGTTTTCAGTTGTCTTTTCTGTTAGTGCAAAGTGAAGGATTCTACGTGTTTGATGCCGCAAGAAACGTCATAAATCATTGCTCATTTTTTAAATTTATTTAATTATACCGGTCGAATGTGTACTTATTGAGTGGAAAGCTGTTGCTTAATGTATGGTGGCTATCAGAGGATACAATAGGTTGTCCTTTTTTCTCACAGTGTTTCCCTGGACATCCAAAAAGCAAAAGGAAAATTTACTTTTAATTTTCCTACTTGCGGTAGAAAGACACAGTATTTGTTAAGAAAACAGAACTGCCTACCAGAGAGGGTAAATGCGTGCTCCATTCGTGCAGAAGGGCGCCGGTTCGAAATCCTCGTAATGAAGTCAAAACATTTATAAACGTCATTTCCCGCCTGGAGATAGATATCGTTTCCAGAATACAAGCTCATAGCAACACGACTCATAATCCATGCGCAACTAACTCGATGGACTGGACTAGGGTAGCCCTTGTCGTACACAACTCACAAATAAAATTAAAAAATATATGATAACGTACAAGGGGTGTCTCAAAAGGTATTTCATGAGACTTTTCTTAACAACTTCCTTGTCGTCGAACCACCACAGATAAGTCTTCTGGCGACGATGGAATAGAAAAGGCTGGGAGTGAGAAGGAAGTAGTCGTAGCCTTAATTAAGGTACAACCTCATGTGAAAATGGAAAATCACGGAAGTCCACCTTCAAAGCTGCCGAGGAATTAACCGATACTCCCCTACGTTTCAAGGGAAAACAGGCTGTAGAAATCCAGTCCCGTAAGAGTTCTTTTACATGCTGGCAGTCAGTGTCACGAATTTGTCCGCACGTCGAGTGGCATATACCTCAATTGGAACTGAGTCTGCTATCTTGGGAAAAGAAGGTCAATGACTAACTGATTGCGTCACCAAGGCAGACACGTCTATTCCAGTAAGTGTTTGTACACATAGCGTCTCGGCGGACCACTCTTCTGGAGGAACATAGCGCTGATAAAACGTCCTATCTACAAGTACAGCCTTGAAGCTACGAAGTTCACACATGATTATAAATAGTAGGCTAGAATGACAGTGTAAGGTACGAAAGGAAATGTCCTTTACCTTTCAGAAACACTGCATGCTCAAGAGCAGGTAAACTACAGGAGGAAATCATCCATTGACGTCATACCAATTCGATGAAGCCGATTCAGGTTAAGTTTATCAACTACTACAAGTGTGTAACCTCGCCAAGTCCCTCATTTCCCTGCGTGTCGAGTGCTGAGTGCTGCCTGCACGACCTCTGAACTACTGTACAACTCCCCTTTCGTCTCCACATCATGTGAAGGCTTAAAGGAGAGCATTATTATTATTATTATTATTATTATTATTATTATTATTATTATTATTATTATTATTATTATTATTGTCGTTGTTGTTTGCGTCATCAGTCCATCACCCTATCCTGTGCTAACCGTTTAATTTCTACGTAACTATTGCACCCTACATCTGCTCTAATCTGCTTGTCATATTCATACCTTGGTCTACCGCCTACACTTCTCTCAAAAACCAACTGTAAAAGTCCTGGGTGTTATAAGATGTGTACTGTCTCTTCTTCTCGTCAAATTTAGCCAAATCGATCTTCTCTCACCAATTTGATTCAGTATATCTTCATTCGTGATTCGATCTATCCATCTCACCTTCAGCATTCTCCTGTAACACCACATTTCAAAAGCTTCCATACTCCTTCGTTCTGAGCTAGTTAACGTCCATGTTTCACTTCCATACAATGCCATTCTCCAGAGGAAAGTCTTCAGAAACCTTTTCTAATTCCAACGTCAATATTCGAAGTGAGCAAATTTCTTTTCTTAAGAAAGACCTTCTTCGCTTGAGCTAGTCTGCATGTTATGTCCTCCTTACTTCTACCATCCTTAGTTATTTTACTGCCCAAGAAACCATACTCATTTACATCCTTTAAGACTTCACTTCCTAATCTAATATTATCTGCATAACCTGTCTCCGTTCGACTGCACTCCATTACTTTTGTTTCGGACTTATTTATTTTCATCTTGTACTCCTAGACTCCGTCCATACTATTCAGCAACTTATCGAGATCTCCTGCAAATATTATTATTCTGATATGTTTACAATTCATTGAACTTACGACGCAGATTTTACAGCTTCATAGTTCAGCTTTAAAATCCTTGGGCTGATTGAGAATCAAACCCAAGGTCTCCAGGTACCAGGCAGATACTCAGACACCTTATAAACAAACGTTTTTTTCTGTGCTAATTTATGAAAATCACTTGTGCATTATTCCGCATTTAATGGTGCAAACTGTTGTTAAAATAAAATCACAATAATAATAATAATAATAATAATAATAATAATAATAATAATAATAATAATTCTGTTATACATACGAGTAAAATAGCCTGTGACAATTTCTTGTGATTTTTGAATCTCTCTCTTGGTACAAACCAGAACAAAATGTAGATTCTAATGACGTCTCCATTTCTGACAGTATTGGAGTTGCTGAGATGTGAGTGGTGCTGAGTAGAGCATGAATAGTGAACGTTATAAAATTTGCTCCTCATAGGGTCGCTCTTGCTGTAATAGCACTTTCTGACCCAGTGAGGAGAGCAATGGTAAACCACCTCACTCTCCATTATGCTTTGTTTGCCGATTTATGCCACCGCCTTTAATTTTTACGCTTTCACCAAAACCACTTAACACAACAATGTCAGCTGCCGTTGGCACACTCCTTCAAACGGGATAAACGAAAGTGAACAAACGGACGCCCAAGAATTGTCATCAAAAACGACAATCATTGTCCAAAGAGTCCTCAAAGTGTAATCTACGACGAACACCGCTGAGACCAGATTTGTGCGATAAGTCTGTTGGACAGGTGTTTAAAAAACCGGGTGGATTTGCATACCGCACTCATAATAGAAGGGTGAACGAGCTCGAGTACAGTGTTGCAGCCAGGTGTTGAGCTACGCCACGAGGGAGTGAATGCCTAACTTTTCGTGGAGCTCCACTCCACCTCTCCAGATGCCACGGACACTTCATACCGAGCATGTTGAAGGGATCTGTTTTCAAGTCATACAGTCCACCTACAAAGATTATCAAATGACGTGACAATAAGCCATCATTCTTTTGTATACATATTTCTTATGGATAGGGGTCATCTGAAAAGTTGTGTAACGTTATGCGACAAAATGTGTACCGTCAGTGACGTCACATTAGCTGTTACCGTAGGCCTTGGTGGCCAAAGATGTTGCGGCTACAAGTTAAGTTCCTTTGACTTAGAACTGCACCTTTCCTTGACATAACATTGTCACAGTTTCGTTTACTGAAAGTCATATTCATAGTCATTAGCTTTTCGGAAAGGGAAACGTTTTTGTGTCCTAACAGGAATGTTGTTCACTTTTATGGTGTATAATCTTTAGAAACGTTATGAGCAATGTGTAGCACGGGGTGGTACACATTTTGAACAGACTGTACCAACACGATTGAACAATATCTGTGTCTTGTCTGTTTTACGGCATATAGGTATATATTATTTCAAGAAAATGTCTTGCAGCTAATGACTGATTTTCGATTGACTTTATGTCTCGTGTTGATCTGCTTGCTGAACCCTCAGTTACACGGTATTGTTTCTTCAGTGATGTTGTCTTTTTAAATCCGTACCATTTAAAAACCTTTCCTAGACGAAAGCGGAGTTGTACTCACAAGTAACTTTGACAGCGTTACTAGAAGCACCCCTTTATATTTTACTCGGTTTGAACCACTCAAGCTCGGGTACTTCCGTTGTTAGAGTCGAGGTTACGGATAGTGGTTCCACTCCTCAAGGTCTTCATGATCTGTAAGGAGATCATGTGTTAAACGCAAAGTACATTCCAGTACCTGAAGACGTTCTTCTGGAGCCTGGGACTGTATTGAAGTTATTTGTGAAAAATAAACCGATGGTAGAAGAAAGAGCTGTTGAAGGGGCAATGATAGACCAGATCACAAATAAAGAGATGCTGTGAGGAGAACTATTTGTTACAATTTGTCCTGGAGAACGATAGACTAACATGGAACGTTTATGAAGCGTTCAGAACTAGTTCTGTTGTTTCGTAGGGAAGTGAGGTTGGATGAGGCCAATAATTAGGAAGAGATGAACAGATTGGCACATAGAGGAACAACAACGCAATGAGTCACGAGCAAATTCCCTCCTAGACATTACCTGCTAATTACCCCTCCGCATTACCACTCGGTGCCGCTCAATTGCCTTGTGGGCTGCATGTTGAAAGTGTACAACTGTGCATGTTTGCCGCTACATCATATGTCTGTAAGCATCGCTGGTCTCATGGCTGTAGTCGCCTCAAATATTGTACTCCTCGTAATCCTCACTGTCTCCATCACTTAAACACAGTACTTATATAGACTCACGTTCGCTTTCCTAAGTATAATTTTCAATTTCTTCATGGTATTGCCCCCTCCCACCTGGTCGTGCCATCATGCCGGTAAGTTTAAAAAGACATCTGGTGTGCTAACGAGCCGCTTTAAAACGTCAGCGCGAAATGCGATGATTGTGCTGGTCTTGCACAATGTGTTCCTAGTGTTTTCAATGGTATACTTAGTCTGCAGATGTCAGCCCTAAAATTTGTCAATGCAAAAGTAGAATTAGAAACTGTTGTGTTATGTGTGATGTCTACTTGTGGCTATTCGAGGGAAAGAACTCTTTTAAAATGTTCCACAAACACACACACACAGGTTTGTAATATTGAGAGATGATCTGTTAGTAATGGATTAAATGGAACAATTAACTGTATATTTTTCTATATAAATTGTTCCAGTTATGTTAAAACTCTTCGGTAGTATAATTTATTGTCATTCCATCTCCAGAAGTCACGTGTCATTTCAAACATTTTGCTCGTATGCCAATAAATGGAAAGGGGATAAACTTACCAAATGACTGCTCTTCATTCACAGTCGAATTGCTGCCTCCGCTATGAGACAAACACTCAGCGAGGCTGAGTGAACCGCACTCTAGCTCTCAGTACGGAACTCAATCAAGATTAAAATCCTGAGATAAGTTGGGAACGGAGGCGTTCGGGTATGAGGTAAACACACTGCCCCTACACGCCGCACAGTGAAATAGTGCGCTGTTATCGAAATCTGCGTTATGTGGATTCATTGAACGAGACGCAGTGGCCTATCGTGATACAGCCAATGAGGAAGAGGGATACATGTCAGTTAACTACCCTGTTCCTTCGTTGTGAGCGAGGAAGGATTGGGGACTTGTCAGAAGTGATCATATAAATCAGGGGTTTTCTACTGGTGACCCGCGGTCGCCAAGACGTCGTCTTGCGCCCGAGAGGTTATTAAAGAATTATTAAAGAATCTTCGGAATCAGACATTTTCTCCGCTACTGGGACCAGCATAAAATCATTTTTGGGCTTAGAAGGCGAGAGAGCGGGATTACAGATTCTTTACTTGTTCTCCTCTTTGCAGCCTCTTTCAACACGCAGTGCGTACTTCGACTCTACAAACAGGGAGATAAAGAGTTTTGATCAATGGTAAGAGAAATTAGTGCATCCACAAAAGAATGGTAAGGCTCATGTATTGCGAGAAAATGAAAGATCTCGTAAATACGTATTATTATTATTATTATTATTATTATTATTATTATTGAACGGATCTCTAGAATATGCCTGCCTGTATCTTATCCTAAGGCCCTGGGTTCGTTTTCCGGCAAGTTCAGGGATTTTAATTCTGGAACGAGGTGTAGAACGACATTCACCTGATACGAAATTTCCTGAAGCTCTTGGTCACAGAAGGAAGCGCACTGTGAGAAGATGACGCTACTGACGGAACACTGGTTGTCATGGTTACAATACTGTCGGGAAATTGATGAGGTTAGTTCGAAATAGAACAGAAACATATCCATGCTTCAAATGAATTAATAGTACATTATGCAACAAGCCTGTAATTATCACACGAGTATGTCTATAAAACGAGCGAGTTGCATACGACTGTTTATGCTCGACGATATTTATAACTCTATTTTTTAAATATTCCTAAATTCCTGTCGAGATGTCGCTTGACAGTTGAGTTTACTGAACAGAGCGCAGAGCGCATGCGCTGTTGGTTGTTGATTTTCCGTGAGTGGATCAGAGACCTTGACAATGTCATATGTTTTCAAAGCTTTGATAGAAGATTATCATAACCTAGCTTTATTTCAAATTCTTTATTGTACAGTTGGTGAAGTGAATTTGCGGGAATGTGCCGTGTGGTTGAGGAATATTGGAAGTAGAAGGTGCATTGATGTTAATATGAGTGTCCGACATGTTTGATTTTGGAAACAAGTGCGAAGCTAGTTGCGATGCTATCCTTACCTAATTGGTCAAACAGTTGTATCATGAAAATCTGAACTCTGATTTGTGAAGAACTTGTAGACTATCATAATAAAAACTTGATCTATAGCGAGCCTCATTAGGATTCAGTTTTCTGGCATATAATATTTATATTTCGGCATCGTCGAGCATAAAATACATACTGTAGGTGAAGAAACGGTAACCTCTGGATTCACGCTCCGGAGAAAGAAATATCGCAGGTCTATTTGATTTTTCAGTGAATAAAACATCAATTGAAGTATGTTTTTGGAATATTTTTATTCATGGTATTTTTTCTGTATTGATCCACTCCTTCGATGGGAGGATTTAATTTTATTGCTTAACTTTTTATCTTAAGTTTTTGCTACATGTTGTTCAATACTTGTCACTTTAATTTCCAATTTTAATTTTAAACGCAATTGAAATTTCCTATGTATTAATTTCAGGGACTTACGTCAGGCTAAATAGTTAAATAACTTTATTTTAAACTGAAAAACTGATACATCCTTCGGGGAAGTTATATCGGCTGCAGAAAAGTCAGCGTCACTTCTAAAAGTATTTCTTTTAAAGTCTCAGATTCTGAAATGTATGTTTACATTTAAATGTATTTTAGGACCTTTATATGTCCTCTATTCTGATTTTCCTTCTATGGACCAACAATCAATTTATGTATACAGTTTTGCCCCTCTATCTATTGAAATTGTAATTGGAAACCCCAATTGTAAATAACAGAGCTCTGTGGAATGTAGGTGACATAGTTCAAAGTAGAATTATTACCATATTAAGCAACGAAAGTCTGGCCCAAACAATATCTGCTTTACATTTTCGCAACGGATGAGACAGTTAGGATACAAGCTTTTGAAGTACTATGCAACCAACGATGCATTTAAGGAGAGTTGAAACCTAAAATTCTTAAACTTTTGAATATTGTACATTTTTTATTTCACGAAGAAATTTAATATAACTTCATTAAATTGGTAAATATATTTTCTTAAAAACTCGTTCCATAAACACGTTCCACATAATTATTAAGTTATAGTTAAAAATATTCCAGTTTCAGACGCTTCTTTTGAACCCAGCGAATTTTCGAAATTAAGTGAAATAAAAAGGATTTCGTTTCCATTAATGTTAAAAATGATTTTTACGTTGGTAGCATTGTCAAACAAATGTGGCTGCATAGAGTGAGGTGCGCCATTGTGTGAGTACACATCATGGATTACTTTGACAACAGCTTTCGACATTTTAATGCAATAAGCTGCTATATGTATCAAACAACTTGTCAAGTCATGGAACATCTCAGGGGAAGAGGGAGAACGCAGAGGTCAATAACTAAGGACAACGGCCGTAGCAAATGAATGACTAAATGAAATAATACATGAATCATGACTTGTTAATAGGGCGTAAGTCTATAGAACATAATTTCAAGAGACAGTTAAAAAACTTTATTTATCAACCGGTTAGTTCTGTTCTTGTAAATTGCACTATTCTCATGATTAAACCTGTAATATATAACATGTAAGATATAAGTTCTTTAATTTTAATGCAATTTTACATTCATATTGAGGGGTTTAAAGTACATGCACTTAAGTCCTTTTAACAATTCATTCTTGAATATTGTTAGTATATGGCATAGTTTGAAACCATGAACATGTAAATAGCTTCATTAAGCCTGTTTTAATATTAATACCACTGTAGTGACATAGGCAGACTTTTTACAGACATGCGACAACGGTAAAAGTATCATGATCGTATAAAATGTTGTCATTTGCAGGGTATCAATGGCTAATTACTTGAGAAGTTATGAGCGTGACACTATTATTGCATTACTCTTTCTCACTTTGTCGTCATTATTCCGCCGCAGAATCTCCGGGTAAAATGTGTCTTCTTCTGTACCGCAAGGAATGTATGGAAGCACTTGTTGACTATCAGCTAGTTTTTTTGTGTTGATTCAAACACTATCCTGTGGGCATGTTAAAGTCTTTGGAAGAACTATTGCCTGTATACCTTGCTGTGTAAGTTTGGAAGTATGACAAACAGGACTCCTGATGTATGGAGAAGAAACTACACAACCCTTCATATATGCAGAATATATGAACTCCATGTACTCTGTAGGTTTGAAGCTTATCTTCTAATAATATGGCACAGAACGTTTCATGGTTTCCATGTATGTTGTTGTTTTCTTAAATCCTATTAACACTTCATCTCAGGAAGACATCTTCAATATTATGTTGCAAGATTCCAGGACTAAAGTTGTTTCAACATAACATTGTGTATTGAGGTCTATACACCTTATATTGATACTTAACTTCAAATCGTAAAGGTAACTTCATTCTGGTTCAACAAACTTACAATAGGTTTCCAAAACAGATTTTAACATTTCAAAGTAATAGTGGAGGATACTTAATTTAACTATTTTAACATATGTGAGACTGAGCTTTCTAACTTCCCTTTAACTTAGAGCTTGGCACAGTTCCGCACCCAAGCTGTAACCTGTAAAGAGGTTAGAACACATCTTACTGGGGAGTTATGCATCCGGCGAAACAATAAATGGAAGTTTGGTAGAATTATGCAACCAGCAATGCCATTAAACATGCGTCGGTACGTAATCAGGTAGATGCGAGAACATTTCTATCGACGTCATTAACGCCTGCGTTACAACGACATTGATACAAAGGATATGTTCCCCAAAATAAGAAATATGTTGGCTAAAACAGTCAACAATGCGATATGACCAAAAATGCCAAAGAATACCACAACTTGTAGGGCGGTTAGAACAAACTTTACATGAGAGTTATGCAACCGGCGAAACAATTAAAATACAGGTTCGGTAGAGTTATGCAACCAGCAACGCAGTTAAATCAAAGTTGCGCCACTACGTAACCAGGTACATGGGAGGACGTCAATGTTTGAGTTACAGTAACATTCATAGAAAGGGTTTACCTCGAAAATAAGAATTCTGTTGAGTAAAGCAATCAGCAAGGTGATCTGACCGGAGTTTACAATAGAATTGGACAACGAGCAATGTGATTGAACTGAGGGTGGATATAAAGCTTGAAACTGGCGAATTGATTAGAAAAGAATATTTAAGTACGGTTATCTAGCCTATCTTTCACTAGTTTAAATTGAGTAAAATGCGAACTTTTGTAGTTGAACAACGTCGAATGCCAGTCGTTACTACTCATTTCTTGCAAAATTTTCATAATAATTTTTTGAAGCTAACTTGAGTTTCGACTATAAATACTGGAGATGCATATGGCCTTGAGGTTAACTCAAGTACACGAAAATTAGTGCCTGGTTATTTCCTGTATAAGGACGGTCAATTAGTGCCGAGATCGTTGATTCCTTCACCTCCAAGGGTAGCTTTGCTTTTTCTCGGGCAGTACCAATTAATTTTAAAAATTAAGGCTCTTGTGAGTTTACGATTTTTTCTGGGTAATTTCCTAAGAAAACAGTAGTTTACGAAAACGTTGCAAACTTGGGGCTGGGGAGACTTAGGAGAAAGGAGACGAGCTCCTCGACTAAGCGGTACGTTCAGAGCTGTCAAGGAGAGATGGCGTGGATATACATTAGTTGACGAATAAGCCTGAATGGATCTTTTAAAAAGACGAAAGTTCATAATATGAAGATCAAATGGGCATTCAGGAAGGCAAATTGAGGAAAATATACCTCAGGGATTGGAATAATTTACAAGGAGAATGTTCAATGAATTTCCAACTCCTTTGAAATCGCTTAATAAAGGACTAGGTAAACAATTTGATAGGGAATCAGACACTTGGGTGATAGCCCTAACTGCAGATCAGATGATGATTGACTGAAAATGTGTTAACATGTAAATATCTTCAGTAATTCTTGAACCACGATAAAAACCATGTTTAGAAAGAGAAAGTTGGAAAAAATTATTTAAAAAGGTATTTCAGAGTGAACTGCAGCATGTAACGGACATAGAAATTTGGACATTTTGAAGTATACTAAAGAGGAATTTGTAAACAATTAAAATGCAGGTTTTTTCTGCCGCTAAAGGGGTCCTTTCCTGATAAGAAGAGATGCAATAGTAAGGAATCCTGCTGTAGACTTATGCAACCAGGATGGTATTAATAAAAGGAAGTTGTTGAGTTGTGCAAGCTTGGAGTCACCCGGAACGAAGTATGTCGTAGCTGTTTGCAACCGGTGAGGTAATTTCAAAGACTACTTAGCTAATCAGTGAGTGGCTAATCTGGATGAGGATATCAATCTCAGTTGTCCATCGCCACAACTATTTCTATCGCTTTACTTGCACTTTGTCTTATGTAAATTAATAATAATAATAATGTTATTTGCTTTATGTCCCACTAACTACTTTTACGGCTTTCGGAGAAGCCGAGGTGCCAGAATTGAGTCGCTCAGGTGTTCTTTTACGTGCCAGTGAATTTACCGGCACGATGGTGACGTATTTGAGCAGCATCAAATACCACCGGACTGAGCCAGGATCAAACCTGTCAAGTTGGTGTCAGAAGCCAGCGCCTCAACCGTCTGAGCCACTCAGCCCGGCTTTATGTATATTCATCACAACAATATTCTGAATAATCTTTAACATTACATTTGAGCAGAGAATGCACAATCAACAGGACTTACTTTTGTTATTCTACTGAAGCCGACAGGCTGCGGCCCAAAGAGTTTAAAAGAAAAACTTGGCGGTTGGCTGCGGGGTTTCCAGGGTTTCTTAGACTAGAAATAAAAGACAAACCTTATGACCGCCAGCTGAGAGTGAGCGCCATCTTGTAACTGAGTATGCGTGTGACGTGACATATTTAGCACAGTTCATGGAAACTACACTTCAGAGTATCATTGTTTTTGAACTGGTAGCCTCCTCTTTTATCTGCCGATTGAGACGTTAAACACAATCGTAAGTTAAACACTCGCGTTCCACACTAAGAGCGTCTTTACTCGTTGTCGAGGAACGTAAGTCTACGTTAATACAGCCAGACCATGACGTCACCGCATCTAATTTTGATTTCCTTTCTATTAGAAGAAAATCTAAAACATGTTTTCCAGTCAATAACCGTGTCAGGGATTGAAGCCCGCATCTTGCGGCGAGGATAGGAATTGTGCCGACTACCGAGGCCTGTCGCATTTCTCTGGGGCAATGACTAATGAAATGAAATAACCCTTGAGAGTGTTGACAGGCAAACCCAGAGTACCTGGCCCGCCTCCGCTTTGTCCAGCACAAATTTCACATGGACTGACCGGGATTTGAACCACGGAATCTAAAGCCGACGCGCTGTCGCCTGATCCACGCGGGCTTCCTGCTTCCTTTATATTATCGTTACTTATTTAATTTTGTATGTATTCAGTAAATAGTGAAACTGTGCTCGAGTTTCTCCCTAGATAAATTCTGGAGCTTCTTTTATTATTATTATTATTATTATTATTATTATTATTATTATTATTATTATTATTATTATTATTATTATTATTATTATTATTAACTGCATTACGTCGCACCGACACAGATAGATCATATGGCGACAATGCGACAAGAAAGGGCTAGGAGTGGGAAGGAAGCGGCCATGCCCTTATTTAAGGTACAGAATTAGTGTGAAAATGGGAAACCACGCAAAACCATACTCAGCGCTGTCGAGAGTGGGGTTCGAACCCACTATCTTCCACATGCTAGCATACAGCTGAGCGCCCCCAACCGTATGACCAACTCGCTCGTTATAATGATAATATTAATAATAATCGCCATAATCATCATCATCATCATGCATTTCTCCCGCTTATGTTAATAGAGGAGCACGCGGACTTGATGGAGCACATGTGTGTGTGCGATGAGGAAATGACCAGGAAAGTGAGGGTATTTAGTTCGATGTACAGTCACTTCCTCGGAAATACAATTTCTCCGTTATGAGGGATTCCCTTTGTTATGTGAGCCGTAATAGGCGGAAGATTGAGAATCGAACTCTGCTAAGCGACCTTGGCCCCGCTTTGAACGACCTTGCCCGCTTGCTCACCTGCTCTCCCATTGTTTCTTCATCACTGCGGCGGGGCACTCGCCGGCGGACATTCCCGCTACATTCTGCTAATTAACGTCAAGACATTTACTGCTAAGGTCTGTCATCACTCAACAAAGTCAGTGTAGCATCTTTATATTCCAGTTATGTGTACGAAGATTTTTACAATCAAAGAGCAAATACACATGTTAATCCACACATGTCGTTATGACGATATTTAGGGGTTTTGGGAAGGCTGCGAAAATAGAGCGTTTTTAAGAATTTGATATTCCTTTAAAATACTTCATTTTAATTGTAATTACGCAAGATTTTAAATATTAGATGGTACCAATTGCCGAAGACAAGCTTTAAGGGTGACAGACAAGATTGCTTCACTCCATGAGATTCTAAGCCTTCAATAACAGTATGGTTCCTACATCAGATATCATTTCAACGCGATTTTCAACCGGATGATGTCAGACGACAATTCGATTTTCGGCTGGTTAATTCAAATAGCTCGAAGCTGGATGTTATTTGGCGTTTTTACACATCACATTACTAATTTCGACTGAAACACGCAACAGTGTGAATATCTCAACATAGGCTTGACGTCAGGAAAGGCTACCCACCGTCAAACTAGCGAAAAATCCATTCAAAGTGCCTACCCTTGGTAAGTGGGAGAAGAATATTTAGGTATTAGAATACCTTACCAAGGGAGATGTTTGGTAGATTTCCAACTCCTATGAAATAATTTAAGAATGGTCTACAGTAGGTAAAGGTTTGAACCTCCGTGACTCAGTGCGCTGGCCTTTCACCACTGGGTTCCGTGGTTCAAATCCCGGTCACTCCATGTGCGATTTCTACTGGAGAAACCTGAGGTGAGGCATCAGTTTGTTTTTTTCGGGTACTCCGGTTATTCCCTGCCATCTTTCATTCCAGCGCCACTCTCCAATATCATTTCATTTCATCTGTCAGTCATTAATCATTGCCCCAGAGGAGTGCGACAGGCTTCGTCAGCCGGCACAATTCCTATTCTCGCCAGCAGATGGGAGCTCCATTCATTCCATTCCCGATTCGGTCGAATGAGTGGAGACGGGCTGTGGGTTTTCATTTTTCTACAGCAGGCGAAGAGAACCTGCCTTCTGAGCGATAGATCAGAGGTGAATTATGATGATGATAAAGTCAACAGTTAGTCACTTTATTTCTGTACCGTACGGAGACTGAACTCTTCACCCGCTGTAGACCACTCTACAGTAGTTGAGGAGAGGAGTGTGATCTCCTGCAGTAGGCATGGGCGGACTCTTGGGGAGTTAAGGTTCACAGGATCTACTCTACTCCAGTTAGTTTTCAGTTGTTTTCATCACGAGGACGATGTCTTCGTGTAGGGGTGTGTAAAATTCATGTTGACTTACCGATGTACTAAACATGTCTCTCATATAGTAAAAAAACAACATCAAACGTAAATTACAGGATGTGCAGGCGTTAATAACGAGTACTTCATGCACTTGGCATTAACTCGATAATAATGCAACAATAGAGCAATGAATTTGCAACAATAAGGAGCTCATCATTTAAATTATGTACGTCACTCATATCGTTTTTCCGGCTCCTGAATGGTCACCGTGGTGGTTTTCGTTTCAGGGAGCCCTCCTAATCGAACGGGGAATTCTAACTCCATATGACCAATTCCTCTGAGTCTGTGTTCGTCTATAGAGAGTGCCCTTGAGACAGGAGGCAGCACGCAACAAACGATGGAAGAAAGGTCCTATAAACATTGGTCAGACTTCGGAGTTATGGCCCACCATCATCTTTGATCCACTCTCAGCCGAGCTGTAGTCACTTAAGTGCGGATAGGATCGAATATTCGGGAGATAGTGGGTTCGAACCCCACTGTCGGCAGACCTGAAGATGGTTTTGCGTGGTTTCCCATTTTCGCACCTTAATTATCGCCACGGACGCTTCCTTCCCACTCCTATTCCTTTCCTATGCCATCGTCGCCACAGACCTATCTGTGTCGGTGCGACTTAAAGCCACTTGAAAAAAAAAAACGAATTCAAAGACATCCACGTACATAGCATTGGCGTAGGAATGTGGTGAAGACAATAAGCAGGAGAACACTAGGACTGAAATGCTAACAAACGGGGGAAATCAGAGGGATAGTTTTGTGGCTGATAAAGCCATAAGACTAAAAAAACTGTAAGGGAACAAGAAATATTAATTATAGATGGGAAGGAGATGGGTAACTTCGAAATGAATCCCGAACTTTACACTCTTATTACGTTATTAAACAGAGATTGGAAGACACCGGGGAGGACAGCAAAACCAAGCAATATTTTACGAGAAATGTGGGTTAAGAAATAGAAATAAATTGAAAACAGTGAAGATACAGTAGGTAGTAGTAAAGATATGCATGTAGAGGTATCCTAGGCTCTCTGATTCAGTTAAGGACTAGGAAGTACCTCAAAGGCTAAGTTTATCTAACCCCCCCCCCCATGGCGCAACGTCCCCGAAGGGTCATGTCCTACCAAGCGACCGTTTCTCAGCCCGAAGGCCTGCAGATTATGATGTGTCGTGTGGTCAGCACGGCGATTCCACTCAGCCATTATTCTTTTCTTTCTATACCGCGGCCGCTATTTCACCGTCAGACAGCCTGAGTGGACATGGAACCAGCCAACAGGTACAAGTAAAAATCCATGACCTGGCCGGGAATCGAACCCGGGGCCTCCGGGTAAGTGGCAAGGGACACTACCCCTACACCGCGGGGTGTACAATTTGATTTACGTCACACGTCTTACGGCGACGATCCGATAGGAAAGTGTTAGGAGGGTGCAGGAACCGACCGTGTCCTTAATCAGGGTACAGCCCGAGCATTTTCCTGGTGTGAAAATGAGAAACCACAGAAAACCACCTTCAGGGCTGCTGACAGTGGTTTTCGAACCCATTATCTCTCAAATGCAAGGTCACAGTTGCGCGACTCTAACCACACGGCCAACTTACTTGGTCATCATTATTTAACAATTCCTCCAAGAAGTATTTATAGTATATTAGTAAGTTTACTCAAATAATTTGTCTTAGAGGAGATGGTCACGTCACCTTGAGATCTGTATGTCATGGCCATCCATCGATACTTCACATCACAACATGCACGGTTGCTAGGTAACATGGTATCACACATTTTATTGGAAGATATATTTATGATCATTTGATTTTCCCAGAAGGGAGATATAATAATGCACTTTTTGTAATTTTTTAATTTGGATTACCTTTAATAATGTGTATTATAAAAACTCATTTTAATTACAGTAAATGAATACTCTTTTCACCAATCGTTGGTCAACCGTGACTGGGCGAGAATATTATTATATTCATTCACTCATTTGTTTATTCATTCATTCATTCATTCATTCATTCATTCATTCATTCATTCATTCATTCATTCATTCATTCATTCATTCGAATTCCTATGTAAATTGTCACTTTGGGCTCTTTCAACGTAAATAAATATTCATGTTCTGAAAAATATAATTAATTTGCTAGAACCATTCTAGTCGGTAGACGTTCAAATTGATTGAAGTACTCCATTAAAACGTGCGCGGTGATGGGCGAGGCCTGCAGTTTGTGTGTTCGACTACTGGCTTCAGACATGAAATTCCTACGAAGTGAGGGTTGCAATCAGCTTCGTGTGATATCATTTCCCCCACCCTGCATGCACAGGAGCTTCCATCATGAAGCGCTAATCGCGTTCTGGGAACGTGTTAAAGTGTTCGTGTCTGCAGTAGAGTACCGCTGGGAAGCGGAAAGCCACCGGGCCACTTCCCCGTGATAAGACAGCATCTGATCCCTGGAACAGATTATGGTGACTAAACGCTTCCTCCCAAACATTTCTCTGCAGAAATCTAAGGTACATGGAGAGTGTACTCTTCTAAGAAATTATTACTTAATTTTCCATACGAAAATTAGTTCTCCGAAGTATCCTCCAAAGAGTTTGGTCAGTCTGGGACCTGTGAGGAGGTCAATTTGAACGTTATCCCCTGTTTGTAGGATATAGGGTTCAGTCGTGGGTAAGGTCGGTGGCTTTATGCAACAATTTCGTATCATTGACTTTCACTGAGTTGATGACGATCCTCTCTTAATACGGTCGTAATGAATAGCCAGAGACTTCTTAACACTAGTTGACGTTTTCAATCTGTTCAGTCTAGTGATATTAGAAGGTAGGCCTCACCGCCTTGCTGGAAACTCTGCAAGCCAAAAGGAGTGATAAGCCGTGATTTCTCGGTCCCTATGCATAATGAAAATGGGAAACCACGGAAAACCACTTTCAGGGCTGCCGTCAGTGGGATTCGAACCCACTACCTCCCGCTCCAGCTCCTAGCCGCACGCCCAAGTCGCCCGATATTATTATTATTATTATTATTATTATTATTATTATCATCATCATCATCATCATCATCTAGGCGGCCTGCCGACCAATTTCGACATTCTGATTTTGCTGCTTTCTAGGTGACTTTTACGGAACAGATACCATCGCCGAGTTCAGATGATCATGAGTGCGCCACCAGAGACTTGCAGACGTATGGGCTGGCTGTCCTCAGCCGAGATCGAACGAGTGGACATGGGATGAGTGGATCCACCTAGACAGCTAGTTTTGAAATAATATATGAAATCCCTTCGGTTTAGATTCGGTGTTAAACTGGATGTCCTGAAATGTACTGCAAAGCTAGGGCTCATTGCGAAAGTGGACGGGAGGAGAGGTTTGAACTCATCATCTCAAGAATAGAAGCTTCCGGGTACGTGTTCTGGAACACGAAGTCGACGTATGTTTGATCAATAAAGGTTGAATTCAAGGAATAAATTATCGGACGATGTTATTATTTAGTATAATAATAGAAGGGAATGTTTGCAACCGAATAATAGAGTCCGTATGTTGATGGTAATTCAAATTGTAAGCGAATATCTTGACCCGACTCCCTTCAGACTATCCGGGTCAAGAGCATTTCAGAAGCCAGCCCGGATCGCGTGGCTAGTCGCAAGATTCTTTCTCATATCTGCGGAATCCTTCAGGCCATAAGATGTATTCGCGGAACGGACCGGGCTCACTTGCACATTGATTTTTCTTGTCATCGCTATTTCGCAGAATACGTGAAGTAGAGCATCTACTCATCAATACTAATATTGTACTAGCGAGGGAGGAGCTGCGGGGCTTCCTTGCTTGACAGAGCTGCTACGAGCTGTACCAGTTGCCCAACCAATGTCGCCTTTTGGTGATGTGTGCTGGTGGTTGTCGTTCCAAGGGGCAAAGTCATTCTATTACTCTTTCGATCTAATCAGGGGGAAGTAAAAAGCTCCACCCCTTCAAGAAAAGAATATATGGCATAAAAATGGATTGTTCATAAAACCTTTGCAGTCCAACATACGTAAGCGTTACTCATAGATCTGCAGTATATTGGGCTGTAAATGCTGAAACACGCTACTCTATAACTGATGAAATGTACCTAAGATTTCCATCACAATCTTATTTCCTTCTTAGTCCCCTTTACCGTCCAAGGTTGGTCAGAGTCAGCGACAGATCGCCTCAAGAGCGTGAGACATTTAGTCTAGGATACAACTGGGGAAGAGTACCAATACCTCACCCAGGCGGCCTCACCTGCTATGCTGAACAAGTGCCTTGCGGGGGATGGGAAGATTGGCCTTAAGTTAGTTACCATCACGGCATTTGCCTGGAAGAGGAGCGGGGAACCACAGAAAACCTCTTCGAGAATGGCTGAGGTGGGAATCTAACCCACGTGTACATCCCAGAGCTGAGAGGATCGCATTCCAGTCCTCGTATCAGTTTTCAAATTTTGCGGTTGAGCCGGGAATGGAACCCGAGCCTCCGGGGGTGGCATCTAATCACACTGACCACTGCACCAGAGATGCGGACAGTATTTCATTTAACATATATTTACGAGTTAAGGGGCGCGTGATTATTTGCTGGTTTCCCACCCAGGAGGCTGAGGTTCGAATCCCAATCGATTCTAATTTGAGATTTTCAAGGGAACATGAGGGTTCTTTGGTACGGTACCAATTTTTAAATTTCTATACCACCTGGAAGTGCTATTCAATTCATTTTTTCGCGTATTTATACGATATTTACCTTAATACATGACAACACTTCACTCGCAATTATTACTATAGACAGATAGTACAGGATACGGGTGTATCAAACCCGTATATGAACTTCTGACCCAAACAACAATGCACTTTAACTTCCCCTGTGCTGGAGAATGATAAGCATTTTAAAATAAGAGAATATGTTACAAAAATTAATATTTTGTGGAAGACACAAAAATATATTCAAGTGGTAGCATTTCCTGTTCTTAGTCATATGGAAACGTAATGCAAATATCTGTAACTTCAATAAAAGCAGAGTTTGTGCAGCCATTGAAACAATACCACAACATGCATGTTACTATTTTACGTACAATGACATGTACTTTTTTCTTTGTATATCGTTATTTAATGTTAAACATTCTTAGGAATATGAAAGTATAAGAAGACTTGACAAGATTTGTAAGCACAAATTCCATTGATTTATACGGAAATGATCTCACGAGTGCAATTATAACTCACTCACTTACTAATATCATATTTCCTCAGATTAAAAATTTACATTTAGGAACAATATTTAACGAACATCTGACGCTCTTAGTGTCTTTCATATTATATCTTTTATGAGTTTCATCATCGCCATGTTCCCATTGTATCTGTACTTCTTTCGTATCTGATCTTGTGCAGCACTGTAACTTGGAATAGAAAACGCAACCAACAACGTAAGGGAAAGGCAATCTATTTCATCTAACTTCTTTCCATTGATTGGAACTCGTCCAAATGGGAAAGCTTTGTGGTTAGTAAAAGTGTAATTACACTGCTAAAGGCTGATAAACTGAATGTATATGGGATTAAGCCACTCAACAGTAAAGCAAGGATGAAATGAAATGAAATGTCGTATGGCTTTTAGTGCCGGGATATTCCAGGACGGGTTCGGCTCGCCAGGTGCAGGTCTTTCTATTTGACGCCTGTAGGCGACCTGCGCGTCGTGATGAGGATGAAATGATGATGAAGACAACACATACACTCAGCCCCCGTGCCACTGGAATTAACCAATTAAGGTTAAAATCCACGACTCAGCCGGGAATCGAACCCGGGACCCTCTGAACCGAAGGCCAGTACGCTGACCGTTCAGCCAACAAGTCGGACAGCAAGGCTGAGCTAGCTAGCCAGAGTGAACGAGACAACGCAGCAGTGCTTCCAAAAGTAGTGTTCCGGGAGTTCAGTGCTAGGAGGAGGGATGCAGTGGCCTAGACAAAGGGGATATATCACCTTTAAATTGACCACTGAACATTTAAAATGTGTTTCAATGTTATTGCTCTTCAATACTCCCCCTCCCCAAGGAAAGGTCGTATTTACGCCATTGGAGACGTGTAAAACACATATTCCTTCTTAACAGTGAACCATACTTTCAAAGCCTACGAAAATGGTTTTGTATAATAATATACCTTTACCGTCCTTTCGCTTAAAGGTATTCTTATTTGAGTTGACTCAGAATCCGCAAATACCTCTATTTGGATAAAAAGTGACCGACGCAATTATTTAAAAAAAGGTGACCGTTTACAGAACTGCACTTCTGAAATTCAGATGTCTGTCATGCTACCAGGAAGACAAACAGAATAGAAGAGCTTCATTGCTAGAATAACGCCAAACATCTGGATGAGAGAGATAAAACACGAAGCCGCGCACGACATTCAAGATGAACACGCAATTTTCACGAATATTCGCATTAAAGGTTCCCGGAATCCATTGACCAGACTTTCCTTTTGTTAACTGTATCACCCAGACAGCTCGTGATCGCTTCTGGACGTTCGTCTCAAAAGTGGGGAGCTGACTTCAAGGAATTTTTAAAAGTATTCCATCTTTGGTTTTTTCTAAGTGTACACATTTTATTGAGAAACTCGAAGAATTTTCAGACGTTCTGTACGGACACAAGGACAACGTTTAACTACATGACTTTATTCCATTCTTTATTTATTTGTTTGTTTGCATCCGGGAGATGGTCGGCTCGAAACCCACCGTAGGCAGCCCTGAGGATGTTTTTCTGTGATTTTCCATTTTCATACGAGGCAAATGCTTGGCTGTACCTTAATTAAGGCCGCGGGCGCATCCTTCCCACTCCTAGCCCTTTCCTATCCTTGGGTCGCCGACGTGTTAGTGCAGCATTAAACAACTCGTGAAAAATATATTTGAACACATAATATTAAAATAATCTGATTAATAAACCTAAAAATCAAAGATTAATAGCACAATATCCTACAGTCGACAGCATCAAATCTGTATTCAAAGTAGACCACGTTATATTTTTTTGTATTTCCAAATGTTTAATGCTCTGGTCTATATATTGTGTTATTAATCTTTGAATGTTTAGAGTTATATGATGTTTCCTTCTTAATCCGTTTAACCTCCAGGGTAGGTTTCTCCCTCGGACTCGGCGAGGAATCCCACCTCTACCGCCTCGAGGTCAGTGTCCTGGAGCATGAGACTTTGGGTCGGGAATACGGCTGGGAAAGAGGACCAGTACTTCGCCAAGGCTGCTTCACCTCCTATGCTGAACAGGGGCCTTGTAGAGGGGGGAATGGAAGATTGGAAGAGATATACAAGGAAGAGGGAAGTATGTGGTCGTGGCCTTAAGTTAGGGAAATTACGAGGGCGCTCTTCCAGGATGGCTGAGGTGGGAATCGAACCCCCTCTACTCAGTTGACGTCCAGAAGCTGAGTGGACCCCGTTCCAGCCATCGTATCACTTTTGAAATTTCGTGGCAGAACCGGGAATAGAACCCGATCCTCGGGGGTGGCAGCAAATCACTACACTACAGAGGCGGACCACTTCGTCCTTGTGGTAATCCAGAATATCTGGAAACTCGTTGGAAAGGAATAAGAACATAACACAACTGCTGGCCATGATCGTTAAGATGTTGAAGTCTATATGGTCTGCCACCGAGGTGAGCTGGTTCGAGTACTGTTGGACCATCAGAATGTTGGCCGACAGCGTAGGAGAGGTGGTGGTATACAATTTCTAATCACTAGACTGCGTGCCAAAAGTCGGATTTAATTCCAGATCTCTCTGCAGTGCTCATATGGAGTGAGGGCATATGATACTGTTGGTGGTGATTCGTCCATCGGATGGGGACGTTCAGTTTTGATCAGAGACCTTGGTGTTATTCGACAGGAGTAGGCTACGTGCTGACAGTGATTTTAGCCTCTCTCTACCTCATTATCATCATCATCATCATCATCATCATCTCATATCCAGAGGTGCAGGTCGCTCAAGGACGTCAAATAGAAAGATCTGCACCAGGCGAGCCGAACATGTCCTCGGTCACTTCCGGCACGATATATAAATAAATAACGGGGTTATAAGAAAACAAAGAACAGTACATTCTCCATTATAACAGCAATACATATATATATATTACAAATTGCTTTACGTCGCACCGACACAGATAGGTCTTATGGCGACGATGAGACAGGAAAGGGCTAAGAGTGGGAAGGAATCGGCCGTGGCCTTAATTAAGGTACAGCCGCAGCATTTGCCTGGTGTGAACATGGGAAACCACGGAAAACTATCTTCAGGGCTGCCGACAGTGGGATTCGAACCCACTATCTCCCGAATACTGGTCACTGGTCGCAGTTAAGCGACTGCAGCTATCGAACTTGGTAAAACAGCAATAAAAAGGGAGTATAAATTAAAAACTTATTTCGAGTCACCAGACCAAACGGTTAAATTTTTAATTGGGAAAATAAAATTTTGTAAAGAGTTTTCATGAAAAGCTCACCTGTAGATAAGTTTGTAAATGGAAAAAATACTTCCAGTCATCCCAAGTTTAAACTACCAAGTGATGAAGGTCGTACGTTATAATTTACTGGATATTGTGAGTAAGTTTGACTTCGACAGTCGAAATGAACATCTGAGGAGTAACTGGAAATTTTAAATTAACTTGTTATTATACAGTACCTTATGAATAAAAAATAGCTTCCCACGATATACGGAGTGTCCAGGAGGAATTGCCACTGTTCAGGGATATGACAGGAGCGAACGTTTGAAGCAAAACACTCCATGTGGACATATGCCCGATTCCCAACGGTTCCTGACATAGAACACATTTGATGTACATTTGTTTTTGGGGCTGTAGCATGCATCTAACTCCTAGCCCAGCTTTCAACCAATAAACTAGCCCGTGGTGTCTTCTGGGTGGAGTTGTGCGAGGGTAACTGTGTTTGTTCAAATGCCACTCATTCACACTAATGAAGAATATGCCGATATGGTGTGTGTTTAACGCTTCTGCGATGGTAGTACTCCTGCTGTTGTTGAGGAATTCCGGAATTCCTAATCGTAGAGTTTTTAACCAGAGTTTTCAGCACATTGCGTGAAACAAGTTTCCGTTTTTCTTCTCAATGTGTAGTTGAACAGCCTGTACAGGAACATGAACACACTGTTGCAATGGTGCTACCAGCACGTATCAATGTCCCACGAACATGTGTATGGCAAACATTACATACCCATTTCAAAACGTCAAAGAGGGTGGGTGGGTAAGACATGTAAGTGCGCGCCACGAATGTACTTAAATGTGCTCTATATCGCAAAATATGTCCATATGAAGTCTTTTTGCTTCAAATGATCGTTTCTGTCATATCCCTGAAAACTAAACATTCGTCCTGGGACACTCTGCATATAAGACATTTGAAAAGAATCCGAATTTCCGTATAAACAATATTGAATGAAGTTGTAGTTTACTATTGTGTACTCTTGAATAAGCTATATACAGCTGTCCATGGTTAAACACCGGAGTGAATAGATTTATTCCAACTTTATCGAAAGTTTCTTGCCGTGACATTCATTGTGACAGATACAGTTAAAATTAGAGGGGATTATCTCCGTTTAAGAACGAATAATTTGTCAGGATTATTTTTTCCCTTCCTGTGCTCTCCCAGTTGTTGGGGCTAAGTGTTGATCGTCATGCCTACAATGCCCTTGTAAGGCCATCAGTCCATTAATTTGATGAACAATAATAGTTCTACTGCTCATCTAACTTGGGAAAAAATCAATAACTAAGAGATTCCTTTCGATTTTCGAAGCACAAATTGAAAGAGAAACTTAAAGCATTACACCAAGAATATTCAACTGGGTTATAATATGTGGATTTTTCCATGCACTTGCCAAATTTGAAAACTCCTACTTTAATAGGTAGTTCATAAATATACCTTTCGTTGAAACTTAACAATTCGTTATTTTTAAATGTTTGTTACAACGAGATTATTTCAGAATCGTAACCACTAAATCCGGTAATGTGAGGTCAATTTTATGTGTGTAAAAATTAGCATTATAATTGAGTCCTAGGTCTTCACGGTGAGGCACAGGAACAATCTGACGTGCTACGCTCAGCCTGTATAATACGGTCCTTACTTATCACTTTCGCCGAACTTAGAGAGAGATAAGATGAACACGCCCGTAAGAAAATTCTGTTGTAAACTAAATGACGTGCTTTGAGCTTCCAGAATACGTGATAACAGTGACGAAACCGAATGTTAGTGAAGTCACAAGTAAGTGACAAGTTGTTGTTGAAACTCAGGAAGTAGACTAACCACATGAGTGAGGCCTTTTCCTTTTTCAAAGGAACTCCACCAGGGAAGCCCGTCAAGTTATATCATAACTTCTGGCACCTCTTAAAATTGATATTAAGTGGAAAAGTACATATTACTCGTTATAATGGATCAGGGCGTGAAATCTGAAGGTACAAAGTTACAAGGAAGTGGATAGATCGTGATAGTGAAATTTCTTTATAGACAGGAAGTAACGGGAGGCTCAAGTATTTTAGAGAAAATGCTGTCTCATGGGACTTTAAAGGAATAGTGTGTTAAGAAAATGTTCTTTTCATCCAGAAGTATGCAGGAAATCAGGTAAACTGTCTCCTGGGCCAGACTAAAGTGATACTTTTAAAGTACATTAGTCTAAATAGTTTCTTAACTGTGGTACAGAACGCGTTTTACGTTCCAGGTAAGTCGTTATGAATTAAAGCGCAAATAGTTCATGTGCTCCTCCATATTCATTCAATATCTTCTCGTTGTGCAAACCTGATTTTCGACTTGGAAAATCTTGGGTGCCGTGAACTTACCGGTCCAGCCTTACGGTCTCCAAGACCTCGTCAATGATCCTACTGTGGACCTCTCAAATGTGGATCACAGGGGAGGTGGTCGTGTTGGGAAAATGCGCCGAGTCCTAACCCTCGCAACAGCGGGTTACTGACGTCACGTCTTAGTAAATACAAAAAAACAAACGATCGTAGAAGGAAAAGGAAAGAAACCACTTTTCCTCTTGCGAAAACCAAATGGTCATAAATATGTGCCCAGCTCATGGTCATTCATCAACTGCTGATAATATCAGGTGGCAACCAGCCGTAAGACATAGCCAGCACGGTTGCTAGGTAACAATACCTTACATCACTGCCAGCACGATTGCTAGGTGACAATACTTACATCATAGCCAGCACGGTTGCTAGGTAACAATACCTTACATCACGGTCAGAACGGTTGCTAGGTAACATACCTTACATCACTGCCTGCACGGTTGATGGGTAACAATACCTTACATCACAGCCTGCACGGTTGTTAGGTAACATACCTTACATCACTGCCTGCACGGTTGATAGGTAACAATACCTTACATCACAGGCAGCACGGTTGATAGGTAACAATACCTTACATCACAGGCAGCACGGTTGATAGGTAACAATACCTTACATCACTGCCTGCACGGTTGATAGGTAACAATACCTTACATCACAGGCAGCACGGTTGATAGGTAACAATACCTTACATCACTGCATGCACGGTTGATAGGTAACAATACCTTACATCACAGGCAGCACGGTTGATAGGTAACAATACCTTACATCACAGCCAGCACGGTTGCTAGGTAACAATACCTTACATCACAGCCAGCACGGTTGTTAGGTAACAATACCTTACATCACAGCCTGCACGGTTGCTAGGTAACAATACCTTACATCACAGCCAGCACGGTTGTTAGGTAACAATACCTTACATCACAGCCAGCACGGTTGTTAGGTAACAATACCTTACATCACAGCCTGCACGGTTGCTAGCTAAAAATACCTTACATCACAGCCAGCACGGTTGTTAGGTAACAATACCTTACATCACAGCCAGCACGGTTGTTAGGTAACAATACCTTACATCACAGCCAGCACGGTTGTTAGGTAACAATACCTTACATCACAGCCAGCACGGTTGTTAGGTAACAATACCTTACATCACAGCCAGCACGGTTGTTAGGTAACAATACCTTACATCACAGCCTGCACGGTTGCTAGCTAAAAATACCTTACATCACAGCCTGCACGGTTGCTAGGTAACAATACCTTACATCACAGCCAGCACGGTTGTTAGGTAACAATACCTTACATCACAGCCAGCACGGTTGTTAGGTAACAATACCTTACATCACAGGCAGCATGGTTGTTAGGTAACAATACCTTACATCACTGCCTGCACGGTTGTTAGGTAACAATACCTTACATCACAGCCAACACGGTTGTTAGGTAACAATACCTTACATCACAGGCAGCATGGTTGTTAGGTAACAATACCTTACATCACTGCCTGCACGGTTGTTAGGTAACAATACCTTACATCACAGCCTGCACGGTTGCTAGGTAACATTACCTTACATCACAGGCAGCACGGTTGCTAAGTAACAATACCTTACATCACAGGCAGCACGGTTGCTAGGTAGGCCATGGTCCTTCGGGGCTGTTGCACCATGTGGATTGTTTTGGTATATTACCATAATTAAACAAACTTTATAACCTTAATATGTTTCGAAACATTTTTTAAAATATGGTGAAATACCATATATGCAGTGGTAAGTGTGATTACCTGCCACCCCCGGACGCTGGGTTATATTCCTGGCTCTGAAACGAAATTTGAAAAATGCTACCAGCACTGCAACTTGGTTCACTCAACCAAGCGAGGTCAACTGAGTAGAGGGCGTTCTTTTCCCAACTCACCCATCATCGAAGTGGTTTTCCGTGGTTTCCCACTTCTCCAAGCAAAAACCGGGATGGTACCAAACTTAAGGCCACTTATTTGACTCTGCCTTGCACCTCCCTTACAATCTCCTCAACCCCCCACAAGGCCTCTGCTCAGAATAGCAGATGAGGCCGCCTGGGCGAGGTAGTGGTCCTCCTCCCCAGTTTCATCCCCAGGACCCAAAGTCTCACGCTCAAGAACACTGCCCTTGAGGCGATAGAGGTGGGATCCCTGGTAGAGTCTGAGGGAAAAAACAACGCTGGACAGTAAACGGACTAAGAAAGAAATAAGAAATACCTTATAGTACTATAAATTACTGGATCATCATCTTCTTCTAAAGACAAGCCATGTCTGACGGTCCACTTCATATCAGCGTACGAATCACAACGTAGTCTATCGACGGTGTTCTGAGTAAAGGAATTTTCACGATCGTCCCCGGGACTTAAGCTTTAGTTTAAGTGGAAAAGAGTAGGACTATCGCGCCTGAGGATGTGACCAATGACATTCGCTTTTCCTCTTCTTGATCATGGTCAGTAGATTCGGTTTTTCTTTGACACTTTTAAAACGAGATCGTATGACTTTCTGTCACTCCATCTTGTTCTGGTCCATCAGAAGCACATTTCCTCCACCTTCCTATAGTCGAAGTTTCACATCCGTATGTCAGAACATTCCAAAGAAATGTGTTGAGGAATTGTGAATCGGGGAGTTATTTCAATATTGAGAGTTGTAATCGGCCATTCCTTTATTCGATCAAGGATCCAATGCCAAGCAGGACGGTTGATAGGGCGTATATGACATTTAGAGCGACCAGGAAACTGAGGAATTTCTAATTTTATAATGATTTCATTAACGAGATGAGCAAGTTACATGTTTTCAACAGTATAACCTTTCATACGACAGAGAGTTTCCTGAGAATCTGTCCATGTTAGAGAGAACTTGAAGCAGAACTTTGTTTGTGTTTATGGGGTTAAACCCGGACTCCAGAAATAGCACGCGCACGCAGACATAATTGTTACTAATAGCGAATGTGTCTCGTGCACACGTCATCATACAATTAATCTCACTATTCTCATTTAACTCGTCTCTGACTTCTCCGCTACCTCTCTTCGCTGTGACGTGACTCGGGCAGCATTTTGACGTCTCCTCCAAGATTCTTAGTACTGTTTGGATATCAAAGGAGCATCTGTTGCGGTCGGAAAGTTTTCTTGCTCTCCATTTCGTAGCATCTCACAGAAAGTCGCTTGATAATATCTAAGTCATGGCGTTAGAGAGAAAATTCCCAAGTAGGACTTGGATGACCAGTCACGTAAATATCATGACCAAATTATGATGCCTTCCTCCACCCCTAAGATCATTGACAAAGTAAATAAATTTAAAGGAAGTGGGGGGTCAGGATATTCTTCTCCACCTCCCACGCACCATCAGTAACTCGGGAGAAAACACTCATTTATAGTAATCCATTGACTAACTTACTTTCAATGCTGAATACATTTCCTAGCAGAGAAAGTAGAGGTCCGTATATTACAAAAACACGTAAAATTAAGCAATTTTCTCAATTGTGCCGAAAGTTGAAGCGGTAAAGGGTCCGGGGGGATTTCAAACTATGAGTATCTTGATAGCTCTACCAATATAAAATAATTTTGAAAATCACTTCCGGACTGAATGCAGTTTGGAAAAAACAGCCTAACATCGCTTCTTTCTTTACTTGTTTTCTCTTTGAATCATATCTTAGCCATATTAACTTATTCACATAATCCTTTCTGTAATTTGTTCCTTTGCTTAACTTTCTGGTGCGTTTCCTTGATTTCTTGAAAATGCCCATACCGAATGTAGGGGTTAGGTGAAACTCTGCATTGACTCACCTAGTGGTACAAAAAGGCAAACTCCGAATATAAACGACCGGATAACGGTGATTGAGGAAAGGATTGTAATATTTAGGAATAAATAAAGAATATATTCTCATAATTTATTATATTTCATTTACTTAAAATTCGTAGCTCATATCCCTAGGATGTTTTCAACAATGGGTTGCTTGCCTGAATGGTTAGAACCGGGGAATTTTTCCGCCTGTCATTACTTCTTGATGGGTGCAGTATTTTCGCATCTGTCTTAGGAAGCAGGATACTTCCGCTGAAATCTCAGCCTCATTTGCGGCATGAGTCATTCTACTAGTGACATTCTGTACATCAAAGATTGTGCATTACTACTGGTAGCTCTTTTTAGCTTAGTGGGGAAAGCAATGGCAAACTCCTTCATTCCTTTTATTGCCTAATACGCTTCATGATAAGACCACCATCGATTTTTGCAATTTGCAGGCGAAGAATTCGTGGTGCTCTTTGAAGATCCAACCATCCTCTGAGATGATGGCTTGACTGAAAGCCGGACAGACTTATACTCCGAACAACAAAATTTTACAGTAAATCATAGAAATACAAGTGTTCAGAAACATATGCGAGGTAATAGCGATGGGTAGTGCTACTAAAAACAAACACAAAAAAGGTATATGTAAATGTCTGCGCTTCTCGGAATGTGATAGAATCATAGGCCTAGAAGACGAGAAGGTGAGTGCAGATTGCAGGGGTACACTCCACCCACAGGGCCTCGCGAAGTACCTTGGAGAACTTCATAGGTGATGGGGCATCCGTCAGGAATTCATCGCAGTTTATTGGCATTTTATCCAATCTGCATACCTCTCCTAGTGATATTCTAGTCAGTTTAGATGTTATATCTCTGTCCACTGGTGTTCCAAACATGGACACCTTGTCTCTATTGGATCAAATCTTTTTTTTTGCTAGTTGTTTTCGTCGCACCGACACAGATAGCTCTTACGGCGACGATGGGACAGGAAAGGGCTGGGAGTGGGAAGGAAGCGCCCGTGGCCTTAATTAAGGTACAGCCCCAGCATTTGCCTGGTGAAAATGGGAAACGACGGAAAACCATTTTCAGGGCTGCCGACAGTGGGGTTCGAACCTACTATCTCCCGAATACTGGATACTGACCGTACTTAAGCGACTACAGGTAGCGAGCTCGGTAAATCTTTCTTTGTAACATTGTTAGACTGTTTCATCTTGTCCTCACCACCACATATTTTAGTTTTTATGGTCAAGTATTTGAACAAATGGATGGTGTTGCCATGAGATCGACATTGTCTCCAGTCATTGCTAATTTCTGTAGCCTATGCAACATTTTGAAGAGCGTTGTATTCAATCTTTCACGCTCAAGCCTTCCATCTGGTTGAGATATTTCGATTATACATTTGTTATCTGGCCCCATGGTGAACACGAATTATCCATATTTTTCGATCACCTGAACATCCAAGCATTAAATTTACCATGGAGACTGAACGTGGAGGATGTTTGCCGTTCTTAAAAATGTTGTTTTCTAGGAAATCAGATGGAACTTTAGGTCATTCGGTTCACCGTAAACCCACCCGTACTATCTCTACTATGATATCTCCATGGGTCGTCTCATAAAACGCGTGCTGTGCCGAGCAAGGGAGGTTTGTGAGGAGTATAAGTTAAATGATGAACTTGAGTTCCTAACCAGAACATTCTTGAGCAAAGGCTACTCAAACGAACAGATTAGCGAAGCGCTACATCGTAAGCCAGAACACAGATTGTCACGTAAACTTCGTCATTTTAGTCTGGCTTTCTTGTCATATCTACAATCTGTCACGGATAGAATTGCCAATATTCTCAGAAGGCACAATATCAAGACCATCATAGGCAATTGCTTGCTTGCGATCTGTTAAAGATCCTATTCGTTTAAACCGTGCTGGAATATATATGATGTATGTTGGCCAAAAATGTAGGAAGGTATCAACGAGGGTTGAAGAATATCGCAGCCACTACGTCTTTACCAGCCACAGAAGTTTGCTGTGGCAGAACATGCCATACATAATGACCCTCAAATAATTTTTGATACAGATTCTGTCATTTATACCTAGAATCATTCCTGAGGCGATATAAATTGCTAAACACCCGAATCATTTTAACAAATGTGACGGTCATATACTGTGTAGGTCATGGCTACCCTCCGTGACACTGGAGGCCCAGGAATAAACTACATTTCTACCAGGGTCCCTCTATCTTGAGTGTCAGTTGTCAGTACAATCTTTGTTATTGCTCTGAAGACGATCCTGATCGCAGGATCCAAACGTGCACTAATAAAGACTGTTAATAGTAATGACATGGAAACGCATATTTGAAAGTGTTAAACAAATACATGTGTGCATTTTTCAGTCAATACGGACCTTAGATAATTGACCTTTATGGTAAAATGTTAACTATAGCTAAACAACCCAAAAGCCGTTTCAGAGGTATCTGACCGTAGATACCTCCAACAGTACAACTACGATTTATTTGTTTAACTTATCCTGACATTTTTCTCTCACAGTGATATATTTTATCGCCTTTCGTATCCCGGTCTACCAAGCTCGTTAGCTGTGGGGTTCAGGTGGCGGAACTGTGAGTTCACATTCGCGAGAGAGTGGATTCGAATCGCTAATGATGTTTCTCTGCGGTTTCCTACATACACACCAGGCTAATGGATGGCTTTAGTGCCGGGAGTGTCCGACGATATGCTGCAGGTCTTTTGATTTGACGTCCGTAGGCGACCTGCGCGTCGTGATGAGGATGAAATTATGATTAAGACGACACATACACCCAGCCCCAGTGCCACCTAAATTAACCAATGATGGTTAAAATTCCCGACCCTGTCGGGAATCGAACTCGGGACCCCTGTGACCAAAGGCCAGCACGCTAACCATTTAGCCATGGAGCCGGACCAGGCTAATGGTATGACTGAGCCACGGTCTCTACCTTCCCGCCCTTGCGCCACCATCCATGTGTTAGGGCGACATTATACAGTACTACCAACAAAAAGAAAAGTATATAAGCCAGTGATTCCTCAAGTATCCACCGTGGATCATAATTCGACACTTTGCATTAGCTCATTTTCTTTGCTCTGAAGGGACTTCACTATATCTTGTTTATAGTTGTACTGTGCATTTCAGTTCATAGATGGCAGATGAGCATAAATGTCATAGAAGCCAGTACGCAGAAAACATTTGCGCACGACCTCCGAGAACCAAGATTATTGCAGCTTCGCTCTCATATTGTTTAACATTTGACACAATTTTTCTAACGGAAGGCGTCTCCTATGACGCAGGTAGTGTTATGCAGAGGAAGTAGGGGGTGAAAAAGGAGAAGAGAGACACTCGAGCGAGACAGAGGAAGAGAGTCGCGCCGCGAGTTGGTCCAGAGTGTGAACCCGGATCGCGAGAGAAAGTACGTCAGACGCGACAAAAAAAGAGCGCGGAACATATGGAGTAGGACACACCTACAAATAAACAGTGAGTTCCATGTAAGAGAGGAGCGCACCTCGAGCACTGCTCCACATTCTCAGCGAAAGATAGCGCGGAGTTCAGTGTTATACTGCGTCACCCACACTATAGTGAGAACGGGGTATGCCCTGCAATTACCTTCCTTCTCTCCTTCTCCCGGGGTATTGTCTGTTTTCCCATAATCCAAAGTGTTAGATCTAATAAACTGATTTCCTGGGCTTACTGATGATTTCAAATCATGAATATTTACGCAAAGCCTATTTTTCACAATGACGTTATTTTGACACCAACCTATATTTTTGCAAATAAGTTATGACGCGATAGATGGAAAGCGAATGAACAATACATTTTATTGCCTTAAGTTCATGCAAACTACTCTCCTTCCACGGACAATAAAGTTTACATAATAGGAGAGCAATACTTTTAAAATTAAATAAGACAAAGAGGAAATATAATTGACACAGGATTGAGGGAATAATATGTTATGAACAATGACGAAGAAACAAGTATGTTGTGCAAATATAAACATGAGAATGACGAACACTTTCCAGATGAGGCCATATTCTAGATCTGCGATGCTTGGTGACAAGTAAGCGCTAGTACAACACAGCCACACATAATTCATGTTTGAAAATCCTACCTGTACTTAGCTGAATCCTTCCATTCCTGACTACAACATTGTGGCTGTGGAATTACAAAAACTCGACAAGGAAACAACTTCCATATTTCTTCTTTTCTTGTTACCACTCTACTCTACTAGTGCCGACATTCCAGAGTGATGACTGTTCACAACACACTTTGTTTACAAACAGAGCCCGGATTTTTAGCTAGTAATAGGTCAGAATGCAGAGCCGCCGTGGCTCAGGTGGCAGCGCGCCGGCCTCTTACCGCTAGGTTCCGTGGTTCAAACCCCGGTCACTCCATGTGAGGTTTGTGCTGGACAAAGCGGAGACGGGATAGGTTTTTCTCCGGGTACTCCAGTTTTTCCTGCCATCTTTTATTCCAGCACCACTCTCCAATATCATTTCATCTGTCACGCATTAATCATTGCCTCAGAGGAGTGAGACAGGTTTCGTCAGCCGGCACAATTCCTATCCTTGCCACTAGATGGGGGCTTCATTAATTCTGTTCCTGACGAGGTCGAATGACTGGCAACAGGCTGTAGATTTTCAATAGGTTATAATGATAACTTATTAAAGCGAGTAATAAATATACGATTACCTGCACAAGGGATATGCAATGCGGTTTGCATAAACATAAGGGTGCAGCCCATCTGAACCCCTAGGCAAACAAAAATGTGTTGATCATTGGATTAACTATTAAACAGACAAACAATCCACTGAAAGCATGAGTTTGAAATTATTGTCAGTAATCGCCAAGTACGAAACAAACAAAAATCAACATTGTACGTTACAGTCGATACATTTCTCCAAAAATGTGATAAAAATAAACTATTTTATACGATATGGCGTAGTAAGCGATGTCGTACTAAGAGGTCTTTTAAGTACAGTGTTTATATAGGATTTAGACGGGACAGTTACATTTCGCCGTTATATCCAAGCGATGCCGCGATAAATGATTTTGACTGTATTTGTCAAAATTTCTCCTTTTGAAATCCAACTTCATCCCAATATTATCATCCTTCCTACCTCCATTCAAGGTTATTCGTCTTCACGCGACCTCTCCACTGACTATTCGGAACCACTACCCTTGTGTCAGAAATCATCCAGAATAAATCCTTGGGATTTTTCCAGTTCTCGAATCAAGTATTCCTAGTGAGAGAACTATAATTTAAATAGGGTCTTACCAGTGATCCTCTCCCTTACATCCTCAAGTCTAAGATAGTGACAGGAATCCTAACTTCACCACAGAAAATTAAAAATCTATCTACAATACATAAATACCCTCATAACCATAAGAAGAGATCTGGAACCTTCACAGAACGCAGGTGAAAAAGATAAAGACGAATTCCAGTTTCCACGAATTATTTTATCTGAATGATCATTCTCTCGAATAACAAAATGATGAAGCATTAATTAGATGGCGGGCTTCTTTCTCGTATGTTATTCTTGAAACTCGATATTTGTACTTGTATTTTATCTCGAATGCGTTTACGTTAGAGCCTTTCCATTCAGTACATTTTCCAAATGCAACAGAAGTGATCATACGATAGCGAATTTGTACGCAGTAATAAGTTAGATTTCAACGAGTGGAAACTTCTTCAAGATCTCACAACGCTCTTGTTTAACGAGTTGCATGAACATTAGGGGCACCGTCATTTAAACCCCTAATATTTATGCAACTTTTCCTACAGATTGGAGAACACCTTCAATTCGTTGACATCTGACCTGTTACTTCAAGATATTCCGCTCCGTATGTGTGGATTTGGCCCAGTTTTACGTCCTCAGCCCTTCCTGATACCAGCCAAATGTGGAGGGATGTATTCACTATTGCGGGTTTCTGTGGTAGTTGCTAGTGTGGTGTGTTATATGTATTGTGACGAGCACAAGTCCTCAGTCCCCGAGATAGAGGAATTAACCGTACGAAGTTAAAATCCTCCACCGGCCGGGAATTTAACATGGAATCCTTTGAAATGCAGGCGCTCACGCCAACCATTCATTTAAAGAGCCGAACAATATCAATGTAATTTTATTGCACAAAATTAAACGTGTGTACGGCTCCTTGTCTGAATGAGACCTTCTGTTCAGAAGCTCCGGGGTTCAATTCCAAGCTGAGTCGCGTGTTTTAATGGCATCTGATTAATTCTCCTGTATCGAGGACTGGCTGTTTGTGTTTGTCCCAACATTCTCCTCTTCATATTCAGACAACACGCCACATTTCAAACCACCACAGAAACACGCAGTAGGGAATACATCATTCCTACACATACGGTTGGCGTCAGGAAGGGCATCCATCAGTCAAAAGGGCCAAATGTATACTATCTATACCAACCACTGCGCATGTTTAGTAAAAGCAGTAGTAGTAGAAAAATCAATTATTGTCTTGTGTACTGCTCTCTTTCTTATCAACACTGTTTTCGACATGAATATGTCTTATGGCTGGGTGTCGTCCAAAAATTTGTGTAACGTAACTCGACAAAATGTGTGACTAGTCGTTACCGTAGGTCTTGGTCGCCAAAGATGCTGCGGCTGTGGATTTGTATAAACAGAGTGTTGAAGGAGAAAGTGTACCGTCACTGACATCATATTAGTCGTCACTGTAGGTCTTGGTGAGCAAAGATGCTGCTGCTACAAGTTAAGTGAAATAATGCTGCAAATTAATCATTCGTTATCAATATTTGAGTTTGAAGAGATATTCATGAGCAATGGCGTCTCGCAAAGGGAGAAGTCTCTTTTCCTTCTTTTACAGCATTTCCTATTCCCGTTTCTGTTCAGATGATGTTCGTGTCAAACAATTATTTCCATATTTCCGGTACGCAAGCATAAAATATTGTCAGATTCTACGGCACCCCTTTTAGCTCATACCGAGGACACGCTCATCTCCCCAGTTCTGCAGCTGCTTTTCCCGGTACGACCTATGTGGGCAAGTGTCGTGTACCACTGTGTGAGGGTTTTCTCAGGTGTAATTATACGGGCTATGAATAGGATAAAGGTACCATCTCAGCATTTGTCTGGAGTTGAGGTGGGAAACCACCTAAAGCCAGTTGGAGGATGACCGAGGAGGTATTTGAACCTCCTGTTTCCCGACTACAGAGCTGGCCGTGTCGCAACGCAATGAGATATTCTGGCAGCCATATGCCTTCATTTCCCTAGCGGTTCGAACTTGAGAGTGTGAAGCAGCGACCACGGGCCTCTTAACTGAGACTTACTATCGCTGGGTTCCTCGCTATTGTCTTTTGTATCCGACCTCACTTGGTTAATTCTTTTTCTCTTCCGATCTCAGCAATATTAGGTTTGAAATTCCTAGGGAGTGTTTAATTTCCAGGCCATCGATATCCCGCTGTTTTTAGACCAAACATTTTATTCTTCAAAGTGCTCGACATCTTTTACATTCTCTACGGTGAGTTCAGTTGTTTCGTCTCAAAATAGCGATCGCGTTAGTGGAAACCTTCACTATCATATTCTCGTTTCAAGAATAATGTAAAAACATATCATCAGCAATGTCATTTCAAAGTAATTGCTTCAGTAAATTCTGTACGAGGAAATATTTTCAAGATAATGAGTGTGTCAGGAAAGTTGGGCAATATTCTAACACTTTCCTTGTCAGCAAAAGGAATTTGAATCTACAATGTTCTTGCTTTCCATAAAGAACTGGTCTGAATTTAGAAGGTGAAATAATTTAAGTGGAATTTCCGCTGACAATTTCGGTGATATCATGTGACCACTACTTGAGAAATTCTCAGCCGGAACCTGAACAAATGTGTTTTTAATAGAGGCTACTAACAAGCTTACAATCGTAATTAGGAAACATGAGCATGTCTTTAAAAAAACTTGCTCTTCTGACATCAGTTCACCATTTCCCTCATAGGAACTGTGAAGCCTTGCTACATACTGGGTTAACTTTTAATAACAACTATTTTAAAGTAATGGATGATAATATCTTGCAGATTTCCAGATTTGTATTATTATTATTATTTTTTTTTTGCTAGGGGCTTTACGTCGCACCGACACAGATAGGTCTTATGGCGACGATGGGATAGGAAAGGCCTAGGAGTTGGAAGGAAGCGGCCGTGGCCTTAATTAAGGTACAACCCCAGCATTTGCCTGGTGTGAAAATGGGAAACCACGGAAAACCATTTTCAGGGCTGCCGATAGTGGGATTCGAACCTACTATCTCCCGGATGCAAGCTCACAGCCGCGCGCCTCTACGCGCACGGCCAACTCGCCCGGTATATTATTATTATTATTATTATTAACAAATACATTGCAATTCAGAAATATCCCGGTGGCAGACAGTAGTGTGATATTACCCATCAAGAAACAACAAGAGTACAACAAGCAATTCCACGGAAAGAAAGTATCATAAGAAATACTACTGCAGTACATTAACATTCTAAATCGAGGATCATCGCACATATACCTTAAATAATTCAGATGCCACATTAGAGCGTTACATAAAACATGGCACCCCCACATAGAAATTGCTGGAGTCTATTCTTGAAGCATCTTACATTTTTGGGAAAACGCTCTAAGACAGCTGCAGGTAACCCGTTCCAGTTATCAATTCCCCGATTTACAAACGAATATTTACCATAGTTTTCTGCGATCTATGTTTTACTTTATATGGATGATCTGTCCTACTTATGTAACGGGGCTTTTCTAGTCGACAGCTCAAATCTCCGTAAACTTTGCTTCTTCGTGTTGGCATTGTACATAAACGTGTTCGTTTCTTTCTAGTCTTCAGTGTCTCCCACGCGAATTTCTCTAAAATACTTGCCACACTACTTCTAGGATTGAAATCGTTAAGCACGAATTTTGCAGGCTTTCGCTGTACCATCTCAAGTTTCATACGGCTGATGCATATTCCAGGACTGGCCTAGTGAGCTCTTCGCCTTCGCCTGGGAACTGCTGCCCTTTATTCCCCTCATCGCCGAGGGCAAGGACTTCAGAAATTACCCTACATGTTAATGGGAATGGCGGATTGGTGGTATGAAAATATCCAACCTCCGTTTTGCGCACTCATTGTTAGTGAAAAGTGAAGACATACAAAAACTGATGATTCCTGGGAATGTTCCCTGCAAGAGAAATCGTGGATGAGTTCACACTCGAAGCTCGAACAAAATTATCAAGAATATAACTGGACTGAACCTCGGAGATCACGATCCTCAAAATTAAAGAAACGATAAGAGAGAGAGAGATGTTAAACAGATGCTTAGGCCAGTTTTACATCCTCATTTCTACTTTGTTACTGAAGCAGTATGAAATGATCAACTGCGCAGGATGACAAGAAAAGAGTAAAGAAGCTAACGAATTTGGCCAAGAGCGGGGTGCTTACCAACAATCGAAACGCACTGGTACAGATTTTTTATACATTTAGCTTTTGAGAGAGGCTTGCCATGCAAATGAATTCATTTTATGGCCATTTATAGAGCTCGTGGAACGGGCAACTCGAACAGACTGCCTTTATATTTTTCACAATATTAGAACATCTTGGTTTCGGCTGTTTTGTTGGCAGAAGTTGAATATTTTCAGGAAATCGGAATGTAGAGAAACCACCAACCAAGAGGAAATCGCTGAAAGTGGGCTGATAATACTACGATCGCCAAGAAATTGTAGGTCTGGCGGCACCACATCTTTAAAACTCAGCTCTCAGGCAACAAGTATGGTACTAAAAAACATAATTTGGATGGCTTAGGATTCCTCGCAGCGAGCACAACACAACACAAGATATCAACAGAGAACCTTCGCGTGGACCATGAGGGGAGATATGACATCTACCCCGCTCTTCTGTAATGTACCGAGAGTAACATAAATTCTAGGGGCTCTAATAATTTTACCCCTAATGTTTATGCGAATCGCGTAACAGGACCGTTGTGCGGCGTGAAGTATATTTCTTAACTGCGTGGGTGAAACTGCATTGTAACGTATTACTGCCTACTTAACAACTTGAGATAAAAACAAATGCAGGGAAATTCAGAATGCCTCTACTTCAATACTAGCAAATTTCATAACGAATCAGAGATTTTGCGTTTATTCAATCAAAACCGAACGGAGGACAGATGGATATGATCTCCACATCGTGTAATCAATCAATCACTCACCAATGACCTGTATTTAGCAATGTCGCCGAGGTGTCAGATTTCCTTTCAACTGTTTACTTAGGCTAGCCTTTTAATAAACGACTTCAAAGAATTTGGAAATCTATCGAACATCTGCCTCCTTAAACTTTTCCTATCGCCTTCCAATAAACGAATACTTGTCCGATTTGACCTCTTAAATTCCATATTTATATTATGATCTTTCCTACTTTTAGATACTCCACTGAAGCTTATTCGTCTTCTACAGTCATTACAGGCCACCTTTCCACTGACAGCTCGGAGCATAACATTTAGTCGAGCAGCTCGTCTCCTTACTCCCAATTTTTGTAACATTTTTTGTCGGAAATCACGTAGAACAAATCGTGTTGCTTATCTTTTGAAATTTTCCATTTCTCATATCAAGTAATCCTGGCGAGATTACATACACTGGTACCATACCCTAACTGGAGTCTTACCAGCGACTTATACACCCTCTCCTTTACATCGGTACTCTTTTTCTTCCTGGTTATTCACAATATATTGGTGTCGGCACTTACAGCTGGACTCCCTCTTATCGTTATATTAGTAAGATAAGGAATACAAGGATGAAATCACATTTAAAAGAGCCCCGTGTGGAATGCAATGGCCTCATTCCTTACGTTTTCCTGTGCGCCTCATTATTTACAGCTGTAAAAGTTTCGGTGGTGGGATTTGAGGATACACCAGCCTTTCGGCTGATGACTTTACAGACAGACATGTCTCTGGAACATGTAATGTGATGTCGTGTAGTCTCCTTGGAGGTCTAGAGTTTAACGCCCATAAGTGTCCTGAGTGCATGATGGTGATGATGATGATGATGATAATGATGATGATGATGATGATGATGATAACGAGGTATAGAGAGGGTGTAACCGAATGTCGGCACACAGCCTATTGCTATCGGAAAACTCAAACGAAACCGCCTCACGAATGACTATCAACAGTGTCATACAGCCTCACTCCATATGAAGTCCTCCTGCTTCACTAAATATTCAGCACAATAACATTCGATTTCGAGGGCCTTGAGTTCGATTACCAGCCAGGTAAGGGATTTTAATCTTAAATGCTTCATTTCCTTAGTTCGGGGACTGTCCTAAACATTATTTCATCTCATGCATGACACACAGCACCTTCATATACGACAGTAGCGCCTGGTTTGTCATACACAACAGATGCCACCATCCACCTTTGTCGGAGGGTCTGCATTACGAGGGGTCCATCAGGTTACAAGAGACATGCGAACACTGGGGAGAGGTTTCGAATTGAACTCAAGCTTTTGCAACGCAATGAGGTGATTATAAACTGCATAGCACCATTTCTCTTGCCCCGCAGGCCAACAATCTGATTCTAATGTTTAATGCTGAAAAGATTTCTTAGCAGATAAAGCAGGGGTCCCCATACTACTAAAAACGTTAAATTAAGCAGTTCCCTCAATTAATTGTGCCGAAAATTTAAGGGCTAAAGGGCCCGGAAAGGTTTCAAATTGTGAGTCGCTCTATCAAACTAAAAATTTTAAAAAAATATTTCGAAAATCACTTCCAACGGAAAACAGCCTAAAATCGCTTGTGTCTTTAGTCGGCTCTTTTTATTCAAATCCTGGCCAAATTAACTTATTGTGTTCCTTGGCTCAACACTGTCATGTATTTATTGATTTTTTGAAAATGTCCTCACCGAATGTGGTTACAAGGGCTTAAGTGTAACAAAGCTTTGACTCACAGCAACGCTATTAGTGGAAGAAAAAGCCAAACTGCTAATCTAGTCGACCGGATAACGATGATTAAGAAGAGGATTGTAATTTTGAGGAATAAATAAAAAATACATTCGTAGCTCATATCCCTAGGATGTTTTGAACATTGATTTGCTTGCCTGAAGGGATAGAACTGTAGATTTTTGCACCAGCGGGACTCGAACCAGCCATCCAACGGTGTCAGACCGTCACGACTTGACAACTTAAAGATCACGAGAACCACGCGGGCTTTCCTTAAAGATAATTCCAGAACTGATGATCCTCTGTTGACCAATCCCCCAATCTTAACCAGCAACGTAGGGTGCCAGCATTGCTTGACAAGTGCTACAGTAGTCTGGTATGTTAGATGACCGCGTCTCATTTAACTCACTTCCTTCCAGATTTACTTTCTAAAATTTGTTATGTCTGCCATTAGTATTCTTCGTCATCAGAAAATTCAGCGAGATGCTGCAGTGGTTGGCGCCGTATTCTGACTGTTTCTTGCGACGTCCCACTCGCTCACATAATATGGCATTGATCGCCTTTCTCTCTCGTGTCAGCGGTCTTCCCGCTGAGAAACACTCAGCTCATTGAGTTAGAACTCACACATTTAGAAACTCTCCAGACTTGAAAAAAAATAGCAGCGGGACTTCACCGGCAAGTTACCAGCTGGCACAAGAGAGAACAAGTCCAGACAGTAGCCCCAAGCAAGCAGTTTAACGTGAAATCCGAACGTCAAAGAGTGATTTTTCCTTTCAAAACTTATACATGCATTGGCCGGGATTCGAATTCCAGTCGCTTTGGTGGAAAGCCAGTGACACTTCCAGTGGGCCACCACACCCCTTCCAAGTGGCAGATTAAACATATTCTTAACTGCTTTTACGGCCTTTTACACGTTTAAACATTTAGCTTCGGAAAAATGTAACGCATTGAAAATTCCCGTGCGAAGAACGGGTACAAATCGTAGTCAATAATAATAATAATATGTCTTTGAAATGTGGTGCTACGTGTGCCTTGGCCTACAAGAAAAAGCATTGCGTCTGTTCTTCAGGAGCCGAAGTTTGTTAAACTATTTTTATTCTCGTATCAGTTGTTTGGACACATTGCGACACGGCCTGGACAGACGTTGATAATGGAAGGGAAAGTCGAGGGCAGTGTACCACGGGGAAGGACTGCAAGTGAAGACTATCACTGGTTTGTTATCCCAATGTTTCCTGCGGGTCGTCCGGGATAGCGAAGCTACAACAGAGATGTCATGACACTCAGAAATGAGATGATGATCATGATGATGCTTATTATTAATGTTACACGTTTTACTTTCCTTATATTACTATAAAAATTGAAGAGACACTGTAGTGACAGAATTGTGCCCGGAATTGGAAATTAAACTCGGAATGAATTGCCAAGGGAAATTTTCGATCAATTTCAAAGTTCTTTGAATACATTTAAGGAATGAGAAATGACTGGGTAACCAACAGTCAGGGAACCTGCCACCCGCGCGACAACCCTAAATGCAGATTGATTGATTGATTGATTGATTGATTGATTGATTGATTGATTGATTGATTGATTGATTGATTGATTGATTGATTGATTGATTGATTGATTGATTGATTGATTGATTGATTGATTGATTGATTGATTGATTGATTGATTGATTGATTGATTGATTGATTGATTGATTGATTGATTGATTGATTGATTGATTGATTGATTGATTGATTGATTGATTCCAAGTCATATAGAGGAATTGCACTGGAGAACAACATCTTCAAAACAATCATGAAACTGCTTACTACGAAACTACTACCGACAGCACAAATTCCAGATTGCCAATGTAGCACAACACAAGCGGTGACTTACCTGCTAAATGAAGTGGAAGAAGCATGAAAGCATTTGACTCGATACATCGGGAATTACTAATACAGAACATCAAAATGAATTATGTTCGATAAAATCTCTTTTGGAACACATCTTGACATACAACTTTATAGAAATTGACGACGGCGTTACCACATCAAGACCGAGCAGGCAGATGAACGGAGTTTTGCAGGGTGATCCTTCAAGTCTCCTTTTATTCAATTTCACCACGGCAGATAGTATCAGTATAATTCAGGACATCCCAAGTACGACGTTATTACTCTATGCAGATGGGATGGTATTAGGATCCTCAATCAAACTAGAATCACAAAGAACTTTTATAGAACTAGAAAAATGGGTAAACGAAAATCATTTTGAAATTAACCTTCAAAAAACTGTTCAAAGGACGTTTAGGAAAGGCCGAAAATCTACTCATAAAGGCACCCTCACGTCGTACAACTAATCATTAATCGTAGGAATAAATTTAATTACTTAGTTATAATCCTCCAGACTTCAGTAAGATCATTCAGCTACTATATACAAGAGAGGTCGGCGAAAGCCATCAGTGCCATATATAAGATCAAAAATCTAACAGTCCTACATATCGATAGAGCTTTGAGACTATTCCATACATCCATCTCACACATTGTGACATTTGGATTAAAAATAGTATGGGGTCATCTCACATTCAATGATCTCGAAAGAATAGAGAACGTCTAGTCGCGTTTTTTAAAATGTGCCCCAAGAGTTGGAAAATGGCATCTACAAGATTAGTTTATGAGCTAGCGAAAGAATTCTTCTACATAGAGGACCTTGGGATGAAATTTTCATTGGCAGCTACAGGACCATCTATACACCTCTTAGTGTAAACAAGCAAAGATATTGACCAAGATTTTTATATTACTGACGCCATGATGGACATAACGTGGGCCAACGAGAATCAAGATCAAAGGCACATGATTACGAGACTCGCCATGCATGATTTCCACCATAATAATAATAATAATAATAACAATAATAATAATAATAATAATAATAATAATAATAATATATTAATGGAGAGCAGACGAATGAAGTTAGGTGATGCAGAAAATACTAGATAAGGAAATGAAGTCATGAAAGAAGCAGATGAATATTTTTACTAGGGTAGTAAAATAACTAATGATGACAGAAGTAAGAAGGACATAAAATACAGACTAGCAAAAACGAGGATGGCCTTTCTGAAGAAAAGAAATTGGCTCACATCCAACATTGGCGTAGGAATTAGAAAGATTTTTTTCTTTTTTGCACCGCGCTGAGTGGCTCAGACGGTTGAAGCGCTGGCCTTCTGATCCCAACGTGGCGAGTTCGATCCTAGCTCAGACAATGGTATTTGAATGGCTCAAATACATCAGCCTCGTGTCGGTAGATTTACTGGCACGTAAAAGAACTCGTGCGGGACTAAATTCCGGCACTTTGGCGTCTCTGAAGAACGGTAAAAGTAGTTCGTGGACGTAAAGCGAATAGCATTACTAGGATGTTTTTGAAGAACTTCCTCTGGAGCGTGGCGTTGTAAGGAAATGAAACATGGACGATAACTCGCTCAGGAAGTGGAATATAAGGTTTTGAAATGTCGTGTTACAGAGGAATACTGAAGGTGAGTTGTTAGATCTAATCACGAATAGATCGATTTGGCTAATTTGACGAGAAGAAGAGAGAGAATGATTGCACACATCTTAAGATACCCAATTGCTTTTTGAGGGAAGTGTGGGCGGTAAGAACGGTAGAGGTAGACCAAGGTAAGAATATGACAAGCAGAATTGGAGCAAATGTAGAATGTAGTAGTTACGTAGTACAGGATAGGGTGGCAGTGAAGTTGCATCAAGCGATTGTGTGGACTGATGACTCAAACAACAACAACAACAACAAGACTAAGAATTTCATGAACTACTTACGAATGCTGAGTTCCGTGTTCAATGTGCGCACTGTCATTTTCATAGCGCCCCTGCTCGTAACGACCATAAGCAAAATGAACATGTTGGGGCGCCCTCTTGTTTCCTTCTCCTCAAGAAGCGATACAGATGGTAGCAGCAAACGTGTTCCTCCTAGTTTTATCAGGTTACTGACGTAACTATAGTTATGAAAAGCTTGGCAGAGAAATGTATCAGGATAAGAAACCCCTCAGGAATGTTCTTCGAATGAGAGCAATACCACTTGCAATATGTGTAAGTATATAGCTATTTTGTATTGATCAGTGATTTCTAAATTTACTATGTTCCATGCCACAGTCATTGCTGTAGTTGTGGTTTTACCAACGAAATTCAGTAAGAAATATATGAATCACCTTCATGACTTGCTGCTTACCCGTTCTTGTAGTTCTTAGCCTCTACGATTATTCATTAAAGATATTAAAAGTTGCTTGCGACTTTACTTCCAGAAGGTTCAGAACTCCCGGCCAAAGGAAGTGTCAGCTGAGCCCCTAATATTATACAGGCCGTGGAGGTCCATGGAGGATTGCACTCTCCGTGACTTGCCTCTAAGTGCCTCAATTAATAAACCTAATACATATTTCAGGTATAGACTCAGAGAAGACCAGAGCTATGAACCTCAGTTTCTCGATTTTCTGACAGGACATCGAACCCAGCAGTGTGCATAACTTAACCTTCTTAGTTAAACATCCCAAGGTAGGAATAAAGGTTTCGTAACCGCAGCTCTATGAGGGTTAAGCGTTAAGCTCTATTTCGAGTTGCCGTTGTCCTCAGAGATTAACCTGATAGCCAACTCGTTTATAGTGAAGGCTGACTGAGCCGCAAGGACTTGTATGCCTCCAGCAATTTTTCGACTTCTTTACAAGAAATCGAACTTACGTCGTTTTGGAAGAAATGAACACTCAACCACCTCATATACTCGGCCCTCTACAAAATTTGATTCCTATTTCGCGTCGGATGCTCTTACCAATTAAGCTACTATGGCCCCGGTTGCGGGTTAGACAAGCTGATCCTCAGCATAGGCCCTTTCACCACCCTCTGACAAAATTCGAAGTCGATTTGAGCTTTCAAGTGTTAAAGTCGCACTCTCAACTGATAGGATGCACATCCTGTATACCTTCCTCTTCAGTTTAATTCACGGAGGATGAATACCTCCCAGGTCAACCCGATACTGGTGTCTGCTTATCACGCCAAGTTCAATATTGTGACCCAGGTACAGGCACTCATCAACATTCTCGTAACCTCCTTGTTGTTTCCTGAAACTACACTTTCAATTCTACAGCTTGGGAGGCTTCCCTCAGGTCCTGCAGCAGTGTTTCCAGGTCGCCGGCATGAACGACATCATCAGCAAAGACTAGATATTTGCCGACCCGAGGCTAGTTTCTTGAACACGTCCTCTAACGCCAAGGTAAATAGTTCAGGCGAGAAGTGGCCATCTTCTCTAACACGTCTCTCGATTGGAACTGTCCTTGCGATCCCATATTCTACAGTTTGACGTGTAGAGTACTGTGGTCGCAGATGTAGATGGAATATCTGGTATCGATATGTGCATGACCCATTGCTCAACCGAATCGAAGGCTTGTTCATAGTCCATTAACATCATGTGTAGAGGAAAACTGTACTCAGTGCATTTCTCGATCAGAGTACGTATTGCTTGAAGATGGTCAATCGTACTGAGACCTTTCCTGCTCGACTGGCTGGTAGGAGTCGAATTTTTCGGTAAGTCTGTTTGTTACAATTTTGGTTATTAATGTATAATAGATGGAAAGTATACTGATGGGTCTGTACTTTTCCATACTTGTGCAGACACACTTCTTGAAGAGTAGAATCGCCTTGAATTGGGAATCTTTCCTTCGTTAAGACACTTGTTGAGGAGCAGCGCACGTGTTATTTCTAGAATTTCCCTCCGACGTTTAGTATTTCCGATGTTATCAGGTTCTTTCTCTGTGCCTTGCTCTTCTTCAACTGGGTTAATTTTTCTCTCAGCTCCGTCACATTAACGGGTTACAATTATTTTTCGGATCTCACATTTAAGACCTTCTTAGTAGTTGCGAGTATGGGATTGACTAGCTGTAAAGACTTTTAATGGAAGGTTTCGACGGTTTCTCGAATCTTCCCTTCTCTAGAATAATTTGTCCTCTATCATTTTCCATCTTGTTGATTACCATCTTCCCTTTGGAAGGATTGGAACGTAGGACAATATACACGACATAAATAACATCATCACATGTTAACAAGTTTTGAATAGCATTTTCTTATCAAGCGATGCTCGTTGTCGATGGAACTAATCCTGTGTTTGCTGAGATACTTGAGGGTTATTGAAAAAAATATGACCGTGAATATGCCCGTTAGTTCTTTCCGTGCAATGAAAGTATATGAAACATGAATGAACGGAAATTATATTTCACACTTTTATTAAGAACGATAGAGGTAATATGAACACATTAAGGGCGGTTAGGAGAGCGGGACTGTGAGCTTGCATCCGGGAGATAGTGGGTTCGAATCCCACTGTCGGCAGCCCTGAAGATGGTTTTCCGTGGTTTCCCATTTTCACACCAGGCAAATGCTGGGGCTGTACCTTAGTTAAAACCACGGCCACTTCCTTCCAACTCCTATGCTTTTCCTATCCCATCGTCGCCATAAGACCTATCTGTGTCGGTGCGACGTGAAGCCACTAGCAAAAAAAGTTAACGAATGAATTTGTTACTTGTACTGACCATTTTAATACTGCCACACTAATCAAATAATATAAAGTCTAGTTCGTAACACTGAACTTACATACAGACTATGGAAAACTTCCGGTCAACCGAACTGAACCTATTTTCGATCAGTGACCCGCGAGGGCAGTCGTGGAACCCTTTGTTCTCAGTGATTGCGTTTATTCGGTTCAAATAAAACGACAGGCTGGAACAAAATATGATGGTTATCATGCTATCAGCTTCGGACAGATGCTACTGTCTTATTAAACTGTAATAAGAAATCAAACGATATATATTTGAATGAACGGAATGCTTACATTCGAAAATAAATGTCTAACTTTTATAATTAGACATTAGGCTTTTTTATTATAAATACTGCCTTCCAACGAAGATAGCCTTCAATACTCAGTATACTCTCATATCTTTGTTAAAGAACATTGTAGAATACATAAATTTACAATTTATAGTTTATCTTCTTCTTCTCCTTCTTCTTGTTTCGTTATGTCCATCCATAGAGTGCCTTGGAACTTGCTCATTGGCTTGATGACTTTCACCTTCCTCTTCATGAACTCACTATGTTGCTCTTCCGTTCTTCTGACCGCTTTGTACCAGTCCTGCTGCTAGTTTCCACCACAACTGTGTGTTTACTTACTGATTTTTCATGATGTCTTCCCCGATGTTCAATTCACTCAGCTGTCCTCTTGTTTCCTGCAGCCTATTTATTTTCCTGTTTCGGGAAATGATGATATTGAATAATTTTCTTTTGAGTCTATTATTATCCATCCTAAAAATATGTCCAAAAAATTCAAACGTCTCGTCCGTACAGTATTCATGAAACTATATGTGTGACAATAAAGGTCTGCAGTTTACCTTTTGATCCAAATTCCATTTTCTTGTGTGGGGCAGAAAATTTTCCTAAGACTTTTACGTTGATGTTTTTCAGTATCTGTAATTTTAGAACGACCTCCTAAAGTTAAGGTTTCTGATACATATAGAGTTTGCGGTAGAATAACTGTTTTGCAATGTTTAAATTTAACATTACGTGACATTAGTAGTAATCTCATGTTAGTCTAAATGCCCTCTGAAGTTCTGACGCTCTGTTTCTATTAGCCAAACTGTCTAATCGCGAAGGAAGAATTATTTCTTCAAGGTATTTAAAAAAAGATACCTGTGAAATTGTCTCATATGTCGATTCTGTTTTATCTTGCATTTTTGCTGGAAATTCTGCATATACTTGGTTTTCTTGAATGCTATCTGAAGGTCTGTCCGTGATGCTATTCTGTGTAATATCTCGATAGCGTACCTAGTGTGTTCCTTGTTAATAGTTATGATAGCTAGGTTATATACGAAAACCAAGCATTTCACTTGATTTTGTTCCTACCAATCCCCATGTTTATGTCTGTGATATGCTTTTCCCACTCTCCGACAACGGTATCCAAGACCAAATTAAGCAGAAGTGGAGAGAGTCCACATCCTTGACGAACAACCGTGTGTACTTCAAAAGGGTCAGAAGTGTCCCCAAATATTTCTCCTAAGGTTATGTCTATGAGTATCTAACGAAACAGTTCTCTGGTCTTTCCGTCCACTCGAAGTTCTTGTAGGGCGTCGAACAAGTTTTGTCTGTCCACAGAGTCATACGCTTTCTTAGGTCAACGAAGGTGACTATCGTGTTGTTGCTATTATTATTATTATTACACTGACTGACAGAGCAAATGCAACACCAAGAAGGAGTGGTCAGAACTTTATGCCAATTGCAGGGTAGACTGACGTCACTGAGGTATGCTCATGATGTGAAATGCGCCGCTGTGCTGCGCACGTAGCGAACGATAAATGGGACACGGCGCTGGCGAATGGCCCACTTCGTACCGTGATTTCTCAGCCGACAGTCATTGTAGAACGTGTTGTCGTGTGCCACAGGACACGTGTATAGCTAAGAATGCCAGGCCGCCGTCAACGGAGGCATTTCCAGCAGACAGACAACTTTACGAGGGGTATGGTGATCGGGCTGAGAAGGGCAGGTTGGTCGCTTCGTCAAATCGCAGCCGATACCCATAGGGATGTGTCCACGGTGCAGCGCCTGTGGCGAAGATGGTTGGCGCAGGGACATGTGGCACGTGCGAGGGGTCCAGGCGCAGCCCGAGTGACGTCAGCACGCGAGGATCGGCGCATCCGCCGCCAAGCGGTGGCAGCCCCGTACGCCACGTCAACCGCCATTCTTCAGCATGTGCAAGACACCCTGGCTGTTCCAATATCGACCAGAACAATTTCCCGTCGATTGGTTGAAGGAGGCCTGCACTCCCGGCGTCCGCTCAGAAGACTACCATTGACTCCACAGCATAGACGTGCACGCCTGGCATGGTGCCGGGCTAGAGCGACTTGGATGAGGGAATGGCGGAACGTCGTGTTCTCCGATGAGTCACGCTTCTGTTCTGTCAGTGATAGTCACCGCAGACGAGTGTGGCGTCGGCGTGGAGAAAGGTCAAATCCGGCAGTAACTGTGGAGCGCCCTACCGCTAGACAACGCGGCATCATGGTTTGGGGCGCTATTGCGTATCATTCCACGTCACCTCTAGTTCGTATTCAAGGCACGTTAAATGTCCACCGCTACGTGCAGCATGTGCTGCGTTGCTGCGGCCGGTGGCACTCCCGTACCTTCAGGGACTGCCCAATGCTCTGTTTCAGCAGGATAATGCCCGCCCACACACTGCTCGCATCTCCCAACAGGCTCTACGAGGTGTACATATGCTTCCGTGGCCAGCGTACTCTCCGGATCTCTCACCAATCGAACACGTGTGGGATCTCATTGGACGCCGTTTGCAAACTCTGCCCCAGCCTCGTACGGACGACCAACTGTGGCAAATGGTTGACAGAGAATGGAGAACCATCCCTCAGGACACCATCCGCACTCTTATTGACTCTGTACCTCGACGTGTTTCTGCGTGCATCGCCGCTCGCGGTGGTCCTACATCCTACTGAGTCGATGCCGTGCGCATTGTGTAACCTGCATATCGGTTTGAAATAAACATCAATTATTCTTCCGTGCCGACTCTGTTTTTTTCCCAACTTTCATCCCTTTCGAACCACTCCTCCTTGGTGTTGCATTTGCTCTGTCAGTCAGTGTATTATTATTATTATTATTATTATTAAACAGTCGTATTCGTGCAGAATGTTTTATTTCATGCGTGGTTTTTAGACACTAAGATCCATCATTATTGGTTAAAATATTATTTAAAACATGCTACGCTACATGGGTGACTCGCCAAGATAAAATACAGCTCAACTAAAATAAACTTTAGACATGCTGGAAGTGTTACTGTTGCAACCAACAGCATTGTCTTAACATAATGGCTTTGATATTTTCTGACTCAATTTATAGCTACACTATAGTTAATTTAGACTAAAATGATGGGCCAAAATTTGGCACGACTTTATCAAACAGTTTTGGAATAGCTCCTCCCTGCCACTAGGATAGCCAGCACTTCGATGTTGACCAGAAACTTCTCCTTGAAGTATGGAATGGTGGGATTATAAACAATCTTCTTTGTATTCTCCACATAAAAATCTTTCGAAGCTCGATCGATAATGAACCCCTGCCTAGTTTTGGTCCTGAAGGCTAGAATGTCAACACGTCGTATTGGTCCATTCTCAGCAACACAGGAGCATTCCTCAACAACTTTCCAGAGCTGGAGCAATCTTAGATCGTATAATATGATGGTGGCCACATAGTGTTTCTCTCTCCGGGCAGTCATGTCTGAACCGGGTACTGCCTTGAGCGTCAATATTCACATTCAGTTTCAAACATGAGATCTGCTCTGATCTAGAATCAGTTCCTTGTGTTGTCCTCCGTAACGTGCGCCAGTAATTGCACTCCCTTTCCTCTTCCCGGCAAGGACTTGCAGTTTTCGAACTCGCGCCTTCTCAGTTCTTTTGGGACGTTCTTCAGTGAAGATTCTGTTAGTTCAATCTCAGGTGACAGTTTAACGCGAGCACAAGAGGATCTGAATTCGCATTCTGGCGATATGAAAGTCTCCGTGGCTCAGGCGTCAGTGCGCCGGTCTCTCATCGTTGGGTTCCGTGGTTCAAATCCCAGCCACTCCATGTGGGATTTGTGTTGGACAAAGCGGAGGCGGGACAGGTTATTCTCTGGGCACTCCGGTTTTCATTCTCTCCATTATAATTTCATTTCATCTGTCAGTCATTAATCATTGCCCCGGAGGAGTGCGACAGGCTTTCGGCAGCCGGCACAATTCGTGCCCTCGCCACTAGATGGGTGCTCTATTCATTTCATTCCTGATCCGGTCGAATGACTGGAAACAGGCTGTCGGTTTTCATTCTAGTGGCCTGACTGCACTGATGTGAGCAATATGAGATCTCATCAAACATTACAGTGTTTTGATCAACTCCAAACCTCTCAACTTCTGAGTACAACATAGGCCCTACTGTTTGGAATGCCCTCTGGCAGGAGAAGCATTTTCTTGACAGAACTACAGATGATTTCATCGACATCTTTTAGGTACTTTGGCGGTAGGTGATATAAGGGAGCGGAGGTACCTGAATTTAGTCACGCAGGAGTTCTTTTACATGTCAGTAAATCTACCGGCACGAGGCAGACGTATTTGAGGACCTTCAAATACCGCCGGACTGGGCCGAGACCGATCCCAGCAACCTGAGCTCAGAAGGCCACCGCTCTATCAACTTGAGCTACGCAATACTGGAGTCGATGCTAAAGTTTGGAGTCGTAAGTGTGATTTCCGATTTTCACACCAGGAAAATGCTGGGGATGTACCTTAATTTATTAAGACCACGTTCGCTACCGTCCCACTCCCAGCCCTTTCCTAGCCCATCGCCGCCGTAAGACCTGCCTGTGTCGGTGCAACGTAAAGCAACTTGTAAAATATATGTACAGAGTGAACCCTAACTCCACCGACAAAGTTTCGCAGGTTGTTCAAGGATACCTTCTGAGTATATTGGTGTAAGGGACACGTCGTCTCTGGTGGCTCTTTGCACAGTAATCGAATTTCGTTTGATTTGCTGCCCCAGTGACATTTGTATCTGAATAGCACTGAAAAATACCCATAAGGGAACAGTTCTGTATTTGTTACGTACTGTACTGTATTCTACAGTACATTGACAGAACAGTTTGAACACACTGTGACAAAAGTGTTTGTGTTTCGTCTGAGAGTTGTTGCATCACTCCATGTTTCGTGTTGTACGTTTTCGTTGTTGTATATCACAGGCTTTGCATTACTCTGTGTTTTGTGTTGTACGTTTTCGTTGTTGTATATCACAGGCTTTGCATTACTCTGTGTTTTGTGTTGTACGTTTTCGTTGTTGTATATCACAGGCCTTGCATTACTCTGTGTTTTGTGTTGTACGTTTTCGTTGTTGTATATCACAGACCTTGCATTACTCTGTGTTTTGTGTTGTACGTTTTCGTTGTTGTATATCACAGGCCTTGCATTACTCTGTGTTTTGTGTTGTACGTTTTCGTTGTTGTATATCACAGGCTTTGCATTACTCTGTGTTTTGTGTTGTACGTTTTAGTCGTTGCATATCACAAGCTTTTGAGAAGGTGCTAGCATTAGGCCCTAGGGAAACAGGAACATGTCCAGAGAGGAAGCTAGGTGGACCGAGGTTAGGGAGCTTTCAATCTGAAAATTCATCCATCCTTTATTCAATGGTAACAACATATTTACAGTACCATAACTGAAGAACCTTTTCAAAGTAATCCAGTAAAGTCCTATTGGCCTCGTATATACAACCGAGAACATAATACTTTTACCCACAGGTAATATAACAGAAACACAATTAGTACTAGAACATAACACTTGAAAAATGCATACTACAAAAGAAACGGCCTTCAACTGGCCATAGGCCCCTGGACTACGAACCCGGCATATCCACACAGCACAGCACACACAGAAGCACAACTCTAATCCAATTACACACCCGTTCGCGGCCACAAGCATTAACCTCTCACTCATTATACACGTGCAACATTCACTCACGACTTACGCTCGGATGTTCGCAGCCTGGCAGCATCGGGTTCGAAAGGAACCCCAAAGTAGATGCTCTAAAGAGCGACAAAGAAATAATGAGGATCAAACGCTGGATACAACCAGCCACCAAGACCACAACTGAGAAGGGAAGGGGAAGGAACAGGAGGGGGAACAACCAATGTAGAAACAGAAAATACACTCAACTCATAGCGCAGGGCACGTCAAGTGTCTGTAAGTCTTTTCAGTCTGAGAGCGCAATTAGAAGTTTCTCGTTATACAATTTTTTAAATACATGAAATCATCTATGATACTTTGCATTACCCTCTGTTTCGTGTTGTACGTTTTAGTTGTTAAATATTGCAGGCTTTGAATGACTCTGTGTTTTGTGTTGTACGTTTTCGTTGTTGCATATTGCAGGCTTTGAATGACTCTGTGTGTTGTGTTGTACGTTTTAGTTGTTACATATTGCAGGCTTTGAATTACTCTGTGTGTTGTGTTGTACGTTTTAGTTGTTACATATTGCAGGCTTTGAATGACTCTGTGTGTTGTGTTGTACGTTTTAGTTGTTAAATATTGCAGGCTTTGAATTACTCTGTGTGTTGTGTTGTACGTTTTAGTTGTTACATATTGCAGGCTTTGAATGACTCTGTGTGTTGTGTTGTACGTTTTAGTTGTTGCATATTGCAGGCTTTGAATGACTCTGTGTGTTGTGTTGTACGTTTTAGTTGTTACATATTGCAGGCTTTGAATTACTCTGTGTGTTGTGTTGTACGTTTTAGTTGTTACATATTGCAGGCTTTGAATGACTCTGTGTGTTGTGTTGTACGTTTTAGTTGTTAAATATTGCAGGCTTTGAATTACTCTGTGTGTTGTGTTGTACGTTTTAGTTGTTACATATTGCAGGCTTTGAATGACTCTGTGTGTTGTGTTGTACGTTTTAGTTGTTGCATATTGCAGGCTTTGAATGACTCTGTGTGTTGTGTTGTACGTTTTAGTTGTTACATATTGCAGGCTTTGAATGACTCTGTGTGTTGTGTTGTACGTTTTAGTTGTTGCATATTGCAGGCTTTGAATTACTCTGTGTGTTGTGTTGTACGTTTTAGTTGTTACATATTGCAGGCTTTGAATGACTCTGTGTGTTGTGTTGTACGTTTTAGTTGTTAAATATTGCAGGCTTTGAATTACTCTGTGTGTTGTGTTGTACGTTTTAGTTGTTACATATTGCAGGCTTTGAATGACTCTGTGTGTTGTGTTGTACGTTTTAGTTGTTACATATTGCAGGCTTTGAATTACTCTGTGTTTTGTGTTGTACGTTTTCATTGTTGCATATCACAAGCTTTGAATGACTCTGTGTGTTGTGTTGTACGTTTTAGTTGTTACATATTGCAGGCTTTGAATGACTCTGTGTGTTGTGTTGTACGTTTTAGTTGTTACATATTGCAGGCTTTGAATTACTCTGTGTTTTGTGTTGTACGTTTTAGTTGTTACATATTGCAGGCTTTGAATGACTCTGTGTGTTGTGTTGTACGTTTTAGTTCTTACATATTGCAGGCTTTGAATGACTCTGTGTGTTGTGTTGTACTTTTTAGTTCTTACATATTGCAGGCTTTGAATTACTCTGTGTTTTGTGTTGTACGTTTTAGTTGTTACATATTGCAGGCTTTGAATTACTCTGTGTGTTGTGTTGTACGTTTTAGTTGTTACATACTTCAGGATTTGCATTATTCTGTGTTGTATTGTACGTTTTGATTATTGCATATTACAGGCCTTTTCACTGTTCTGTGGGTATTTTGACAGAAAGCAGAATGACTGGAGTAACAACAGCGAATAAATCATAATTATGTTAATACTCTGTAACGAGACATCGGAAACTCAAAAGGTATCCGTGAACAACCTCCGAAAGTTTGTCGGTGGAGTTCGGTTCAGCCTGTATATTTTCGTAACGAGGCCTTCAAAGTCGAATGTCATGCTAACATTGAATGTTAACAATTCACAATTGCTACGAAAGTATACATAATATAGTTTAGCAACAGAAGAATGTTAAAATGTGAAATATTTTCTTCATTTCCTACGATTACAATTTAGGTAACAGTACATGCTCACTCACGGACACACAAACAAACACCGTAGCTCATATCTTCGTTGAGAATTATAAATATACACACTTTAATGTAACTAAGCTAGAAACAAAATATTGATAAGAACGTATATAGGTGAACTGAGTTGATGATGAAAGTGATGCATCCGTGGAGATGTGGCAGGGTGTATTCCGTGATAGTCTCGTTATGGAGGAAGCCAGTCTTAGGATTCTCTTAGAGGACGATAGTAATGAAAAGGACTAGCAATAAACAAGGAAAATTCCAATTCTTGTGCAATACGAAAATATATTTTACTTCATACTGTGACGTTATTTCCTTCTTCCCGCACTCATGAGGGTACGGAAAATAATACTTCAACGTATTGTAATTACTTTACTTATCTCTGATTGTTTGACTCCACTTCAGAGAAATGTAAACGCGAATAATCAGAGAGATCACGAATTATTGAACAGTAAACTTAACCTTGTTGATTGTTTCTCCGTCTGATTTTAGCACCACGCTTCTGCACTCATCTATACAAAAAATGTTGTCTCTACATTCCCAGCTCAAGTCATCACAATACTGACTAATGTATAGGTTGATCTATTTCCGACAGATCAATATTATCTTAATAAAGCCAGGAGCAGACAACAATCTTTACGACTCTGGAAGCTTAGTGGATTGCAATTAAAATTACTTTTTATATTTTAATACAACATAACCCCATTCACACAAACAACAACAACAAAACACAAAAACGTCAGTGCATAGATCCAGTATGGATGATTAGGGTTTTGACGAATGAAAATTGTTTTCCTTAACTTATTTTTGCTGTCCTTACAAATATTTAAGCATGTTTGTGAGTTCTGAATGGGACGTTTTAATAGTTATTGCAAAGAAAATAAATTCACGATATTATTGTACACAACAGTGATTTCACGCTACTCGTTTTTAAATTCTTTCCTCGTTGTAAAGATCTCATCGGTAACGTAAAAGGTCACGTTGAGTGGCTGTCGCGTAAAAAGCTATTATTTAAAAAACGTGAATTATTACTAATTTGTCAGCGTACCCTTGCTATATCATGTGAGTATTAACAATAACCGTATGGCCTCAACTGCAATGTTGTTTGCCTGTGAGTGGCCAGCGTACCAATCTCAGCATTGCTATTGTGCTGCTGACTAGCAACGAAAAGGAAATTCTACTTGACAGTTTCTATGGCTGACACTGAGGACATTTAACATGCCAGCAATCGTACTCGGGTCCTCTAAACACTGATCGGTCGACGTGACTGATACTGAGAGAATCAGTGGAATATTAGGTTATCCCACACCTTGTGCTGGATGCCCGATTATCGCACTGCTATCGTATTCTTCGATTTTTCTACAACTACATACGTTTTCAAGTTCGCATCACTGGGCACGCAGCCTTTGTACATTTATGAGTACAATGGATGCGTTTCTCGCTCAGAACTGAGCAAGGGCAGAATCGTACTTCCACCTCAGGGAATATCCTCTCAGACTCCGACAAGCACACACATCCTGAAATGACAGTTTGCCTTGAGTTGTCCTTGATGGTGTATAGTTTCTTGTTCATGAAGAAACTATGTCTGCTTGAAGCTCAGCTTTAAGGCCATGGCCGCTTTCTTCCTATTCCTAGGCCTTTCCTATCCCATCCTCCCATATGACATACCTGTGTCGGTGCAACGTAAAGCAAATAGCAAGAAAAAAGAAGAAGCTGAGCATTCAATGTCCAGACAAGGATAAGGTTATCAGTACTATGTGATGAAATGCTAGTTCAATTATCAAGACTCGAGCAGAATACTGAAATCAGGCCTCAGTGAATGAGGAATGTTTGTTGGCAGTACGTGCTTTGAATGCATCTTTTATGCACTTAAAACAAAGGGAGCTCTTTTACTGTAGTGGTCCCTTAATAATAGACATTTGAATTTCATGAGTGTTTTTTCTTCCTTATTCTTAAATGTAGAGCAATTGCACTTTCCTTGTTTGTCAGCTACTTTCCTCCTGTCACCACACCAATTTAAACCAATCAGTTCCATATCAGAGCGCAATAAAACAAGATTAGCGTAGGTCGATGCAAGCTGTGATGCACGACTCTGTGCCTTTGTACCGAGCGGCTGCGACAACTGAAGGACATGTCTTTCTTAAGGTTTAATGTTCTCATTTCTCCCGCTGCTTTCCTTCACACAAATACTTCAGAAGATATCATAACAGTTAATAGGAATAAATGAAATACGGCGAACTTAAATCTGTATTGAACCACCGAGAGCCTAGAGAGCTCCAATGAACAGATAATCTAGTTTGAAATGCCTTTCCTTGAAGCTTAGAGCGTGTAAGTTCAGTTGAGCCTTGCGCTGGCCGTTTACGTTCACAATGTATATCAAGAATTTCATATTTGATTAACTACATGTATTCAAGTAGAGCCGTGCTTCAAACGACCTTCCACTGTCTTTGACTGGCGTTTTGCCTAGGTCACGGTAACGTCACCGAATGCAGCAGAATATTTCTCATAATACGTACTTTTCAAATAAATTATGGCAATAAAAGTAAGTACTACGTCAGCGATCGTTTCTTGGACGTTATCATGAGGGTACATATTTCTTTCAATTTATGGGTACTCTGCATCATGACAAGATGCTTGCCATAAGCGGCTCACTCTCTCGTCTTGCAAACCAAAGATATATCCACGATTCTATGTTTTTCCGTTTAGCGGAGGAATTTACATATATTTCCCTTCCTTTTCTTTCCTAATCTTCCATCCATTTTCTCTGCCTTCTGTTGTTTTTTGGAATTTTTCTTTTTTTACAAGTTAATTTACGTCATACCTAAGGTCTTTATGGCGACGATGGGTTGGGAAAGGCCTTCGAGTGCAAAGGAAGCGGCCGTGGCCTTAATTTAGGTACAGCCCCAGCTTTTGCGTGGTGTGAAAATGGGAAAATCACGGAAAAACATCTCGAGGGCCGCTGGTAGAGGGGAACGAACCCACCATCTCCCGAATGCAAGCTCAAAACTGCGCGCCCTTAACCACACGGCCAACTTGCTCGGCTTTTTTGTTTATATGGTTGCATTTGCATTTTTTTTACTTTTTTATTCATTCAGAATCAGTATCAGCATAATGCCGAATTTAAAACATTCAGTCAATTCTATGTATATTTCTGTCCTGTGTAAAAGTTATTTATTTCTTTGATTTAAGATTATTAACTTTTGCCCATATTACGACTTGTTTTGTAATTCGGCGCTATGCTGTAGCTGATCCTAAATTAATTCATTAATACATTGTAATTTTTTTTTTTTTTTTTTTTTTTTTTTGCTAGGGGCTTTACGTCGCGCCGACACAGATAGGTCTTATGGCGACGATGGGATAGGAAAGGCCTAGGAGTTGGAAGGAAGCGGCCGTGGCCTTAATTAAGGTACAGCCCCAGCATTTGCCTGGTGTGAAAATGGGAAACCACGGAAAACCATTTTCAGGGCTGCCGATAGTGGGATTCGAACCTACTATCTCCCGGATGCAAGCTCACAGCCGCGCGCCTCTACGCGCACGGCAATACATTGTAATTAAGGAAACTATTTCTCATGTAATTCTGTCCAGTTACTTTTTTCCATCACTGATTTTGACTCACTTCTTCACTGCCAGGTGATCATACCGCACCACTGGGGCAGTAGCACTGAGCTCCGCGCCTTAGACGTTCCACGCTCGGCATTAACTTCTGGAATTCTGTTAAGACACTCTATCTTCCTGAATTCGCTTTCGATAGCCAAACAATTCATTGTGCATAGTGAGATATTTTGGGAAGGAAAATATTCTTCGCAGCACAGTTTTCTCAAATGTACACGACTTGATTTTCTCTTGCACATTCCTTTCTAGACCCTACTTGGACGTATTCAATAATACCTCCCATGATCTACGTCTAAAGTAAACGTGCGGTAAGGCACTGTTGCATCACTCTATGACGTCATAGACACTGTTTGATATAAATATGTCTTATGGCTGGGGGTCATCTGAAAATTTGCGTGATGGAAGAGCAGGCTGTGATGTAAGGTATGGATTGATGGCCACAAGTAACACCTAGCAACCGTGCAGGCTGTGATGTAAGATATGGATTGATGGCCAGACAATGTTACCTAGCAACGTGCAGGCTGTGATGTAAGGTATGGATTGATGGCCACAAGTAACACCTAGCAACCGTGCAGGCTGTGATATAAGGTATGGATTGATGGCCATAAGTAACACCTAGCAACCGTGCAGGCTGTGATGTAAGGTATGGATTGATGGCCAGACAATGTTACCTAGCAACGTGCAGGCGGTGATGTAAGGTATGGATTGATGGCCACAAGTAACACCTAGCAACCGTGCAGGCTGTGATATAAGGTATGGGTTGATGGTCATAAGTAACACCTAGCAACGTGCAGGCTGTGATATAAGGTATGGATTGATGGTCAGACAATTTTACCTAGCAACTTGCAGGCTGTGATGTAAGGTATGGATTGATGGCCAGACAATGTTACCTAGCAACGTGCAGGCTGTGATGTATGGTATGGATTGATGGCCACAAGTAACACATAGCAACCGTGCAGGATATGATGTAAGGTATGGATTGATGGCCAGACAATGTTACCTAGCAACGTGCAGGCTGTGATGTAAGGTATGGATTGAGGGCCATACATTGTTCCCTAGCAACCGTGTAGGCTGTGCTATAAGGTATGGATTGATGGCCACACATTGCTACCTAGCAACCGTGCAGGCAGTCATGTAAGGTACTGTATGTATTGATGGCCACTCATTGTTACCTAGCAACCGTGCAGGCTGTGATGTAAGGTGTGGATTGATGGCCAGATAATGCTACCTAGTAACCGTGCAGGCTGTGATGTAAGGCATGGATTAATGGTCACACATTGCTACCTAGCAACCGGGCAGGCAGTCATATAAGGTATGGATTGATGGTCACACATTGCTACCTAGTAACCGTGCAGGCTGTGATGTAAGGTATGGATTGATGGCCACACGTTGTTCCCTAGCAACCGTGTAGGCTTTGCTGTAAGGTGTGGATTGATGGCCACACATTGCTACCTAGCAACTGTGCAGGCTGTGATGTAAGGTGTGGATGATGGCCAGATAATGCTATCTAGCAACCGTGCAGGCTGTAATGTAAGGTATGGATTCATGACCACACATTGTTACCTAGCAACCCTGCAGGCTGTGATGTAAGGTATGGATTCATGGCCACACATTGTTACCTAGCAACCGTGCAGGCTGTGATGTAAGGTGTGGATTGATGGCCAGATAATGCTATCTAGCAACCGTGCAGGCTGTGATGTAAGGCATGGATTGATGGCCACACATTGCTACCTAGCAACCGTGCAGGCAGTCATGTAAGGTATGGATTGATGGTCACACATTGCTACCTAGTAACCGTGCAGGCTGTGATGTAAGGTATGGATTGATGGCCACACGTTGTTCCCTAGCAACCGTGTAGGCTTTGCTGTAAGGTGTGGATTGATGGCCACACATTGCTACCTAGCAACTGTGCAGGCTGTGATGTAAGGTGTGGATGATGGCCAGATAATGCTATCTAGCAACCGTGCAGGCTGTAATGTAAGGTATGGATTCATGACCACACATTGTTACCTAGCAACCGTTCAGGCTGTGATGTAAGGTATGGATTCATGGCCACACATTGTTACCTAGCAACCGTTCAGGCTGTAATGTAAGGTATGGATTGATGGCCACAAGTAACACATAGCAACCGTGCAGGCTGTAATGTAAGGTATGGATTGGTGGCCACACACTGTTACCTAGCAACCGTTCAGGCTGTGATGTAAGGTATGGATTGATGACCAGACAATGTTACCTAGCAACCGTTCAGGCTGTGATGTAAGGTATGGATTGATGGCCAGACAATGTTACCTAGCAACGTGCAGGCTGTGATGTAAGGTATGGGTGGACGGTCAGACAATGTTACCTAGCAACGTGCAGGTTGTGATGCAAGGTATGGATTGATGGCCAGACAATGTGACCTAGCAACGTGCAGGCCGTGATGTAAGGTATGGATTGATGGCCAGACAATGTTACCTAGCAACGTGCAGGTTGTGATGCAAGGTATGGATTGATGGCCAGACAATGTTACCTAGCAACGTGCAGGTTGTGATGCAAGGTATGGATTGATGGCCAGACAATGTTACCTAGCAACGTGCAGGCTGTGATGTAAGGTATGGATGAATGATCGTGACTAAGAGACGTACTCATGACAATTTGTTTTAAACCATCTGGAAAAGTTTTTAAAAAATTATTTTTTTTTACTATATACTTTGGTCCGTCCTCTTAACAATGAGAAACTAAAACATATCGTCGCACCGATTGTCTAGAAATTATTTTGATTTTACAAGTTTTAAATTGCTGTAACTCTCACCAACCCGCGTAACGTATTCGTGGTCACACTCCTGTTTCAAGGAAACATCTGCATGCAGAGGACCCTACCTGAACATCACTCGTTATATGCGGTAGGGACCGGTTACTTACGAGGAAGTTGTTGGTGGCATTGAAAGCTATCCTGTAGGGGGCGTAGAAATTAATTCAAATTCTTCTCACCAGAGCCAGCCCGTTGATAAATTATATAAACTGAAAGTACAGCGTTAATTAACGTGGTAATTCCCCGCTAACAACAGTATAAGTTGTTTTGCGTTAATGATGCAGTTACTCGTAGAACTATATCTGATATTAAATTTATATTATCTTGGTACAGTTTAAAAGTATCCACTAAAAGTTTCCGAATAGTTCTTCTGGCACCCATCATTAATCCTACAACTTCCATATTCGCACTAACACCGTATTTTTCCTTCAGGGGGGAAGTGTGGACAGGTGGAACTTGCCTCCTTCCCTGTGGCTGCTAAGCGTTGTCTTCGCTTCCTTCCTTTCTCTCAACTGCAACAATGTCTAGTCGTCGCACAGAACCTCCTGTAGCGTGACATTATTTTAATTCAATTGCTATCACCTTCCTAACTCAGTGATGGCGGATGTTTCTTAGAAGTTCTTCATTTCTAATATTGAAGACTCCTCAGTTCATCACGAGCTATTTGCACCTTAAGGTTCGTGGGTTCATTATGCAGTTCTAGTTTAATCACACAATCTGATACCTCGTCAGTGAGAGGTCTTGTGCCAATCATAAGCTCAACTTAGACGAGGCACTTTTCATATTTCTTCTTTCTTTCTTAATCTGTTTACTCTCCAGGATTGGTTTTTCCTTCGGACTCGGTGAGGGATCCCACCTCTGCCGCCTCAAGGGCAGTGTCATTGAGCTTCGAGGTATACAACTAGCCATGAGGACCAGTACCTGGCCCAGGCCGCCTCATCTGCTATGCTGAACGGGGGCCTTGTGGGGGAATTGGAGAATTCGAAGGGATAGATAAGGAAAAGGAAAGGAAGCGGCCGTGGCTGTAAATTAGGTACCATCCTGGCATTTACTTGGAGAAGAAGTGGAAATCCACGGAACACCACTTCGAGGATGAGTAATCATGTTACTTGCTTTACGTCCCACTAACTACTTTTACGGTTTTCGGAGACGCCGAGGTGCTAGAATTTAGTCCAGCAGGAGTTCTTTTACGTGCCACTAAATCTACCGACACGAGGTGGATGTATCTGAGCACTTTCAAATACCATCCGACTTAGCCAGCATCGAACCTGCTTGTTGGGGACGGAAAGCCAGTGCCTCAACCTTCTGAGCCACTCAGCCGGCCCTTCGCGGATGGCTGAGCCGGGAATGGAACCCACCTCTTTTTTTAAGTTGCTTTACGTCGCACCGACACAGATAGGTCTTACGGCGACGATGGGATAGGAAAGGGCTAGGAGTGGGAAGGAAGCGGCCGTGCCCTTAATTAAGGTACAGCCTCAGCGTTTGCCTGGTGTGAAAATAGGAAACCACGGAAAACTATCTTCAAGGCTGGCGATAGTGGGGTTCTACTCACTATCTCCCGATTACTGGATACTGGCCGCACTTAAGCGACTGCAGCTATCGAACTCGGTGAACCTACCTCTACTCAGTTGATCTCCCGAGGCTGAGTGCACCCTGTTCCAGCCCTCGTACCACTTTTCAAATTTCGTGGCAGAGCGGAGAATCGAACGCGCTTCTCCGGGGATGGCAGCTAATCGCACTAACCACCACACCATAGAGGCGGACTTAATATTTTTTTCATTATAAATATTAAATTATTTCGGAAAAAATTAAAAGAAAGGGTGAAGTGCGTTGGAGGCAAGATTTATGGGGTAGAATTAGTCTATATGACAGAAGGGAAGTAAATCAAATTAGATGTAAAAACAATATTAATACTGAATCTAAATTTAGTGGCAGGTTGCCAACAACTCGGGTTCTATCATCCTCGTCTGCGAGAATTACCCAGTGACTGCCTCTCGCCACTCGCAGTCCACAGAACACACAGACGCCTGCGATTTCTTGCTCTGGCGATAAAGTCTGATGGGTTTTTTCTCTATCCTTCCGGACACGTCTACAGTACTCTACTTTCTCAGTTACTCACACCGAATATATTGAGATAGTTTGGAAATTTAGAACAATTTTCGAACTTCAAAATGAGTTGGTCACCAGGTTATGGAAGTTAGGGTATTTTTTTGTTAGCCAGAGTGATGTACTTCTACCAAACAAATGTAAGGATACCACTTCCAACTAACTAGCACCACGGAGTCGCGAGCTAGCTAATGCACCACTCCCCATGACGTCGTCACCCATTATTGAAACTAACTTCAAAAATATTTTCATTCTTCACCTTTTTAATCACATATCAACCATTTAGATATAATTTATAGCTGCTTTGTTATGAAGGCGAATTTAATGCGCACTTACGCGTGTCATTGGAAATTCCTAGCTGGGCACAGTACAGGACGTGTTGTGTGTCAGTAAATGAGCATCATTCTATTGTGAAAATGACTCCTTTTATAGCACAGCCTGCGTGTACACTGCGTGAAATATAACTTCTGTCTCCTATAGATCATCTTCCTATTCAGAAGCAGATACACGTTTACTCCCGGCCATTACCTGAGAAACTTCCACGTTCTCTTGTGTCGTACGACCTCTGTCAATGAAACAGACATTCCGGTGATGCCCTGTAGCCGTAGTAGCCGTCTCTGCTCAAGCATTTTCTTTGAATGTTTAATTTAGGATTCGTATTAACTGTTTGAAATATATTTTTCGTATATTTCTGTATTGCGACGTTGACTGGTAGTTTAAGACCTTCTTTGTAAATTTAGAGTTATTGTTAAGTGTATAGTTTTAAGTATTAATTTAAAATTCTAATTTCCCGTTAAACTATGTTCTTGCGGCAGCCCAAATTTTCAGGGAACTAGCTGATCCTTCCAAGAAATAATAAAAGTAAGTTATAAAGTGTCACATCTAATCTCAGCGACCCCTAAAACTTTGGATTCGACGTTGTTTTATATTTCAAACTCTCCCCTAGGGCTGCTAGAATATTGTATTGGCCGAACAGTATTTTTTTCAGATATTAAGTCACATTTGTACCTAGCTTGGTTGAGATCTATGCTTGAAAATCCATACATCCATAATCTCGGTCATTTTTGGACATTTTATTCTCACCCCTTACGCCAATGGGGGCTGAACATTGACTTAAACGGCATCTAGAGTGTCACTGTTCACCGCACGGAGCCCAAAAACTATGGATTTGACATTATTTTCGATCATTTTTATATGCCACCCGCTTCCCACTCCCGCAACTAGGGGTGCTAGGGATGGCTTATTTCCACAGTGTTTGTATCCAGATAGTAGTAAGCCATAAGTGTACCAAGTTTGGTTGAAATTTCTCCACTGGTTTAGGAGGAGATGTGGAAAGGTACTTCATAAAATATGGCTGCTTGTTCCCATCCTCCTATAGACAGCAGTTCTTACCGGGCCATCATGACACAGAGTAAGTCGTCGTCGCCTAGCGACAATCTGCCGTCAAGGTCGATACAAATCCAGGTGCGGCTTTGTACAATAATTTAATGAATTTCATAAAAAGACTCATCATAAAACATAAAATCTATGGAACGGATTCCGTTCAAACCCCTTCCTAGACCCTCTGAGGAGTAGAAAGAACAAATTGAACATTTCTTTAGAGAAAACGGTCCAGAACTTCTCGAATCTTTTTACACAAACAAACAATTATTCATTTTCATACATTAGAAGATAGAAGAAGATAACAAATGGCAAAACTGCCCTGCAGTCTAAGGTGCTCCTTCCACTCCACCAACATCCACGCCTACCAACCACTGTTTATATTCCGCGGGCCCTCCCCATTACATTTCCACAGGCTTCAGGAGTACCTCTGGCTCAAACTCAATGACAGTACCGACCTACGGTCGTTAAAATATACTTGCGCCTTGAAATACGCACCCACGGAACTAAGATCGGTCTTTGAATGTTAGAAGCGTAACATAGCAATCGTTTTGACATGAAGATGTCTTAGAGCTGCGGGTCACACGAAAATGTGCGTAACGCGACAAAATGTGTGACGGAAATGGCCTTGGCCGCCAAAGATGCTGCGGCTGTGGATTTGTATAAATAGAGTCTGTTGAAATAGCAAGTGTAACATCAGTGACGTCACATTAGTCTTTAGGCCTTGGTCGCCAAAGATGCTGCGGCTGTGGATTTGTATAAATAGAGTGTGTTGAAATAGAAAGTGTACCGTCAGTGACGTCACATTAGTCGTTACAGTAGGCATTGGTCGTCAAAGACGCTGTGGCTATTGGTTTGTACAAATAGTGTGTGTTGAAATTGAATGTGTATCGTCAGTAATGTCACATTAGTCGGTCGTCAAAGATGTTCTGTGAAATGATGCAAATAAATCGTTCGATATCAATATTTGTCTGCCTGCTGTCACTTCTTGATGGGTACAGTACGTTTGCATCCATCTCTTGGCACAGACCAGAGCAAAGTGTAGCTTCCACCGAAGTCCCAGCCTCACCCATGGCTGTGACAATATGGAAGCTGCTGGGGTGCGGGTGGTGCTGAGTAATGACATTCAGAGCACAACCAGTGTCTGAGTGTCATGAAAGGTATTGCTCATAGGGTTAGTTGTGCTACAATAGCACTGTCTGGCCCAGTGAGGAAAGCAATGGCAAACTACCTCACTACTCATCTTGCCTAGTATGCCTCATTTTGATACTACCATTAGTTTTTTATGATTTTCCTATAACTGCATAGCCTTTGGTGCTGCTATTTGAGGATCCAACCAGCCTCCGGGCTGATGACCTAACAGACAGACATCAATATCATTTATTGAAAGACATATTCATGTTTATTAAGTTTTTGCAAAGGGAAAGGTTTCTTTTTGTTAAGAAATCCACGACTTGTTCAGCTGGTTTTTGAGGCAAGTGTAGGTGGTAAGAACGGTAGAGTAGACCAAGGCATGAATATGAAAAACACATTAAAGTAGATATAGAATGTAGTATTGCAGTTACGTGGAAATGGAAGGATTAGCAAACGACAGGGTGACAAGAAGAGCTGCATCAAACCAATCAAACCAGTATATGGATTGATGACTCAAACAACAACAACAACATAATAATAAAACTGTAGGAAAGACAAGAAAGGTATAACAAAAGGGACTCTTGATCATGTATGGTTAAGGAATTACATCTTTCTGGTCAGGATTGCTCATGGCATTGCATGAGAACGAAATACTAGTTTTTGTTTGAACTGGAAATAGCAGCTTTTGAAAATACACTCCTCAATTAACGTACAACCTCAGCACTTTCCAGGTGTGAAAATAGGAAACCACCGGCAACCATCTTCAAGGCTGGCGATATTGTGGTTCGAACCCACCATCTTCTGAATGCAGCGCTACGTAACGCGTCTTAACAGTCTGTTATTATATTCGTTTATAAAAGGGCTAAGCAAAGGAACGATCCGCTTGCCCATTAATGATTTTACGAGGAGGTGGAAGAAATAACCACGAAAGGAAGGAAAATAAAAGACTTCCCAGAGCTCAGAAACCAAATATCTTCAGAACTACAGGAAATGCTAGAGGGAAATAACGTAGTTCAGGTGAGTTTGATTGCCACATACTTCCCGCAAAATGTAAACTTCAGGGGGGAAAGTGATAAGGCAGTAGTAAGAAGGTCACCTCCAAGGCGGGGTGCCAACAGAGCATCTCAAATGAAATGGGATAAAGAAACTGCTATATAAGAATGTGGTACTACCGGAAAATAAATTTATCAAGGAATGACAGCAGATTATGCGAGAATGTGCTCTTAGGAATGAAGGACATAACAATAAGAATAGAAGAACATTTCCAAGAGAACAGTCGCAGAATTTTGTACAATAAGTAAGAATATGGCACTAAAGTCGGTAAAGTTGACAAAAAGTGAAATAAGGGCCAGTCTTTGTTGTTTGAGTCCGCCTCTGTGCTGTAGTGGTTAGCATGATTATTTGCGACCGCCGAAGGCCCGAGTTCGATTCCCGGCTCTGCCACGAAATTTGAAAATTGGTATGAGGGCTGGAACCAGGTCCAGTTAGAGTCGTGAGGTGAACTGAGTAGAGGGGTGTTCGATTTCCATCTCAGACATCCTCGAGGTGATTTTCCGTGGTTTCCCACTTCTCCTCCACGCAAGTGCCGGATTGGTACCTAACTTAAGGCCACTTCCCATTCCCTCACAAAGCCCCAGTTCAGCATAGCAGGTGAGGCCGCCTGGGGGGAGGTACTCGTCGTCCTCCCCAGTTGCATCCCCCGACCGGAAGTTTCACCCTCCAGGACGCTGCCCTTGAGGCGGTACATGTGGCATCCCTCACTAAGTGCGTGGAAAAAACCAAACCTGGAGGGTAAACTGATTATGAAAGAAGTATAATTCGATGTTTGATAGCAGAATATTATAATATAGTTCTAAGACATGCCTTTGCTGGCAGGACGTAGTGTTTGCAGTGCACTATGTCGTCTGGTATGGGCTATATCAAATGTGTTACTTTCATTGACCTGTCTCAGTCTTATCCTTAGCTTTGACAATATGAAAGTGACTGAGGTATGAGCGATGCCAGTAATGCCATTCCTTATGCAACCAGTCCCTGCTATGAATGGTGTGAAAATATCGCTCATACAGTCGGTTGGTGCATGCATTTCAGTGGGCTTGGCAGACTGATATGCGAAAACAACTTCTGGCTCAGTGCGGAAAGCAACGGGAAACTACCTGACTCCTCATTTCCGTAGTATGCCTCTTCAGTGACACCTAGGCTATCTATGACAGCTGTTGGTGGAGCTGTAGAGGATCAAACCAGCCTTCGGGCTGAATACCCAACATACAACAACATACAGTTCTAAGACATGGGTGTTATGAAATCAATACATTTTATAAGCTGCCTCTGTGGATCAGCGGTAGAGTGTCGGCCTCCGGATCCCAAGATAGCGGGTTCAAACCCGGCAGAGGTAGTCGGATTTTTGAAGGGCGGAAAAAAGTCCATTCGACACTCCATGTCGTACGATGTCGGCATGTAAAAGATCTCTGGTGACACGTTTGGTGTTTACCCGACAAAATTCATTAAATCTCAGCCATAGAAGCCCAAGAGAGTTTCAGTTTACTCGGTCTGCCATCTAGTGGGGGCCTAGAGTAAAACGGAACGTCGAAATTGACGAGCAGACAGCCAGATGGCGTCAAATTGAAATGTCTGCACACGGTAGCTGAGGCCATACGATTATTATTATTATTATTATTATTATTATTATTATTATTATTATTATTATTATTATTATTATTATTACATTTTATATAATAAAGATATGGAGGCAGTACACCTACTAAAGAAATAAGAAAAATCATAAAAATGAATCTACATTCATATTTTTTTTTTCTATTGGCTTTACGTCGCACCGACACAGATACGTCTTACGACGATGGGACAGGAAAGGGCTAGGACTGGGAAGCAAGCGGCCGTGGCCTTAATTAAGGTACAGCCCCAGCATTTGCCTGGTGTGAAAATTGGAAACCACGGAAAACCATCTTCAGGGCTGCCGACAGTGGGGTTCGAACCCACTATCTCCCGAATACTGGATGCTGGCCACACATAAGCGACTGCAGCTATCGAGCTCGGTCATAAAATAAATTAATCATATACCAGACTCTATTGGGTTGAGGTAGTACCGATAATTTATTATTGAAGGTGAAACTCATAATAGTAAATACAACGAAACGTACACTTCTCGGTAAATTTGAATCTAGTATTAAAACAAGAACACTAAATGTCTAATTTTGATATCATTAGTGCATCTTTTATCTTCAGTAATCATGCTTCGCAAATAGTAAAATTACTTTCCCTGTTCTACTTTTGAGGTTCCTATAATTAAATTAGTGTTACATTTTGCATTGCCGTTACAAATAGAAATAGAGTTTTACTAAAATTCTTTTTTATATTCCATTTGGAAAAGTTAAAGGTTTTTTTTTTTACTATGTGCTTTACGTCGCACCGACAGAGATAGGTCTTATGGCGACGATGTGATAGAAAAGAACTAGGAGTGGGAAGGTAGCGGCCGTGGCCTTAATTAAGGTACAGCCCCAGTATTTGCCTGGTGTGAAAATGGGAAATCGCAGAAAACCATATTTAGGGCTGCCAACAGTGGGGCTCTAACCCACTATCTCCCGGAAGCAAGCTCACACCTGCGCGCCTCTAACCACACGATCAACTTGCCTGGTCTAATATTCCATTCATCTCCCCCTCTCCGTCTCTACTATGATCACGAGGGTTATGAATTTGTTGTAAGAAAATTGATTTCCTGTGTCATGAAATGATGAACTTTTGCTCAAAAGTAATGAAAAACGCCGTCATTATATTTAACTTTTTTTTAAAGTCACCACAACATAAAATTTCTAAACTGGTATGTCAGTCATATATCCAAGATACATCCCTGTTACTTTCGTGAGTCTTGTCAAATTTTCTTCGAACACCTCAAAGATTTTGAGCTTTATAGGCTACAGTATTCTGTATGTTTGTAAAACTCTCTGAAGCCTTCTAGGACAGTATTGAACTTTCTATAATTTAATAGAGGCGTCCAAAAATTTCTAGAAATCACTATTTTTAAAAGTATGTAACAATATAAGCTTGTGTTTTGCTGAATAGTCGTGTAATGTATTAAAGCACTTGAGTACATGAAGAAGTAATTTTCTACCTAACTTACGTAATACTAGATGAATGTGCGAGGAATACTGGCTCCCTTGTTATTTATTATTTTACCAGAATGAAAAAACTCACTACTCAAAATGTGTAGATTTATCTCTTACAGTTGGGCAGACTATTGATTTACTGACAAAATGTACAATTCAGGTGATTATCAGAAGCTATGCAGCATCTTGCAATGTCATGAAAAAACATCAAATAGTGTGAAAAGGTTTTGGAATCAGAAACTTCAAGAGTGGAAATTCCTAGATCAAATCAGTGTGACCGGGCGAGTTGGCCGTGCGGATGGAGGCGCGCGGCTGTGAGCTTGCATCCGTTAGATAGTGGGTTCGAATGCCACTGTCGGCAGCCCTGGGTCTTCCGTGGTTTCCCATTTTCGCACCAGACAAATGCTGGGACTGTACCTTAATTAAGCCGACGGTCGCTTCTTCCAACTCCTAGCCCTTTCCCATACCATCGTCGCCATAAGACGTATCTGTGTCGCTGCTATGTAAAGCCACTAGCAAAAAAAAATAGCAAATATATGTGCAGAACGGGCAGTCAACTGTCTTCAAGATATTTATATCTGTAAAAAATAGATACGCTACAATTTAGATTCACTTTATCTAACTGGCTTAACTTTGTGCTACTATGATGTTAAGTTGTCATTTTCAGCTATTACAGCTCAATACAACTATTGGTACTCATAGAATCGATGTGTGAGTTTGTGGTTTTGTATTCTTTGCAATTTTGTGTGTTATTGTAAAACAATAAATTGTTAATTGCTTCAAAACTACTTGCTTTACAATTATATCATAATAACTGAAGTATATGACTGCTAAAATAAATATTTTTGGTTTGGGGGTGACCTTTTTCAAAAGTTAAACATAAATAATGTACTTTTCTTTTCTTTGAGCAAACGTTCATCGATGTATGGCTCAGGAACATGGGGTCACGAAAAGGTCATAATTCTAATGATCACCTGATCATCAGCAAATTGTATACAGTGTCTCTCCCCTTCTTACACAATTTGATTTTCCTTTCGTACTGTAATTCTCATCTTTCTTCAATGAATATATTAAACAAATATTGTGATAGTGGGTATCCCTGCCTAATATGTTCCCCTTTTATGAAGTAATTTAACTCCGTTGTGGTCCAGAGATCTTTGTAAAACTGAGATATATTTTGGAACGTGACATTTCAGTGTATGGTGCCAAGGTCTTTTCATAGTAATAAATGAGACAACAGTATTGAAGACGTGGATGTATATTATTATTGGGCTATGCCAAAGAAAGCCGCTTCGTACTAGGAGAAAGGGCAGTGACATACACGGTGTGAGGACAGCTGAACACACGCAAGCGGCGCATCAGTAGGGGAGCAAGAACTGAACCAAGACACGCACTACCTCACCAACAGCACAGCAGAACAGTTACTTGTACGAAATCTGTCATGTTCTACGCCTTTGAAATCACAGTAAACTGTAGAGATGTTAACATAATTAGATTTCTATTCCACTCGTGACGGTCGTAAGTGACGTCCTTCAAGATCCTCTCTTACTCAACTCCTCAAGCAGCAATATTTATGGCACACTAGAACAGTTAGCCATTGGGTTCAGATCGTTAGGTAAATGTTTACTGTCGCGGCCTTGGGTTCAAGCGGTAAAGCGAAAAGCAAAGTCATCTGCTTACAGGCCATGAAGACACTCGGAGGGATGGAAGGTAAGGGCTTCCACTATACGTAACCTTGGCACTTGGTGGGGTAGAGTGGTCAGCTCTACGCCCCACCGCCTTTGCTCCCAGGAATTAGCCTGGTACCGTACTCATTTTTGGTGTAGGCTGAGTGAACCTCAGGGCCATTTGCACCTCCGAAATTGAAATTTCGTTTCTTACATTTTTTCACTTCCGGACGAGAAATCGAACCCAGCATACCTTTACTCCTAGACCAGAAGCCCTTCGGTTCAAGGGGTCCCGTGTACAATTCCACCACGGAATGGGAATTTTAATCGCGTCTGATTAATTCTTCTGGCTCGGAGACTAGGTATTTCTGTTTGTCTTCATACACCCACAGCACATCATAGCGCCGACCACCGCAAAACTATTCAATGGCCAATATATCCGTTCACATAGGGTTAACGTCAGGAAGGGCATCCAATCGCAAAACAGAACCCACCACATATGCAACACCTGGCTGTAGGAAATGTGACAAAAAGTTAAGCAAATAAAATAAGCATTAACAGTATTTATTGTTTCATAAATAATAATAATAATAATAATAATAATAATAATAATAATAATAATAATAATAATAATAATAATAATAATAATAATAATAATAATAATAATAATACTTACTGAAATAAGTAGAAGAAGGAAGTAAAATTAAAACATAAACAACAACAACAAACAATTCCATGACGACTAAAGAGTGCAAGCAATTAAATGGAAACAAGACATTTCCCGTCTCTGTGCTGTAGCGCTTAGTGTGATTAGCTGCCGTCCCCGGAGGCATGCGTTCGATTCCCGGCTCTGCCACTACATTTTAAAAGGGTACGTGGACTGGAACGAGATCCACTCAGCCTCGAGAGGGGGTTCGATTACCACCTCAACCATCCTCGAAGTGATTTTCCGTGGTTTCCCAGTTCTTCTTCAGGCAAATATCGTGATGGTACCTAATTTAAGGCCACGGCTGCTTCCTTCCTCCTTACTTTTCTATCTCTTCCACTCTTCCCATCCCCCACAAGGCTCATTTTGACAAAGCAGGTGAGGCCGCCTGGCGAGGTGCTGGTCCTCTTGCCCAGTTGTATCCCCGACCCAAAGTTTCACGCTCCAGGAGATTGCCCTTGAAGCGCTAAAAGTGGGATCCTTCGCTAAGTCCGAGTAAAAAAACAACCCTGGAAGTTAAAGGGATAATTAAATGAAAATTAAAACAAGACATTTCATATAACAAGCGAAGATAAAGAGGAATAACATTAGGACAAGAAATAAAAAATTGACAGTTTAATCTGAAATACGAGCAGTGTAACGTAATAGGTAACAGCAATTACAGAGAATTTATACAAATCTTGCGGAAAAGAACTTAAAATATTCCCTTATGTATTGCGTAACATAATTAAAACGTACACCCTTAGAAATTCATCCATAATTTACAAAATATTCCGTTAGGCCTACAGGTATTGTAGCACAATAAAATGTTATTGCATTTTCCTTTGGGAAAATCAAATGATTCGTAAATATGTGGGAGGCGACGTCACCTAGCAACCGTGCAGTATGTGAGTTGAAGTACTGATGAGTGGCTATGACATTCAGATCCACGGCCTGTGCAGTTCTCAAGGTATTGTTGCTAGGTTACACTTCCGTCACACATTTCGTTACATGACACTAGTATGTTACACACATTTTCGGATGGTCCCCAGCCCTACGGCATATTACCACACACAAGGTAAATATTTCCAACACTACGGCTTACAGTAGACTGAGAGGTACATTGATGATCCTACCAAGTATTTTAATAAAAATTGTTACTGCTAACAGTGTGTGTTCTTCCACAAATAATACATTCATATTCATTCCGCAGATTCGAATTATCTGAAACAATTGGGAAATAGTAATGTCACCGAGCTCGATACCTGCAGTCGCTTAAGTGCGGGCAGTATCCAGTATTCGGGAGATAGTAGGTTCGAACCACACTGTCGGCAGCCCTGAAAATGGTGTTCCGTGGTTTCCCATTTTCACACCAGGCAAATGCCGGGGCTGTACCTTAATTAAGGCCACGGCAGCTTCCTTCCAACTCCTAGCCCTTTCCCGTCCCATCGTCGCCATAAGACCTATCTGTGTCGGTGCGACGTAAAGCAACTAGCAAAAAAAAAAGAAATAGTAATGTCTTCTATTTATTTATTTATTTATTTATTTATTTATTTATTTATTTATTTATTTACTTTCTTTGCGTTTAGGATATCTGTGGACCACGGTGCTTGTGTTCTAGCTGTGTTTTTGTCGTCGTCTGCCCCTTTTAGCGTACTAGATTGTGTTCTTAGTGGCCTCTTGAGCCTTCCTGTTGGCTCAGTATTCCTTCATTTTCTCGCTGAATTCTTTCCTGCGCTCCTCTGACTAATTCCCGGCTCCTTTGTGGCTAGCTGATGTAAGGGATGTTAGGAAATGTTTAGTTTTGACCATTAAACGGTATGCATTTCTGTCAGTAATGGCGGCTTGATTAATATAAGCTCTGCAAGATCTTTGTCCACTTGTTTGGTCCAAGGGAATCCAGTAGCTTTGCCTTTGTTAGCAACCTTGAAGATCTTATGGGATAATCTATTAGGATCCATTCTGTATAGGTGTCCATAGAAAGTCAGACCTTTTCTCCTGATGGCATCTATGAGGTTTTCTTGATTGTTGGGTTTGTACCATCGCCTTCTATCTGGTAGGATCCTTGGCCCTATTATTCTTCTCAGGAATTTCCGTTCTTGCACTTCCAGGGCTCTCAGTGGGTTTTTCTTTAGTTAGGGAAAGGTATTCTGCTGCGTAGAGGACTGATGGTCTGACTACTGCATTATAGTGTCTCAGTTTTACATTCTTTGATAAATGCTTTGAGGCATACAGTTTTCTGCAGGCATGGTAGGCCTTGTCTAATTTGATTCTCCTTTGTTCAAGAGCCATCGTTTCACTTAGGTCCTCCATTTATTTATTTATTTATTTATTTATTTATTTATTTGTTTATCAATTTATTTATTTATTTATTTATTTATTTATTTATTTATTTATTTATTTATTTATTTATTTATTTATTTATTTATTTATTTATTTATTTATTTATTTCAGTTCATGAAAAGTAAATAGCAAATGTGAAAATGAGAGAAATATTCTACTACACTAGCCCCGCTCCATAATCTGAAAATTCGGTTAATCCGAACTACAAATTTTAAAGTACCAACATTGTAATAAAATAACGAAACAATTCATGTCTTCCATTCCTAAGTGATCATTAAAACATCCCATCACGACAGTGAAAGGAACATGGATCACTCTTCGTTGCAAGAGGCGGACTGACAAAATTTGTGTGCGGCATCCTGTCAAAACAGTGTTTCCAAGTAGACTTTCTGCGTCTGGGGAGTCTCTGAACACTTTGCATCACCATCTGTATTTTTAACTAGTGGACTATGTTTTACATATTTCGTATTAATTTGTCTGAATTATAATATCGTATTTTAATGAATAATTGTAATAATTGTGTAGCTATTCTCGACCCTTGTTGTGAGCTGTATACAGGTGTAACGATAAGCAGCAGCCAAACTTTCAGGAAGCACATTCGTTTCTCAGATATACTTGTGGTCTTATTTGGTCCCTTAATTAGTTTAGTTTCCTACCACATAGGTTTTCAGTAGGGCTGATTTTTTAAGAATTCCAAAATTGAACACATTTCGGTCACAAATATTTGTTAAAAGTTACAGCCACGCTTTAATTTTTTCTTCAGTTTTTTTCAATGTCTCACTGATACGAGCTCGCTCGCCTCCGCACAAGATCTACACGTCAGGATACATTGCGCGGTAACTGACTTTCTACCGCCAAAACAGACCCGAAGTGGGTGGCCATCTTGTGACGAAGTCATGCGCTCTGCATCACCTATTTCGATCACAGCTTGTTCATTCATCTTAAAATAACACAGAAACCATTCCAGGACCCGCAATACTGTTGAACTATAATCACTTCGCGTTACATGAAAAACACTCGCGATTCCAATTTGAATGAGGGAGGAAGTAAAGAGAGACAATTTTTAAAATATGGATGTTTGTGTAGTTTTTTTATATAAAACGTATTCAATGCTGAATGTTTCCCCGAAAACTGAAGCGTTTCTGCTAGAAGCCAAGAAAGCCATTGGCGTCACTGCAATAATATAGAAACTCCCTCCCCTCTCATATTCTTGGGAATTGAGAAATAACGAGCACCACAAGTAGTATCGCAGAATCTCCAGATCTGAAGCGCACTCTAGCAATGGATGCAGTAAGCGTGCACACATTGTTGCGATTGACCGGAAGAGAGACATCGGCATTGTTATTGATCCAACAATAACGTTTGAAAGTAACAGTTCACAGGCAAAAGAAGTTGATTGTATAAATTAGAGCCACTATGAACCCTGGCTATCCCACACCGCCAGTTTCTGGGAGGTGATTGCTCTGTGAGGACCTGTCACAAATTTTCAGTTTATTACTTCCTTCTTTCTAGTAGGCTATTTCTGTTTCGTTTTTAAAAGATATTTGTTTAATTTTTTTTTGTTTATATAAATAGCGAACCACTATTTATGCGAAATATGCAAAGGAAAATAAGTATTCCTGATCGAGGATACCTGAACAACAGAGAAATTTCAAGATTTAAAAAATAGGTAAGCTCATTTTATCCTAAGATAGTGTGAAAATTGGAATGGCATTAAGTCCATTGCAATCAGTTTGGGTACCATTTGTTCTAAGGCAGCTATCCCTTGTGGATTTTCTCTCTCTAATAATCATCATAATCATAATAATAATTACTTTCACGGTTTTTGGCCATGCTGAGGTACCGGAATGTTGCCCCGCAAGAGTTCTTTTAGGTGCTGGTTTGAGCAGCTCCAAATACCTGCAAGTTGAGCTCAGAAAGACAGTGCCTTGACTGTCTGAGCCATTCAGCTCAGAAAACTATCAATAATAAAAATCGTATGGCCTCAGCTACCGTGTGCAGACATTTCAATTTGACGCCATCTGGCTGTCTGCTCGCCAGTTTCGACGTTCTGTTTTACTCTCGGCCTACCAGATGGCAGACCGAGTAGGCTAAACCGAAACTCTCTTGGACCTCTATGGTTGAGATTTAATGAATTTTCTCAGGTAAACACCAAACGCGTCACCAGAGATCTTCTACATGCCGACGTCGTACGACATGAAGTGTCAAATGGAATAATTTCCGCCCTTCAAAAATCCCACTATCTCTGCCGTATTTGAACCCGTTATCATAGGATCCGGAGGCCGACACTCTACCACTGATCCACAGAGGCAGCTGGAAAATCATTTAAAATGTATTATTATTATAAGGAGAGCCATGAAAATGCTCTCCAACTTGCCCGCCGTGCAAATACCGCTGTTCTAACTTCATAAATGCCAAGGCTACTACTCTCCAGTCTTCGTACTTGTCTACGCCAAAGTCGCAGAACATTAACTCGTACTAATGTGAAAACAAATAAGAATGGATAGGAAAGAGACAAGGGTGGTGTGAAAATCGCAACAAAAAGAAGCGTATCAGTTTTATAAAAGTATTGCAGTAGAGAAAAATACCGAAAAATTGAGAGCATTATTTTGCGGAAGAATGAGCTTCGAATAGGAAAAGAGGAACATCAAAAGATAGAATTTTCCTCCTTTTTTATTTTGTTCTATAATTCCTTTTTTCCTTCTTTCCTTCCTTCCTTCGATTTTCATTTCTTCTTGCTTTCTTTACTCGTACTTTCTTTCTTTTTCTGTCTTCCCTACATTCTTTCTTTGTTCTTTCCTTCCTTCCAGCGTTCCTCCTCTCTCAATTTATTTTCCCCTTCTTCATTTTCTTCATTTTCCCCTTCTTCATTTCATTTCCCTTTCTTGTTTCTTTGTATCCTTTTTCCTCCATATATTTCCCTTCCACCTGTCTTTTCCTGAATCTTAATTCCCTGTTCTTTACTTCGTCTCTCTTTCGTTCTTTCTATCTTTGCTTCTTCCTTTCTTCCCCCCTTCCTTTCTATCATTTCCTTAATTTTTCGTCTCTTCGAATTTTCTTCCGTCTTTATGCTATTTTTCTTTGTTTTCTTCGTTTCCTATCCTTTCATTCACTTCTTCTGTCTTAGACATTTCCTTCCTTATTTTCTTTTTCCTTTCGTCCTTCATTTTTTCAAATTATTTTATTCTTTCCTTCCTTCGTAGTTTTTGTTCCCTTTATTTATTTATTATATATTTATTCATTTATTCATTCATTTACTTCTTTCTTTCTTTCTTTCTTTCTTTCTTTCTTTCTTTCTTTCCTTCATCTTTTCCACCACTTTATTCTCTTCGACATTTTCTTCCTTATTTCATTTTTATTTATTTCTTCTCCGTTGTTCCTCATTCTTCGAATTTCCTTTCTTCTCTCCTTTCTTCGTAACTTCCTTCTTCTCTTTCTCCTCATAACCTTGCTCTGCATTCTTGAGGAAGCACTTTCACGCAACAGGTAGGTCGCCTGTGAATCAGCTCTGAAGCCAGCAGTCTATGGAGGTGGGCGGTGTCTACACCGTGTTCAGCTGTGTGATTCACCGTCTGCTCCTTGGTTTGTGAGTCAGCCGCTGTCTCGAGTTCGAGGCTCTAATCGTGCTCTTGAGGTTACCCATCATTTCTCACTCGGAGACTGGAGGTGAGATGGCACGAAGTTGTTCCTCCGTGTTACGGCCAAGCAGCGTCACTCCTGATCCTTGCACCACGTAATCAACAGCTCTTAGGGCCCCAGGCGGGAAGACTCTCTATCACATTTCCTACCATTCAGTAACAAGAAGAAGAAGAAGAAGAAGAAGAAGAAGAAGACATTCAGCGAGTTAGAAATCTCCCAATTTACTCTTTTTCAATCACATGCTTCTTTTCTTTTAAAAAAGTAAAACAAACCTTATAAAGTAGCATTACTAGACTACATATAGGTATGATAAAATCATGTCTTAGGTGATCGGCGTTTCGTATCAATGTTGAAATGTCCGCCTCATAACAAACGTTCGTGAGTTCAATCTCGGTTGAGGTCGAGGTAGTCGCTTTCTGAAATACGGACAAAAATCTTGGCACCCCATGTCATTACTGTTGGCATATTAAAAATTTTTGATGGCGGACTCTGTGTCAACCAAAAAAACTCAGTCATAAGAACCGTCTAAAAGAACTCCGCCTTCGTTGCTTGATAACAGCAAAATCGGAATGTTGAAAGTGCTGGGCAGATCGCCTAGATAGCACGACTTCAGAATATCTGCATCTCAGTACCTGAGGTCATACGATTCATCATCATCCTATTATTATTATTATTATTATTATTATTATTATTATTATTATTATTATTATTATTGATTTAAGCCCACTAAGGAGCGCTGATGACTAGTTCTTCCTCGATGCTCTTCTTCGTTCCCAATATCTCTTGAGCCCTGCTGATAATTTCCCCTTTATTATTATTTTCCCCTTGCTGCAACGGCCCAATTTTCACTTCCATAGAAGATTGCATTCTAAACTTGGGTTGGCGATTGCAGAGTAGGCTTTGATCCACAAGTCGCCACGGCTGGTCCGTGCAGAGGAGGGGTGGTCACGGTTCTGCCGTGGCTCTATGCCCCTGCATTCGGGAGACGGAGAGGGCCTGGTCCCCACCATCGGCTGTCCTCAGAATGGTTTTCCGTGGTTTTCCATTCTCCTGCACTACGGTGAATGCCGGGGCAGGTCCTAGTATAGGCCGCGTCGAACAACCTCCTCACCTTCACCATACATCTCCATCACCATCACAAATCTCCTGGCCCGAGAGACGGCGTCACCGTCTAAATGGTCTCTCACCCTTTCAGGAGAGGAATGAAAACAATTCAGTAGTAGTAGCAGCGCCAAACAAACTATCTAGTAGTTTAAGGTGTAGCTTTTAATTATTCAACAAATTCATTTCCTTGAAAAGGGTATTACTGACCATACCTTAGTATTATTCTCCTTCAATTGTCGCTAGCGGTAAGGTAGCATAACTATCCTAACAATTTTTTCACTTTATGTTGTCTGTTTATTAACCCTACTCACGTTCATAATTATTATTATTATTTATTATCATTAATATTGTAATTATTATTATTATTATTATTATTATTATTATTATTATTATTATTATTATTATTTGTTCCTTTTTTCTTAATCTGTTTACCCTCCACGGTTGGTTTCTCCCTCGCAATCAGCGAGGGATCCGACCTCTATCGCCTCAAAGGCAGTGTCCTGGAGCGTGAGAGTTTAGGTCGCGGGATACAACTGGGAAATAGGGCCAGTACCTCGCTCAGGGGGCCTCACTTGTTATGCCTTGTAGGGAATAGGACGATTGGAGAGGATAGACAAGGAAGAGGGAAGGAAGCGGCCGTGGCCTTAAGTTAGGTACCATCCCGGCATTTGCCTGCAGAAGAAGTAGGAAACCATCGGAAACCACTTCGAGGATGGCTGAGGTGGGAATCGAACCCTCCTCCACTCAGTTCACCTCCCGAGGCTGAGTGGACCCCGTTCCAGCCCTCAAACCACTTTTCAAATTTCATCACAGAGCAGAGAATCGAACGCGGGCCTCAGGGGGTGACAGCTAATCAGGCTAACCACTACACCACTCAGGCGGACATTATTATTATTATTATTATTATTATTATTATTATTATTATTATTATTATTATTATTATTATTATTATTATTGAAATATAAGGGAGTCTGTAAAGTGGGAGTGAGCTCCCTGACGAACCTATTTTTCGCTATTCTAATTCCAAGCCAACCTCGGTGTAGGAGTAGGAACGGGTAAGATACACGGGTTGAGAATAGTATTGAAGGTATCTGACATTGAATCCTTAGGCTGATCGCTGGTAAGGGGAGCGAATGTGGAATATTGGATTGTATTCAGCCGATTCATAATAATCTACGGTACAGTCTTCGCGGAGTTACACCTATAGATATGTAGAGTGTACCTGATGAGCAATTAAATTAGTTGTAGCTGTCAATTTTCCAAACCAGGGCTGTGGTTGGCCCGGCGAATGTAATAGTGACTGCGATATCGTCACACAACTTTTGACTTCAGCACAGGATGGCTTAAGACACGAGATCTAAGTGCATTTGATTGAGGCCAAATTATCGGTGGGCCGATGACCTTAGATGTTAGGCCCCTTTAAACAACAAGCATCAGCAACGAGAACATTGTCGGTGCCATAGTCTGAGTCGCTCAGTCTTTGAAGTAATGCAGGCGCTGTACTCTCCACGAGCCCTAGACCTAGGGAATGTTTTCATTCCCCTCCCATAAGGGGAGGCGCGGGCCATCTAGAAGGTGACGCCTTCTCTCCGGCCAGGAGATTAGACGGTGTTTGGAAGAAGTGAAAGAAGAAGGAGATGGGTAAACGGCGATGTGTTTATGAAGGGGAGATTTGGGAGAATTGGCCTCTTGGCTAAGGAAAGTGCCGTTAGTCATTGCTTTATTAAGACTGCCAAAAATGTGTTCCTAATTTCCTTCCCCACCAAATTTACGAAAAGTACAATTAATTTTAATACATTTTTCTTTTCTAACCTTACCGAACACTTTACCAATGATGAATTACTTGAAGGCCATTTATGAAAAATGTTTTCTGGGTATTATTTTTAACAAAGTCTTTCAGCATTACTCGTCGGATGTTAAACTCTTTACTTGCACGCTTGTCACCCATTATGTTGTCCCTCACTGTCTTAATATCCTTTTTCATAGGCTCCCTATCCTACTGCTTGCTGAAAATAATAATCAACTGCATAAATAACAAATAAAATGAAGGGACGAACATTCCCTGAGTTATGATAATGGCCGCTACTGTAACTCACGCCAACCACCGCACTCTAGTGATTACACGCCGGGCACTACACCACACGACTGAAATGCAATTCAGTATTTCATACACATATCATTGCTATGAGAGTAACAGGCTCTTGATTTGAATGCTGCATTAACTCAGATCAGCATGAAAAATGAATCCTCTTTGTACACGCAAGCACAGAAATGGTGTCCCGATAGAAACAAATCGTGACGTCCCCCCACCTCCTCGCTTAACTCATTGCTGCAGGTAGACAGCCCAATATAAGACTGTTGTGATTGAAGTGGGCACAATAAAGGATGTATAGCTTCACAAACACCGTGCCTTCAACACTACCCCTTCACTCTCTTCCCCTCCTTTGTACTGGAGCAGCCATCAGCACTCCCCCTTCACTCCCTCCACACATTTTCTTTACTGGAGTGGGGCAGTGTTGATTGTTCATGTCAGGAAACCATTTATGTGCACGCGTGTACACGGAAACTAAACATGGTGCATACAACCAACTCTTACAACAAGACAACCGGATGAGGCTACGCGTGTGCGCGCGGCTAAACATTCGGTACCAACCGTGCAAACTGGAAATCCCTCGGAGGACGAAATTAGGTGCGGGGACGGATAAATGACAGGGATCACCACCTAGTACATTGGGTGGTAAGAGCGGATACACGAGCCAATTCAAACCTGGCAATAATGAAGTGTCAGCAACCGTACCATCCCAGCAGAGACTGGCATGTGCAGAAGAACACTGCCGTTGGATTTTCGAAGCATGGAGATAGTTTGTCTGGACGCACCACTGGTACATCCGGCGCATCGCCGAGCACATGGGGTGGTGGAGCCCTATTCTCACAAGGGTACTTCTCAGGCCAGGACTGTTCACATCGGTTGAAATGGGAGCCCCGATACATCTGGCAACGTTCATCAGAGGCGAATGATACAGGAACCTGCTGTCACATCATGTCCACCCACTTGCTCGCCTCCAGCACCCTGCAGGACACCTATACCAACAGCTCATCGCATACTGTCCGCGCACTGCAACAATGGTTCTTATCTTTCTGGGAGTGGTGCATCCGAAACAGGGTGAAAAGAAATCCCACTAAAACCCAGGAAATTATTTTCACCAAGCGTTGGCCTAGATTGTGTCAACTTACTATATTTTTTACAAGTTGTTTTACGTCACACCGACACAGAAAAGTCTTATGGCGACGATGGGATAGGAAGGGGCTAGGAGTGGGATGGAAGCGGCCGTTGCCTTAATTAAGATACAGGCCCAGCATTCGCCTGGTGAGAAAATGGGGAAACGACTGTAAACCATCTTCAGGGCTGCCGACAATGGGGTTCGAACCCACTATCTGCCGAATTCTTGATACTGGCCGCACTTAACTTACTGCAGCTATCGAGCTCGGTCAACTTACTATTAATAATGTCCCTTTGTCTTGGACAAAGAAAATTAAATATCTTGGTTTGTCCTGGAGATACAATATAGAACAAGCCTTACAGCGCGCCACGGCACGGGTGAAAGCTTTGAGACCTCTGCTGGGTAATACATATATACCTACAAGTACAATCATGTACATAAAAAACAGAACACCTTGAAAGAATAGATATAGGAAGTTCATATTCACAGGACATGTTCATTAGTATGTTCTGCAGAAATGATTATCATTTCAGTCACCTAGGTTCAGCATGTGTCCTGTTGCCTAGTAGGCACTGGATCCTCCACGGGGACTGATCCTTGATGGCATCGGCGCGTATACGGCGCGAATGGCATCCTGGGGTGTAGCCATCCATGCCGCATTCACCTGGTTCCACAGTTCATCTTTGGTGGTTGGCATTGGGTCACAGCGCCGCACCCGTCGTTTTAACCTATCCCACCCATTTTCGATTGGCGACAAGTCCGGAGGTCGGGCTGGCCAGAGCAACAGTCCGACATCCTGTGACAACAAGAAGGCACGTTTTCGTGCAGCAACATGTGGTCGTTCATTGTCCTGCTGAAATATGGCGTCTGGGGTGTTGTGCAGAAAGGCTACGGTTACGGATCGCAGGATGTCATTCACATAGGTCAAACTGGTCACAGTGCCCTGGACACGCACCAGCTGTGATTTGTGGTTGTACCCAATAGCACTCCACACCATAAGGCCTTGAGTTTGTGCTGTATGTCTTGTGCGAATGCATTCAATGTGATGCCTCTCCCCTTGTCTGCGGTGAACCAAAATGCGGCCCTCATTTTCAAACAAATAGAGCCTAGATTCGTCCGAAAACACTATCTGCTGCCATTCTTGTCCCCAGTGACGTCGTTCCATACACCATTGCAGTCTAGAAAGTTTATTCACATTAGTCAAAGGTAGGCGGAGAAATGGACGACGCGCCGGTAACCCAGACCGCAATAAACGGCGACGGACTGTCACTCCTGATAGTGTACGAAGTGTTACACTGTTCCACTGTTGCGCTAGAGCCGAGGAGGACACAGATCTGGCCTGCAATGCCTTTCAGAAGAGGTGTCGATCTTCTTGGGGGAGTGGGGTCTAGGTGGTGCGCCCAGACCCATCTCGTAGTGTTCTACGGCCTTCTGTGTACCATTCTGTGCACACCCGTTGCACTGCCGACACATATCGTCCCACACGAGCAGCAATTTCCCGGGTGGATGAATCACGTTCTCTCATGCTAATAATACGCCCTCTTTCAAACTCACTCATTTGATGGTACGGTTCTCGCATACGTTTGCGAGGCATCCTCCACGTCTGCCCAAGTTAGACTGATTCATCGGTGTATAGCGACAAAGAGAGCCGCAGGCACATTTTACCAGTCGGTGGTGGTGCTCCGAGATATCGATGTGGACCTTGAACCTGAGGACCGACAGGGTTCAAATGGTAATCGTTTCTTCAGAACATACTAATACACATGTCCTGTGAATATGAATTTCCTATCTCTAGTCTTTCAAGGTGTTCTGGTTTTTATGAACAAACATCGCGACCCTTGGCTCACTTACGACCTGTTTTTAACTAGAAATCGAAATTGTGTTTCGCCCTTTTCCAAATTTAATATTATTCTGTCTCTAAATTAAACTCAATATCAAACCCCTGAAAGAGGCCATTTGTTAAGAAGGGAAGTTTCTCCCCCCGCCCTGAAAATAGCTCGCCGACTCAAAATTAGACCACATTGCCTCAGCGAAGCACGGGTTTCTTATCTGACGGGTGGTGAATACCGCCTTTCATCCAGATCGTTTTTCCCCCCACCAGTGCAAAACCAGAGATTTTACTGACTCATCGGCATTTCTCGGAAACAGATGAGTAAAGGGGCATAGTTTTCGCCCTGGGAATCTCAGGTACTCGCCCTGAACAACAACATTTTTTGCTAATAGACGAAATAGATTTAGTCATCTTACTATGAGCAATGTTGGACCAATAAAATTATAGGCCTATATCTCGGTCTAAGGATGGATAAATGTCGTACTGGAGATATCATATAGAACAGGCCCTACAAAGGGCATCGGCATGAGTGGCTGACTTGAGACCTCTAGTAAGTAATAAGTTTAATACCATCCTGCTGTACGATTGCGGTAACCGGCAAAAGGCGAGGAATAAGATCATTTCAAATACATTTTCATTTTACTTTGAAGTAAACATAGTTTAGCTAGTGGCAATTCCCTCCGAGAACGTTAGTGTAAAATATCATGAAATTTCATCGAACGGTTTAGACGTAATGTCGTTTGAAATGGCAGACAGTCATTTCACTTTTTTATGAATACATTCAAAATCCATCTATGATGAGATACAATATCTTTTGGTATGCGCTAGAGCAGGTTTGTATCAACTGTCTCCCTCCCCTCCTTGGCTTTGGCAATATGAAAGTAACTGAGAAATATTACTAAAACCATTCCCAACACAGCCATCCCTATGATGAACGGCCTTCTTAGGATTGGTTGATGAATGCATTTCAATGGATATGGGCGACCGGAAATTATTTGACGGCAACTTCTGGATCGACGAGGAAAGCAACGGAAAACTAGCACACTCCTCCTTCCCTAGCTATGTATGACAGCTGATGGCACATTGCTTGAGGGTCAAATCATCTTCCGCGCTGAGAATTTAACAATCATGAATAAAATACAAAATTTAGATACGAATTTCCCTTAGTCACAGTTTGAGGGATTTGAGAAAAAAATCTTCAGAATGGTGAAATTTTTCAGTCATTCTTCGTTGCCACGAGTCATTTTCCTTTGACAGCGCAAAATGAACCACATTCGTGGCATTATACGGCAGGCAGGAGTTTATTAAAGTCACTCTTCCTGTCGAGTGGTGTGAAGTAGGACTTATTTCCGTTTCAACACACCATTAGTAAGTCACGTAGAAGGACATATCCGTAAAATATGAGGATACAAGAAGTGCGTCGCTCTGAGCATCTGTCAGCGTTACGCTGGCCTCCATGCAACACTGTGCACGTGCAGGCGAAGTTCGTCTAAGAGAGCCTTTTCCTCGACATAGAACACAGAGCAAACAAACTAGTGGACAGACGTTGATTTCTACTTCAAATAAATAACCTGAAATGGCATTTATCTACGTGTTCCAATTGTTGACCTCCTTCTTCGTTTTTAACTCCGATTAGAATTACAAAGGTTGACGGAGGATTCAACTCAATTTTTGTCAGTCTGTCCTGTGTTTTCTTTGCGGCTTGTTTAACACATTGAATGTTTACGGCGACGGAAGGACGGGAATGGGCCGTGACCTTCATTAAGGTACAGCTGCAGCATTTGCGTGGCTCCTAACGGCAGGATTCGAACCCACCATCTACTGAATTCAATCTCACAGCTGCGGGACTCTAAACGCACGGCCAATTCATTCGGTTTGTTTGTTTGTTTGTTTGTGTGTTTGTTTGTTTGTTTGTTTGTGAAGATAAAACGGCTCGAATGAATTACTCGCAAAACAGTATGAAGTTTAGGGATAGCTATGTTGGGCTCTAAGATATGCATAGTTTGTGAGCTTGCATTTGGAAGACAGTGGGTTCGAACCAAACCGTCCACAGTCCTGAAGTTGGTTTACCGTGGTTTCCCATTTTCTCATCAGGTAAATACTGGACTTGTATTTTATTTAATGCCACGGTCGCTTCATTTCCACTCCTGGCCCTTTCCTACCTCATCGTCGCCAAAAGACCTATCTGTGTCTGTGCAACGAAAAGCAAAACTATAAGAAAATATCTGACAGTTATTTTTCTACGGTATTGCTAGACTGGAAATATGAGAAGTCAACAGAGTGGTATGTAATTAGCTTCATCGATGTGAGTTCTTCAGCGCAATTAGTGTTTAATAAACACGACGCCCTCTGTATTTCTGACAATAAAAATAATTTATAATGGCAAAAATACCTCTTGTGTAACTATACAGTAATATGCTGAATTCCCGTAGTTCTGAAGGTGACAACTTGACAGTCGAAACGTCGAATTGCCTCTCTCCTCAATATACGATTCCATTTCTTATTCTTCCTCCGCACTTGCCACACTCCGGTATTATCGCAGTGGAACTGTGTCGCGTGTTTTATGGCTACTGCCCTTTCAAGACGGCAACCCAAAGTAGTGGGATGTATATACTACTGTGTCTTCCTACAGTGGTTGGTAGTGTTGTGTTATGTGTATATTATTAAGACCAACACAAACACCCAATCCCCGAGCCAGAGTGCTAAAATACCTGACCCAGTCGCGATTCGAACCTGGGCCCTCTGAACCGAAGGCCGCGACGCTCAAGGTTCAGTCAGGGTGGAACATGTTCCCATTCTTTCTTGTCCTTCAGCTGCTTATGAATTTTGTTGTTTTCTTTTTCAAATTATTGCGAATTATTATTCCGTTTGTTCTTAGCTACTCGCGTAAATACCTTTATTTCTTGTGTTATTTCATTTTCTGAAGAGATGTTTTCGTCTGGCGCCATCGTAGATGCCTATGATATTTTTGAACCATTGTTATCTCCAGTTCAAAATTAAATAATATGAATAATGACAAATTCACTTTGATGAAACTTCCTTTTCTCCTCTGATTAGAGCTAAAACTGGGGGATTAACTCCATCAATCATTCGAAAATCGACAGAAGTTACTGAACCTCCGAATAACTTTAACAGAAGCGAGGGGATATACTAAGCCCATCCTAACTGCCCTCTGTAGTTAGACATACTTTTTCTTTGACTCAGGAGGCCATGAAATAATAAATGTCATTTCTTACCTTGAGTCATAATTTCTGAAAATTAATTCGCCATTTTCATTTACTTATTTTATCGTAAAAAATGACCTCGGTAGCAAGATTGAATCGTTGTCGTTATAATATCGTTACCACTGTTACTATTTGCTTTACGTCACAACGGCGACAGGATAGGAAAGGGCTAGGAGTGGGAAGGAAGCGGCCGTCGCCTTAATTAAGGTACAGCCCCAGCATTTGCCTGGTGTAAAAATAGAAAATAACGGAAAACCTTCTTCATGGCTGCCAACAGTGGGGTTCGAACCTACTATCTCCAGAATATCGCTATCCAACCTGGTGGCTTCATCTCCGCCAAGTGTAATTTCACACAGTAGCAGTTGAAGTGATAGAGGATATAAACAGAAAGGCATCTCAGCGTAGAGACCTGCGTTTCGGAGGGCCAATGGTTCGATTTCCGGCCGGACCGGCCATTTTATCACCTTTCTGGACAGTAATAAAGAATCTTAGGAAGGGAGGGAAAAAGGAAATGAACAGTGTTTTGAGTAATTCAGGTGAACTCATAACAGATCCCAGGGAATCACTGGAGAGGTGCAGGGAATATTTTGAACATCTTCTCAATGTAAAAGGAAATCATCATGGTGGTGTTGCAAACAGTCAAGCTCATGGGGAGGAGGAAAATGATGTTGGTGAAATTATGCTTGAGGAAGTGGAAAGGATAGTAAATAAACTCCATTGTCATAAGGCAGCAGGAATAGATGAAATTAGACCTGAAATGGTGAAGTATAGTGGGAAGGCAGGGATGAAATGGCTTCATAGAGTAGTAAAATTAGCGTGGAGTGTTGGTAAGGTACCTTCAGATTGGACAAAAGCAGTAATTGCACCTATCTATAAGCAAGGGAACAGGAAGGATTGCAACAACTATCGAGGTATCTCATTGATTAGTATACCAGGCAAAGTATTCACAGGCATCTTGGAAGGGAGGGTGCGATCAGTCGTTGAGAGGAAGTTGGATGAAAACCAGTGTGGTTTCAGACCACAGAGAGGCTGTCAGGATCCTATTTTCAGTATGCGCCAGTTAATTGAAAAATGCTACGAGAGGAATAGGCAGTTGTGTTTATGTTTCGTAGATCTAGAGAAAGCATATGACAGGGTACCGAGGGAAAAGATGTTCGCTATACTGGGGGACTATGGAATTAAAGGTAGATTATTAAAATCAATCGAAGGCATTTATGTTGACAATTGGGCTTCAGTGAGAATTGATGGTAGAATGAGTTCTTGGTTCAGGGTACTTACAGGAGTTAGACAAGGCTGTAATCTTTCACCTTTGCTGTTTGTAGTTTACATGGATCATATGCTGAAAGGTATAAAATGGCAGGGAGGGATTCAGTTAGGTGGAAATGTAGTAAGCAGCCTGGCCTATGCTGACGACTTGGTCTTAATGGCAGACTGTGCCGAAAGCCTGCAGTCTAACATCTTGGAACTTGAAAATAGGTGCAATGAGTATGGTATGAAAATTAGCCTTTCGAAGACTAAATTGATGTCAGTAGGTAAGAAATCCAACAGAATTGAATGTCAGATTGGTGATACAAAGCTAGAACAGGTCTATAATTTCAAGTATTTAGGTTGTGTGTTTTCCCAGGATGGTAATATAGTAAGTGAGATTGAATCAAGGTGTAGTAAAGCTAATGCAGTGAGCTCGCAGTTGCGATCAGCAGTATTCTGTAAGAAGGAAGTCAGCTCCCAGACGAAACTGTCTTTACATCGGTGTGTTTTCAGACCAACTTTGCTTTATGGGAGCGAAAGCTGGGTGGACTCAGGATATCTTATTCATAAGTTAGAAGTAACAGACATGAAAGTAGCAAGAATGATTGCTGGTACAAACAGGTGGGAACAATAGCAGGAGGGAACTCGGAATGAGGAGATAAAGGCTAATTTAGGAATGAACTCGATGGATGAAGCTGTACGCATAAACCGGCTTCGGTGGTGGGGTCATGTGAGGCGAATGGAGGAGGATAGGTTACCTAGGAGAATAATGGACTCTGTTATGGAGGGTAAGAGAAGTAGAGGGAGACCAAGACGACGATGGTTAGACTCTGTTTCTAACGATTTAAAGATAAGAGGTATAGAACTAAATGAGGCCACAACACTAGTTGCAAATCGAGGATTGTGGCGACGTTTAGTAAATTCTCAGAGGCTTGCAGACTGAACGCTGAAAGGCATAACAGTCTATAATGATAATGTATGTATGTATGTTGTTAATTCCTCTGGCTTGAAGACTAGGTGTTTTTAATCACCTTAATATAGACACCTGACTATTTACATCTAACACGCAACAATAAATAATTAGAGTATATCCCTTGAAGTATGATCGGCCTCAAGGCCGTAAAAAAAGTAACCAGAGAAAGGCAAAGAGCAAGCAGAATTTGAAACTAGCCTCGTAGCGAAAGGGTGGCTTACCTGTCTTTCGTCCGGTACGTCCAATATCTGTAGGTCATCTATACCCGGAATATTAAAAGAAGTATTTTGACAGATAGGGTTGGGGGGGGGAGCAATGCACGGTGTTGCCACATTCCTGCAGTCCTTTCTCCTTTTGTTCACTTCCAACTCACTTCTTCTTTCGCTAAGTCCACTGTGTTCTGTCGTACGTAACTAAGAAGTGAGCGGTTTGGCAGCTACGGGGCGACCAGCAGGCATGTCTCCATGCCAACCTACTCCCTTCTCCTCACCCAGGCAGGCAGTAAACGGGCATCCCTCTAAGAACTGTCAGAACGCATCTTTCAATATTACGACTATAGTTGGACGGCAAACCAAGGCACTTAATCGACTGTATTTACCACTAGTTTGTTCCCTCATAAGTACGAAAGAACATTAAAATCGAGAAACGTGAGAAATGTTAGACTTGTACATTAGTGAAAGATTAAGACTCGAACTCCTGGGTTTCAGGAGTCATCATTACCTCAAGGTTCAGTTCGTTCTTGAAAGAAGGGAGAGGACCATTTGACCAAAAGACTACACTTGTAAAATATCTACGTCTGTAAACAAAATCATTTGCAAGTGCAACAGCTTCTTGACCGATGTTCTAACGTCGTATCATGAAAACACAGGGGTACTCTAGAAATGTACAAATCTTGCATGAAAACTCTCACTTTGCACTAGATTGTGAAAGAGACGTTCATGAAATATGTAGCAACATCCAGAGTACAAAGTAGGGTGGACACTAGTAGGTTTTTTGTGAGTATTGCAGGAAACCGGACTCGTATTTCACGTACCAGCTTCCTTGTGGTTACTTTAGAGGAAAAAGCTCTTACTTTGCAATTATAAAGAAAGGCCTCGTAAGTGAGGAAGTCCGCAACGAAGTGATGTCTCCTACAAAGCAGAAGGAAGACTACGCATTAGACTGTTTGCCTATTTCTAGTCCCCCAGTATTTTCAAAGTTCTAAATTAGTCTTTTAAAAATGCAATAAAATATCCGATTTTCAATCAGCAAATATTGTCAAAATGCTCTTTTGTAACCATATTATGATAATCTGATATTTGATCACAAAGAAAATTGTAATTGGGTTCAACTGTAAGGTTTTAAGGAGGTTAAAAAAAGAGAAATAATATGGGCATTGTTAATACCGATACAAAGAATGAAAGAAGGAATAGGTGATAACATGTGTAAATATCGGTGTTTCATCATTAATGAATAATGCCCTACATTTTAAATCTGCATGAAACTAGCTAGTCCGCCTCTGTGGTATAGTGGTTACTGTGATTAGCTGCCAGCCCCGCGGAGGCACGGGTTCGATTCCCGGTTCTGCCACGAAATTTGAAAAGTGTTACGAGGGCTCGAACTGGGTCCACTAGCCTCGGGAGGTAAACTGAGTAGACGGTGGGTTCGATTCCCACCTCACCCATTCTCGAAATAGTTTTCCGTAGTTTGCCACTTATTTTTCAGTCAAATACCGGGATGGTACCAAACTTAGGCCACGGCCGCTTCCTTCCCTCTCTCTTGCCTATCCCTTCCTATTTTCCCAGCCCCCACAAGACCCCTGTTCAGCATAGCAGGTGAGGCCGCCTGGACGAGGTACTGGTCCTCCTCCCCAGTTGTATCATCGACCAAATGTCTCACGCTCCAGGACACTGCCCCTGAGGCGGTAGAGGTGGGATCCCTCACTAAGTCCGTGTCAACGGATTAAATAAATACAATGAAATGAAAATAGTTGGAGTGGAATGTGTCTCTTGTGTTGCTGTCATGCGGAGGAGTTCACCAGTGAGGACATCGTTTCGATTACTTCTGAAGAAGTCGAAACGTTTTAAATCGAACCTTTCGCATCTAGAGAGGCACCAGGCTGATTCCTTCTGAGCGGGCGCACAGTGTCGAAGTTAATCCTCATGGACTGCAACTAGATGACTTTGACATTGTAAAGTTGCACTCCCGCAGACCATTGTTGAATGTCATGTGTTCTGACACCAATATTGTCACTGCGCGAGTTGGCCGTTTGGTTAGGGGCACGCAGCTGTGAACTTGCATCCGGGAGACAGTGGGTTGGAACCTCACTGTCCGCATTCCTGAAGGTGGTTTTCCGTGGTTCCGCATTTTCATACTATGCAAATGGGGCTGTACGTTAATTAAGATCACGACCGCTTCTTTCCCACTCCTAGCCTTTTCCTATCCCATCGTCACCATAACACCTGTCTGTGCGACGTGAAACAAATTCTACAGTATAAAATATGTAACTATTATTGTCATATTCTTCCTATTGAGGAAATTGCCATCCATCCCGAAAATTACTGGAAAGTACACTCTCGAAGACAAGCCCGGCTTATGGCAATGGTCGTCAAGTACATGCCGCATATGGTGTAAGAGAATGGATAGCCGGTTCGAGTTCAATTGATCAAAAAAATGTTGACTACCAGAATTCTGGCCGGCAGGGAAGGAGAGATGGTGATCATATGGACTGAGAAAATATGACAATTTTGACGTGATTTGTCGGTCGGATAGGGACGTTAAGCCTTGGTTCTATTTGATAAGAACACGCTATGATCCGGCACCAGATTTCACCCTCTCGCTTCCTAGTATCACAGTAACTCTTCTGATGAGGTTGACGTTACATAGGCCATCCTGTCGTAAAACCTCGTTATGAAGATTCATTTCAGTTCAGAGAAATGGGACAAGAGATGGACATACACAAACTCTCAAAGACAAAATATTTAAACTTGCTATTCTGGCAGACACAAAATCAAATCAGTCAACACTGATCTGCATTTAGACCTGTCAACGGGGTGGCAGATTCCCTATCAGTTGTTTACCTAGCCTTGTCTTAAATGTTCTCAAGGAACTTGGAAATTTACCGAACGTTTCCCTTGATAATTTATTCCAGACCCTAACTCTTCACCCTGTAACAAATATTATTTATTTATTTATTTATTTATTTATTTATTTATTTATTTATTTATTTTTTTATTTATTTATTTATTTATTTATTTATTTATTTATTTATTTATTTATTTATTTATTTATTTATTTATTTCATAACAGGCGTTTGCCCAATTACAATGTTTCACTTTATAGAAACATAAACACAGAAATAAACAAATACAGAATAAAAAACAAATACAAAACCATTTGAAGGATACAATGAACCACCCAATTTAGAGCTGAGGATTTCAAACAAGAGGAAGTTGGTAATAAAGTGAAGATATACAGTTACTACAATAAATTATTTTTTTCAGTGGTGCATAATACAAAGTAAGACATTTAGCTATGAAGTTAGGTTATATGAACAGTTTTAAAAGAGAGAGTACGAAATAAACATGACACAGTATCCAAAATAATATTCTGAGAATTTTGATTTATGGGGTATTTAAAAACTGCGGATTCAAATAAAAGAAGATTAACAGTGGAATGAAGAGATTAGAAATAAATGTAGAGCTAGGAGAATGAAATCAGACACGTGCAGAAAACGGAGATAATATTCAACAGTATTTGTTTTATAGAAAAGTATCACATGCCAATTCTAACTTGATTTAATTCATCATAAGAAAAGATATCCACATTATATGTATTTAATTTATAATCAAGTTTCAGAATTTGCACCGATCTGTCCTCATGGATTCCAACATTATCCAGCCTACAACAATAAGGATCCTGTTTTGAAAGTTAAGCACATGTAAAGGGAATGATGAGAACGATGTGTTTACGGAATTACTGTTTACAGTTTCCATATAAAAAGCAAGAAAGGAGGTAGAGGAAGGGTTTCCTTATTAATAAACTAGCAATTACCCACGGCTCCGCTCGCATGCATTTCGTAATTTAATGAAAGTAATCGTTCCTCTCGGTACTGTACTGAGACATCATCTGAAAATCCCTCAAGTATAAAAACTCACCGAAAAATTGAGTTTCATTTACCCCATAATTTCTTCGTAAAGCACGTCTGTGCTCTTGCTTTTCGGGGCTAAGATGACCAGACTACAGGCAGAGCTAATTCTGGAACATGTGACGCAGAATTGTATATGTGAGAAACAGTGCTCTCTCAAATCGGAAAAAAAGTGTTTCTTCATTTTTAAGGAGATTCCAAGTGTCAGTTTTGACGTCTGTAACAGAGTCAGTTTTTGAGATAGAATTATCCTCTTGAAAAGGATTCAACCCCCTTTTCACTTCTTTTTATCCTCTTAATTGGATTTTCGGAAAACAAATATGTATTTCTTATATTCCTCATACCAATGTTCATGTCTTTAAACTGTTAAGTTCTTGCAATATAGATATAAAGTTCACCTCCCCTTTTCACCCCCTTACCAACGGACTATTGAAGAATCATTCCTTACTGAGCACGTACATTGTAATATAAATGTAAGCCCAAAATTTCATTTCTTTATGTCGAGTAGTTTTGGCTCAGCGATGATGAATCAGTCAGTCATTTTATATAGATATGCTTATTACCGTAACGATAAGCTATAATAGCTGGCTTTGTTCAAGTGACAGATTACTGCAAAGTGTGTAGAGGAGAGAGCACATCTGTAGCCAACATTATAAAACAATAAACTGTTAATGACGCTCGCGAGTCTCACAAGAAGTTGGTGTGACGTGCCCACTCGTGTGTTTGCTTGTGTCTCTCTCAACGTCACACTACATTCGTGACGTCCCACCTCAAGCTCATGGGAACAGTTGACCATTTTCACACTTAACATTTATGTTGAAGGACGCTCAACTCGAGGACAGACTGTTCACTGCCATGGTCGTAGTTTCCTACTCACTTTACCGGAGTTCGATTCCTGGCACAGCCTCTGTTAGCTTAAGGACTAAATGAGGACAACTTGCATCCAGCTTATCAACACAATTGTAACTAAAATTAGGCTAAAATCGCTCTCCAAGTCATTCTTGTTTCCGTTCTATCCAAGCGAATGTCAAGATTTATTTTCTTTCGATTCTTATGACATGAATATGTTTTATGGCTGGGGGTTATCCCAAAATTTGCATAAGATAACGCGACAAAATGGGTGAAGGAAGTGACGTCACATTAGTCGTTACCGCAGGCCTTGGTTGCCAAAGATGCAGAGGTTATGGATAGTATGTGTTGAAATGGAACGTGTACGTTACATTAGTCGTGTCTGTAGGCCTTGGTCGCCAAAGACGCTGCGGCTACAAGTTAAGTTCCCTTGACGTAGAGTTCATATAACATTGTGTTTCATGCATTGAAAAACATATTCATGATCATTAGCTTTATGCAAACAGAAGCGTTTCTTTTATATTTAGAGATAAGTCTTACACTCAGAGTTTCATATTTTGAGTTATTTAGGGTCGGCACTCCGTGTGTAATTGGCCCAGTTTTGTGGCCGGATGTCCTTCCTAACACCAACTCCATCATTCATTCAGTCACTAATCATCTGCAGTCGCCCAGGAGGCAAATTCACTGTCAGTCCTTTATCAACCTTTTTTTAAATAATTCCAAAGAGCTTACAAATTTATCAAACATCTTCCTTGGTAAAATATTCCAATCCCGAACTCCTCTTCCTGTAAACGATTATTTGACCCAATTTGTAGTCTTCTTTTGCTACTTATAATATCTCCACTCAGCCTTATTCGTCTACTATGTTATTACACTCCAGATCTCCAGTGAGAGATTGGAACATACCACTTAGTCGAGCAGCTCGTTTCCTTTGTCCCAAGGCTTCCCAGCCCAAAGTTCGCAACTGCCCAGAACATATCATGTTGCTTTTGTTCTCGTATCAAGCACTTCTGGTGACGGACTCATACACCATTTAACACCAGGCAAACTGTACCTTCATTAAGGCCACGGCCGATTCTTTCCCAATCCTAGCCCTTTCCTATCCCATCGTCGCCGTAGGACCTGTCTGTTTCGGGGCGACGTAATGCGAATTGTACAGACTAACCATATTCTAATTTGAATTTTACACGATCTCTCCTTTAAATCCTTTCTACAACCCCTCATAACCGTATGAAGCTATTCGATAATAACATGTCGTGATAGAGAACATCAGGACAATTAACCTTTTTATGACTAGTTTTCAAACTCACCCTTCTCCTGTGATAATTTTCACGTTTTGTAAAGCTATTTTCTGTATGCCTAAACATCTTGCGATAAATGTGGTCGCAATATCTGTGTTCTCCAAAAGACACACAATAATATTTCCAGTGACACTGTCCAAATTTCACTGCCAGGCGGAGTGAGGGCGTAGTTCTCGCCAACTCACGCTCCCAGCCTAATAGCACCACGGATTTCCCATTTCAGAAGCCTATTATGTGCTGACAAAGAGGTAATGCTGTCATTTTCATCCACATTTGACTCAGCACTTATAACTTCCTGCTCCATGGCTAAATCGTTATCGTACTGGTAAAAAGGGTATCAAATTCGATTTCCGGCCGAGTCGCAGATTTTAACTTAAATTGTTTAGTTCAACTGGCTCATAGCCTGGGTGTTTGTACTGTCTTTATCATTAGAATTCATCTCCCGCAAAGCCCCATTCTCACAAACGCGCAGGTCTCTGCACATGGTTATGAGGGTATTTAGTGGTTGTAGTAAAAGTGTAAAGCAGAGGGCATATAAGTCTCTGGTAAGACCCCAACCAGACTACGGTTCCAGTGTATGGGATTACTTGATTCGAAAACTGGGAATAAACCAAAGAAAAGCAGCTCGATTTGTTCTGAGTGATTTACGACAAAGGAGTAGCGTTACGGAAATGTTGCGAACTTTGGACTGGGAAGACTTGGAAAAAAGGAGACGAGCTGCTCGACTAAGCGGTATGTTCTGAGCTGTCAGTGGAGAGATGACGTGGAATGACATTAGTCGACGAATAAGTTTGAGTAGTGTTTTTAAAAGTAGGAACGTTCACGATATGTAGATTAAGTTGGCATTCAAGAGGACAAATTGGGGTAAAAATTCCTCTATAGGGCGAAGTTAAGGGATTGGAATAATTTACCAAGGGAGATGTTCAATAAATTTGTAAATTCTTCGCAATGTGCCACTTTGGCGACTGCACTAAATGCAGATCAGTGTTGATTGTTGATTGAAATAGCTGCAGCAGGCCTCTCGGAGGCAACGCGCTATTATTATTATTATTATTATTATTATTATTATTATTATTATTATTATTATTATTATTATTATTATTATTATTATTATTATTATTAATTCGCTGGGGCCATCGAGGACCACGTTAAGTCTTGTTACATTTGGCAGTGAGCATTGCTTTCTTTTGAGCCCAGAATTCTCTCATTTTTTCTGAGTGTAGCTGCTTGCGTTCCTCTGTCCAAGGGACACCGTGTCGTCTTTTCGGTTCTTCATCTCGGTTTAGTCCGTTCGTCATTAACTTTCTTCGGAAAAGACCTCTGTCAAAGGTGTCTTCCAGTTTGATCTGTAACTCTTGGGTGTTTCTAAACCAAGGCATCGTGGTTTTAGGTTTTGAATCAAAGAAGTGAGAGATCTCAACCTGTTTCCGTCCATTCGTTTGAGGTAAACGTAAAATCCCGCCCGTCTTTTGCGGATCTTGTCTTTAATTTTCTCTATTTTATTATAGACTTCCTTATTCGTGCTTTTTTGGTGGATACCATTCTTGTAGTTTGATTCCATGATTCCTCTAACTATTCTGCGCTCCTTTTACCCCAGTTCTTCGAGGAGTCCTTCATTGGCATTTAGAGATAGAGTTTCGCATGCATATTATTAGGAGGTTACTGGAACACAAGCTGGTCCCACGTTTACAGCGAGCACGTGACACAGCAAAGTTCAGTAGCATAACACAATATTGAGGTATAATTTAGACGCACATGAGTGTGCGCGTTGTTGGTTTCTGGATACTTTAATAATGGGAATATATTTTGTAGGACAGTGTCTGTCTGGATCTTGAATTAAAGTCTCTTTAGTTTGAAAGTTGTTGTAGATGAACTGGAAACACATTTAACATACATAATTATTTCCGCTCTCTACATGTATCGGTCTTTGGTGGTGAAGCTTAATTTTACTATTTGTGCTGAACTACACTTATGATTCTTGTGTAACATTCACATCGTACATCATTTTTAAACAATGCATGCTCGATTTCCCTTGTCACGAACTACTTATCAACATGCAGAAGATCACAAGAATATATAAGTTTGTTGTGACATAGCCCTTGAGGAAATTACAAATAAGCATTGACGTTGCAAGACATTTCTCGTTCTTTTACACAAACTCCCACAAACTGGGCGAATTCTTGTATGGAATAATAAATGTCAAACTTTCTGTATCTAGTCCCGCTTTCGTTACAAAATATGCCTAATCTTACTCTCTGATATTACTTTGTCCAATTCACACCTTGTCAATGAAGTTACCTAACTGAATGATTAAGATGGATAATATGGTTTTGGACTGGGAGGCCAGCGAGGACAGGCGGTAACCATGGCAACAAACGCTCGTCATGTTCCTCGCATTATTACCCTGCGCCTTCTATATACAGTAGGTATAAATGGTGCCTGTTTTACACGAGTTTCCACTGTCTTTGATTGGCGTTACGTCTACATCACAGCAAAGACACTTGGACACGGTAACGTCACCCTCATCGTGATCTGTGGAGCCTATGTTAAGTTATACACATTGCTATAAGAATGCAGGCTCATATCTTCGTGAAAAATACTTATACTGATTGAACCTCTACACTCCTGCACAGACATTCATTTTACACGGAAAAGCACAGAACATCTGATATAAACCCGCTCTCTCATCTTCTAAGCAGAAAAACGTTTCCATGACATTCATCCTTTCCGTGCAGTGGAGAATTTTTATCGGATGGTGGTAACATCGCCTAATATCTTATTATTATTATTATTATTATTATTATTATTATTATTATTATTATTATTATTATTATTATTATACCGAGCGAGATGGCCATGCAGTTAGCGCCTCGTAGCCGTGAACTTGCATTCGAGAGACGGTGAGTTCGAATCCCACCGCCGGTAGCCCTGAAGATGCTAGTTTCCGATTTTCACACCAAGCAAATGCTGGGGCTGTACATTTAGTAAGGTCACGAGCGCTACCGTCCCAATCCTAGCCCTTTCTCATCTTTGCATCGCCGAAAACTTTCGATGTGATAATAATGTGACGTTAAATCACCAGAAATTATTATTATTATTATTATTATTATTATTATTATTATTATTATTATTATTATTTATAAATTAAACGAGTTCAATAAAAACAGCGTCCGACTCGTTGGCTGAATCGTCAGCGTACTGGCCTTTGGTTCAGAGGGTCCCGGGTTCGATTTCCGGCCGGGTCGGGGATTTTAACCTTCATTGGTTAATTCCAATGGCCCGGGGGCTGGGTGTTTGTGCTGTCCCCAACATCCCTGCGACTCACAAACCACACATAACACTATCCTCTACCACATTAACACGCATTTACCTACACATGGCAGATGCCGCCCGCCCTCATCGGAGAGTCTGCCTTACAAGGGCTGCACTCGGCTAGAAATAGCCACACGAAATTATTATTATTATTATTACTAAAACAGCTTTGGCAAATTCGTTCGTCCGTTCTACTGGACCGATTTGCTTCATTTCTCTTTTATTATCTCCGAAATTAGTTCCGGCGAATCGTAAGACATTGAGGGATATCTAAGTTAAGCCAACTTTGAGAAACCATAAAAATTAATCATTAAATGGCCACTCCAATACCTGCAGGTGAATGCTTACTCTAATCCGCAACACATTCTCTACTTAGCATATTGCTAAGCGACTAACACTTTCATTAATATTATGATTTATGTGGTTTTCATTCTTAGAAATGCCATTGCAAACAGCCATGTTTGATTACTACCTGTCAAGCCAGAGAGCATGCACTTCCTCTGATCACGGAAGAATACTCTTCCCTGCTAGATACTCTTTGATTCTCTAACCTTTCCCAGCTTCCAAACATATTCAACAGATGAAGAACTTTCCTAATAAATTTCATGTTGGTAAGATAAAAACGTCTACGTACAAACAGACCCCATCATGTCAAACTGCTTAGACATTACCTGGGAACGCTCCCCTAGAAAGAGTGAATGCCATATATCGTAAAAAAGTTACTTGCCTGGCAAAAGACCCTCCTTCGAGATTAACCTGTGTGCTCGCAAGACAACCGTTCTACAGACAAGAACTGTGATTAAAAATACCATTACCTTCTACGACGCAAGAGCAAGTTTTACATCAAGAACTGCAGGATAAAAAAGCGAATTTGTGGATTTACCAAATAAACGGTATGATGACGTCATAATGGATGAATTCTGACTATGAACTGCGCTTCTTATTAAATGTTCATAAAACCATTGAAAAGGCAGGCAGAACAATAAGACTACGACAGGACGAGTTATCTGACTTATTTATAACTAAAGCTGCGAAGAAGCGCATGTCCTCTAGTTATTATTATTATTATTATTATTATTATTATTATTATTATTATTATTATTATTATTATTATTATTATTATTATTATTATTATTATGTCCTCCTGACTGAATGAGGGCTCACAAGAAAAAGAGTCGTTAAATTTATCGTATAATATTATTTTTCTTCAATTCCAGGGCCATTTTTCCGTTATCATCAGAAATAAGAAAATGAAGTGACATTTTTTTTGTAAAATTGGTTCTACGTCACAGTAACTACTTTTGACGGTTTTCTGAGACGCGGAAGTTCCGGAAGTTTGTACTGCACGAGTTCTTTTCCGTGCCAGTGAATCTACCGACACGAGACTGTGTACCTTCAAATACCACTGGACTGAGCCAGAATCTAGCTTGCCAAGTTGGGAATTAAGGCAGCGCTTCAACCGTCTGAGCCACTCAGCCTGGCGAATGAGATTTTACTTCAGCATATATAATAGAGGCTTCTTAATGCTACGAAAATAATATGTATTGTTCACCATATTAATGAGATAGTCGTTCAAATGTTAAATATATTTTTTCACAAGGGAAAGAATATCTGAGTACGTCAATTATTTTTAATTTCGGAAGACGAGTGAATGTGCGTTGTAAAATCTACGTGACCGTGAATGAAATACAAACAACAAATTAATGAAAATGTTATTTGGTGAGTTTGAGCTCACATGTAGCAGGTACCGAGTGACTGGCTGCGTGGTATAGGTCACACCAGACAAATGTACCTTAAAATACGTAGGTCCACTTTCACTTCCTTCCCACTCCCAGGGTTTTCCTGTACTATCGTCGCCATAACACTTATCTGTGTCGGTGCGATGAATTTGTACAAAGAAAAATGAAATATTTTAAAAAGTTTCCTTTTGAGAAAATGAATATGACTTTTAACGAATAAAACTCAACGTGATATCAAGGGGAACTCCAACTCGATGTCAAAGGAACTTAACTTGAAGCCGCAACATCTTTAGTGACCAAGGCCTACGGTAACGACTAATGTGACGTCACTGGCGGTACACTTTCTACTTTAAACACATTCACAGCCGCAGCATCTTTGGTGACCGAGGCCTACGGTACCGACTAATGTGACGTCACTGACGGTACACTTTCTACTTCAAACACATTCACAGCCGCAGCATCTTTGGTGACCAAGGCCTACGGTACCGACTAATGTGACGTCACTGACGGTACACTTTCTACTTCAAACACATTCACAGCCGCAGCATCTTTGGTGACCAAGGCCTACGGTACCGACTAATGTGACGTCACTGACGGTACACTTTCTACTTCAAACACATTCACAGCCGCAGCATCTTTGGTGACCAAGGCCTACGGTACCGACTAATGTGACGTCACTGACGGTACACTTTCTACTTCAAACACATTCACAGCCGCAGCATCTTTGGTGACCAAGGCCTACGGTACCGACTAATGTGACGTCACTGACGGTACACTTTCTACTTCAAACACATTCACAGCCGCAGCATCTTTGGTGACCAAGGCCTACGGTACCGACTAATGTGACGTCCCTTCCGTCACACGTTTTGTCACGTTACAATACACAAATTTTCGGATGACCCCCAGCCATAAGAGATATTCATATTTAGAAAAGGAACAGATATCCATGTAGAGCGGGTTCAATTGAAATGCATAGAATGCCCCTCAGGATGGGTTGCATAATTTCAGGAGCGACTTTCAAAAACCGAACCGATAAATTCACTTCCACTCAATTTCAGGAGGTTCCCCAAGGATTTGAGAACACAGTTCGTTTCCTGCTTTGAGGATAAAACCCTAGTGGAATTCAAAATCTATTTTAATATTGGCTAGTTGGCCAATTTAAAAAAAATATGCTTCATAACATGTAAATAAATAACCGAATTCCTAAGACAGTTATCATTGTATTCTATACGATCGGGTATGAAGCGAGATGAGGATGTCTACCTCATCAGAGGAGTTGGTGAGATGAAATGAAGGGAGAGGGTTAAACCCGGTGCCGGAACAAAGCCTGCTCCTGTCGAATAACACCAAGGGGTCTGTTCAAGGCTTTATGTCGCCATCCGACGGACGAATCACTATCAACAACGCAATACGCCTTCGCTGCATATAAACACAATGGAAAGCTTTGGAAGTGAATCCAGGCTTTTGGCACGGAATCAGGTGATTAGATATTGAATCCCACCACCTCTCCTATCCTGCTGGCCAACATTCTGATGGTGAACATATTTTTATCAACGGGACTCGAACCAGCTATCCACACTCTCAGACCTAATAAACTTGACACCTTAACTACCATAACCACCGAGTGATATTTTATACAGCAATTTCTTTGTAATTGTAAATAAATGAAGGTCCAGAATCCACAACCTGTTTCCAGTTATTCGATCGGGTCAGCGATGGAATGAATGAAGCCCCATCTAGCGGTGAGGATAGGAATTGTGCCGGCTGCCGGAGCCTGTCGCACTCCTTTGGGGCAATGTTTGATGACTGGCAGATGGAAGGGAATGATATTGGGGAGTGTTGCTGGAATGAAAGGTGACAGGTAACACCGCAGTACTTGGAGAAAAACCTGTGCACCTGTGCTTTGTCCAGCACAAATCTCACATGGAGTGATCGGGATTTGAACTACGGAACCGAGCAGTGAGGGGCTGGCGTGCTGTCGCTGCAGGTACGAAGGCTCTAGTTAGTCCATAATATTCCTGTAAAAAGTTTAAATTTGGGCAGTTGAACACATTAAGATGATATTGCGCAGCGAATATCTGCAATTACTTTATTTTTTAAGATATTACTTTTAAATTTGAAATACTTACTCATTAAAGTTCTCCGATTTCACATGTAATACACCAATAGAATCAATGGTCACATCCCCGGAGGGATCCAACACAATCACCAAATCGTTTTAAAAGTTCGCAACGTTCACATTTAGCGCTTACATTCGTCACGTCTGGAATCGTGTCCCATATACATAAATATGACCGCGTCCTTTATGAAAATTTCTGCTATCGAGAAGTATTCTTTCCATATATACCCGTGACCGCATTTCTGATGTAGAATTGAAAAACATTCCTTACCCACTTAATTTATATTATTATTGAATTATAATTCACTGTATGAAAACTGTGATGAATTACCAGATTGCAGCAACATTATTCACTGCGTGAGTTGGCCGTACGGTTAGGGGCGCGCAGGAATGAAGTTGCATTCGGGAGATAGTGTGTTCGAACGCCACTGTAGACAGGCCTGAAGATGGTTTTTCGTGGTTTTGCATTTTCATACCAAGCAAATGCTGGAGCTATACTTTAATTAAGGCCACGGCCACTTCCTTCCCACTCCCAGCCCTATCCTATCGTCGCCATAAGACCTATCTCTGAATGTAAGAGCTAGACTCAGATAGGGGGGCCCGTGGTCAATAAATCACTTCTGAAATTCAGAGCCCCAGGGGATTTCCTCTTTCAGTCCTCTGCTATAACCGTGTCGTCTCAAAACTCACGAATTCCAGGAACAGGATTAGTAAGAACAGGTTTCTCTACTTGGGCCAATCTTAAAACTCACGAGCAGGGCCAGTTTTTCTTTGAATGGATTGTCCACCCTATTAGTGATGTGATAATGGAATAATTTTAAAAATCGAATAACTTCCATCCGGTTATTTAAATAATCGAATGAGTTTCAAATATCATTCAGTTATATCACACAGGATAATCGGATGCGCCATGAGGTGGTTTTTTTTTCGGTTTCAGTGTGTCGGGTAGACAGTCTATTGAAATAAGCGAATAGATGAACTCTTACGAAAAATAAAAATACGCCTTTTTTTGAAATGAATCAAGTGATGAAATTAAATGAGTGAATCTTTAATATCTCTAAATACAATTCCTTATTCAAGTAAATGCCGCCTCCTGGCCGCATAATGGAACTAAGCCCCAGCACCACCAACTGACAGTTTATTTTAACTAGCAGCGGGCAATATACCTACTTCAATTTTATGTCGTTCGGCTGCATGCATAAATTGTTAGCATGCTGGCCTTTGGTCCAAGGGGTCCAGGGGGTCCCGGGTTCGACTTCCGGTCGGGTAGGAAATTTTAACTTTCATTAGTTAATTCTTATGGCTCGGGGACTGGGTGTTCGTGCCGTCTTCAGCATTAAACTTCATCTTAGGTAGGGCCTTATCCTTACTGACGTACAGGTCACCTCTACGATGTCAACTCTAAAGACCTGCACCAGACCTCCACGAAAGCCACACGTCATTATTATAAATTTATGTAAAAGGTAAAAAATGCATTATATTAGCTTTAAGTCAACAGCAAAATATGTTAATAATAATAATAATAATAATAATAATAATAATAATAATAATAATAATAATACACGTCGGTCTCTTTCATTCACCAACCATTATTTTCCCCTTGGGTTGGGGTGGCAGAATAACATCCACAGTATTCCCTGCCTGTCGTAAGGGAAGTGTGAGTCACCGCGCACCTCATCCCTCCTGGGGTCATCGCAAGCACCTTCTGTCCGGAATCGTGAATTTTGAGACTCAGAATGTTTACTTTAGCTACCAGTTTGTAATCGTGAGTTGTGATCCTATTTGTAACCAATTTTAGCCCGTGAGTTTTGAAACTCGTGAGTCTTGAGACGTAACCGTTATAACAGGCATGGATTTAAGCTATTCTACCGCATCCGTCTTCAAAGTTGCGGGATCGAATCTCGGCACAGTTGTTGGCATATGAGAGTGCGAGCGACGCATGTCATAGATTTAATAGATTTAAAGTCACTGCAACAACATCCTTTCGAATGCAAAATTCCAGCATTTCTCGTATCTCTGGGAACTCATATCAGAAGCTAGATGACAGTAGTATAAGTAGACAAGGAATGAATTCGATGCGGGGGTATACTAGAGTGTTCTGGAGTCGGAGGCTGCGACACCTGTTGCGGGCATATCAGATACATTAGGCGACAGCAGGATAGGATGAGGTAACCTCACCTGACTCATCACAGTACTTATCTCTGTGCAGTTCCTCGAAAATAATGTTGAAAAGTTGACGAAACGATCAGCCCTGGAATTCCCGAGGGGGAAAGTTAGCAATGACATGCAATTCTTCTGGGTAAATAAGAAAATTTGGTGTTGAAACCTTTAAGATTAACATTCACCGGGACGGAATTGCTATTTCTCCTCCTCTCATCTATGTAAATAAAATACGAGTTTTGTCTGTACGTTGCTCAGAATTTAAAAAGAATCATATTTCTATATCAGTCGTGTCCATAGTAACAAGGAAATGCACGTTTTAATTTTCCGTAATTTATGTCTGTCTGTCTATCTGTCTGTAGGCCTACGCGCATCACGCGAAAATAGCAGAAGAGAATTTAATGAAAATCGGTATGTAAAGTCGGGAAATGAGCCACTACAATCTAGGCTATAAATCATTTTATTCACGCTGAGTCAAATGGTAGTTTATGGAAAGGCCTAAAATTTAATCCTCAGATATTTATGTTATTAGTGCTCCTATCGATAAATACTACATAACTAAAGTTATATAGTATTAAATTTACGATCATTTATGCTTTATATATTTTTACTGTACCGGCTGGGATAATAGAGATATTCATGATTTTTTTTTTTTTGCTAAGTCCACATCAACACCGAGCCACGAGCAAATGGGTAAACAGAATTTAATGAGAATCGGTAGTATAATAAGGAACTACAGCCTAGGCTATAAATAATTTCATCCACCCTGAATGAAATGGTAGTTTAGGGGAAGGCAACTAAAACTTAATTTTTAAATACCGATGTTATTGGTCCTTACATAACAAAAGTTGTAGAGAGTAAAATTTCCGATCCTTCATATTTTATTAAATTTTAGCGTACCAATTATGATCAGAGTCGGAAGAAAACTAAATGTGAAGGCCTGCAATATCGAAAGCTCATAAAATTGTTCATCAATAACATTATATTGACCATTGTTTGTTGTGCTGTGCTTTGTCTCTTCTGTTGCCACTTATCTCCGATATATGGAATAACTGCTGCGTGCCGAGTAAAACGGCCTGCCTGAATATCGGCGGGAAATAGCTGCGAAGTATGATATCTTTAGCATGCCATCCCTCTTGTTCATACATTTTCTGATACTGCTGGCACGTTACACACTGGTTCATCATAGCATTCCAGCTATTCGATCCCTACTCTGAGGCACTGACTGGAATGAGCAGTGTCTACACTTAATGGAATAATGGCAGAAGAGTGACGGCAGTCTGCGGCCTGGTCATTCCAGCTCTGGAACTTTGGACTGTTAGATCGGCATTTCATTTGATCGAGTACTTTATATGATAGCATTGCTTTCAATCGCGACATTCCTACTGACGTCCTTGTAACGACGTATATTGATTTCAGTTGGGAAAACCACTAAAACAGTCTTTCTGAGGAGAGTGAGAGTCTGCCATTATAATGAAAACTCTCCAACTTGATTGTGACTGATGGTAGGCAAGAGGACCTACCATTACAATGAAAATTCCCTAACCCAGTCTTCAGAAAAGTCGTTTGGTGACTTTCCCTTCGCGTTTCTAGGGTAACGTTAAGAGCAATGCATTTCAATACAATATTACTCACAAAGTGTGCATTAACTAACCTGGAATTATGTATACAATGCAGTATTCCGCAGCGAAGCACGGGTACATCAGCTAGTTCAATATACAACTAATACCACACTCTCGCCTTCTCACATTTCACCACTATGTTCGGGTCCGCCGTCACCTGTCATAGACAGTCTAGGTGCGACTGAAGAGTGAGGTAGTTTCCCGTTGCTTTTCTCATTGCTACATATCAGTCTATTAAACCGGATGAGGGACATTCGCACGAGGGACCGGCTGCATAAAGAATGGCTATACTACCATCACTCGCAAACCACACGAAAATAGGATTGAATTTTTAAAAATAATATTCTATTATCCCAGTTCACTCACTCCTTACTTAGAGGGTTGGTTCTTTCCTCGGACTCGGCGAGGGATCCTACCTCTACCGCCTCAAGGGCAGTGTCCTAGATCGTAAGACTTTGGGTCGGGGATACAAGTGGAAAGGAGTACCAGTACCTTGTCCATGCGGCCTGAAAGGGGCCTTGAGGAAGATGGGGAGATTGGATAGAAAAGACAAGGATGAGGGAAGGAAGTGGCCGTGGTCTTAAGTTAGGTACTATTTCAGTATTTACCTGGAGGAGAAGTGAGACACCACAGAAAACCACCTCGAAGATAGCTGAGGTGGGAATCGAATCACCCTCTACTCAGTTGACCTCCCGAGGCTAAATGGACCCCGTTTCAGCCCTCGAACGACTTTTCAAATTTCGTGGCAGAGCCAAGGAACGAACCTGGTCCTTCGGGGGTGTCAGCTAATCCGACTGACTACTACACCACAAAGGGTAAATAATAATAATAATAATAATAATAATAATAATAATAATAATAATAATAATAATAATAATAATAATAATAATAATAATGAAATGGCGTATGGTTTTTAGTGCCGGGAGTGTCCGTGGACAAGTTCGGCTAGCCAGGGGCAGGTCTTTTGATTTGACTCCCGTAGGCGACCTGCGCGTCGTGATGACGATGAAATGATGATGAAGACAACACATACACCCAGCCTCCATGGGAGCGAAATTTATGGTTAAAATTTCCGACCCTGCCGGGAATCGAACCGGAACCCCTGTGAACAAAGGCCAGCACGCTAACCATTTAGCCATGGAGCTGGACATAATAATAATAATAATAATAATAATAATAATAATAATAATACATAATATCTTTACTACTTTTACGGTTTTCGGTGTCGCTGTGGTGCCGAAATTTTGTCCCGTGGAGTTCTTTAACGTGCCAGTAAATCGACCGACACAAGGCACCATTGGACTGAGCCAGAATCGACCCTGCCTGAATCGTCTGAGCTACTCAGCCCGTCCCGAAGAAATGTCGTGTGTTGCAAGGTGGTTTCCGCTTCGTCCTTGACTGAGTGTCGCCACTTTCACTAACGGGTACTGTCCCCAGCTCTTCCTGGGACTGTTGAAGTCTGTTTACATTCTCGGCGGGGGATGGGTTAGTCGCCAGGATATGTATGGTAAGAATATTTCACCGACCTTGCCAGCCACACCTCCCGACTCACAGCAGAACAATTTCCAGCATCCTTGTGTCGTGGGAGAGTAGTTCCGATGTCGAAACAACAGACCAGGATCTTCGTGACAGAAACGTTAACGTCATCCACCTCTGGGGCATGGACAGTAACCACCATGGAGGGGCACAGAATACAGGCGTTCGTCAGAAGTACTCTATGTAAGGTAAAACTAGAAGGGGGAAAAATCATGGATTAGGAGTGCAGAAGGAAGCTGGATGTTGACAGAATGGGAAGGCTCGCCTTAGGTGGTTTGGCCATGTCAAAGGAAAACATCCGACATAATTCCAAGAGTATGTCTGGAGCAGAGATGTGAGGGAAAGAGACCAAGAGGGAGGCCGAGAAGAAGATGAAAAGTCCAGATTAAGGAGGACATTGGAAGATTGAAAGTAGAGGTGGAAAACGTATTCAAATAGGAGTGATGGAAGATAAGGATGAAATGGACTTCAGTGATTCACAGCCCCACCCAGGACTTTCCTAAAGAAGGGTGATGGAATAATAATAATAATAATAATAATAATAATAATAATAATAATAATAATAATAATAATAATAAATTGTTTTTGAAACTAAGGTAGTAAAAGAAAAGAACTTAAGTAAAGCAAGACTAGCACATACAGATTTCTGGCGACACTGGACTACGAAAGAGGTGGCCTTAAATAAGAACATGCGCAAAGTCTGACTGGTGTCAAAATGAGAAAGTAATCTTCAGGTCGATGTTAGAGCTCATCGTCTGACCTGCACCACGCAGCCGTTGCGGCAGGCAGCACGCCTGACTGCGGGTATGTAGGACATTCGTAATATTGCGCAATGAGACCTCTTGTGTGACATTCGCAACTGGAGAGGCAATGGCCCCTGAGGTTCACTCAGTTCAGTACAGAAATGAGCTCTACGGAGTTGGTGACAGTGATTATTGTTTTAAGAAGTAGTTCAACTGGGCTACAAGCGATCAGATAAGCAGTATATCTCTGCCCCACTCTTTACGAACAGTGGAAGCCTTTACCTTGCACTTCTCCAGGACTTTGTCTCTCTCTCGTTCAAGTACTGTGAACCGCGTGTTCCAAACAGTGTGTACATAAAAATTACTTCCTAATTCCAAAACTATAAACTCTAGCAGAGACATAGGAACTGTCATGAAAATAGGAAGATGCAAAGAGACTGTGCTAATAGCTTCGAACATTAGATGGTGCTTTTGTGAGCTATTTTATGGTGAGTAACAAGGTCGGAGCATGCAGTAGGATGTGTCGTCCTTTCGTCTATGCACAGTATCTGTAATAATATGTGTGAAGAAAGTTCACTATATATTGTGACATTATAGTGAACTTCTTAAAAGAAATTCCCAAGTGTGTGAGTTTCCTTATTTAGAAGAAGGAGTCAAAAGGAATCAGACAAGCCCATAACATGCGAGGCTGATCGGAAGGTGGTGGTGGCGATTATAGCTCTAAGAGGGGGTACAACTCGGCAACCATCCCCTCGTAACACTACTCAGAGAGAAACTACTGTAGAAGGCTGGGCTGAGTGACACAGACGGTTGAGGCTCTGGCCTCCAGACCCCAACTTGGCAGGTTCCATCCTGGCTCAGTCCAGTGAAGGAGCTCAAATACGACAGCCTCGTGTCAGTAGATTTACCGGCACGTAAAAGAACTACTGCGGGACAAAATTCCGGCACATTGGCGTCTCAGAAAACCGTCGAAAGTAGTTAGTGACACGTAAGTCAATAACATTAGCAGGTATTCAATACGGAAGAACCGAGTTGTCAAACGAAACTATCTTCACATTGCTTTCTTTTGGGACCAGCTTTGCTGTATGGGAATCAAATGCGCATGGACTCAGGATATCTTATTCAGAAACTAGAAGTAAGAGACTTGGCAGGAAGGAGAGAACTCGGACTCAGGAGATACACGCTAAGTTAGGAATAAACGCGATGGATGAGTATGAACGAACTCCGATCATGGGATCAAATGACGAAACTGGAGCAGAACAGGTTACATAGAAGAATAATGAGCTCGGCTTTGAGGGCAAGAGAAGTAGAAGCAGACCAGCTCGAAGATGGTTAGACTGAGTTACTGATTACTTAAAGACAAGAAGTGTGCAATTGAACGCGGTCATAGAATTAGTTTCGAACAGAGGTGTGTGGAGGTCCTAACTTCAATCACGGACAGAACATTGTACTCGGTAATGAATCTTTTGCTCTTTACTTAAGTCTCTATTTTTATCGCTCGTATTGTAACGCACAGAGGCATCAGAATTATACACCACGTCACTGAATTAGCACACCCTCTGGAATCGAATCCTTTATCTTTACTGAATAATCTAATGTATGAAAAATCAGTCCATCTTTTCTCCCATCTCAGATAAGAGTTGTCCCTGTCGCAAGTTATCTTATCTATAATGGCAAACCAGCTTATACCGACAAAGCTAGTCAGGTAGCCCTTCAGCGCGCAGACTTACAAGCGTGGCTCGGCAAAAGGGACTCCACAGAACTGAGAGAAGAGCAGCAATTCGAAGTATAATGAATGAATGAATCAATCAATCAATCAATCAATCAATCAATCAATCAATCACGAATGATCGTTGTTTAGCGCTGTCGTTCAGGTGGCAGATTCCCTATCTATTGTTTACTTAGTCTTTCAAAGAATTTGGACATTTTTCGAACACCCGAGCTGAATGCCTCACACCGCTGGTATTTCGAGGTGTTCAAATGCGTCAGACTCGTGTCGATAGATTTACTGGCACGTGAAAGAACACCTGCGGGACTAAATTCCGTCAACACGGCGTCTCCGAAAACCTCAAAAATAGTTAGTGGGACGTAATGAAAATAACATTATTATTATTATTATTATTATTATTATTATTATTATTATTATTATTATTATTATTATTATTAATCGAACGTCTCCGTTGGAGAATTATTCCAGACCCCATTTTCCCTTCATATAAACTAATATTTTCCCGAATTTCTCCTCTTGAATTCCAACTGTATCTTCATATTTCGATCTCTCCTACTTGTAAAAACGCCACTCACCTACTAGTATCACTCCACACCACCTCTCCACTGACAGCTCGGAACAACCCGCTTATTCGACTAGGTATCTAAAGATAATAATAATAATTTCGTGTGGCCATTTGTAGCCGGGTGCAGCCCTTGTAAGCCAGACCCTCCGATGAGGGTGGGCGTCATCTGCCAAGTGTAGGTAACTGCGTGTTACTGTGGTGGAAGATAGTGTTATGTGTGGTGTGTGAGTTGCAGGGATGTAAGGGATAGCACAAACACCCAGCCCACGAGCCAATGGAATTAACCAATGATGGTTGAATTCCCTGACCCGGCCGGGAATCGAACCCGGGACCGTCTGAACCGAAGGTCAGTACACTGACCATTCATCCGACGAGTCAGATATCTAAAGATAGAGCAGCATGTGACTTCCATCCGCACAGAGAATTTTAAGGGAGGGATCGAGAGTTTTGAAGTTGGTTTTCCCACTTCATTTTCTCTTTACTTTCCCTATCGTGCACAACGCTGTCTCATTCAGAGATGAAATCATTCTTCCTCACAGTTTTTGCACGTTATCAATTTTACAATGCAATACGCCCCCGAACTTGCTCACTTCACTTGCTGAGAGATAGAGCCTCTTATCACACCAGATTTCCAGGTTCATATGACGATATCCAGAGGATTAATGACATGAGAACTTACTTTGTGGCACATAGAAGAGACATTCTTCAGACATTTTTCTCCCGTGACTGTCACTTCTATTACGTCAATATACATATTTCATTACATCTTACATAGTGATATTGTAGTGATTGCATCTATGTTTTGGTATTTGTATCTGCCTGTGAGATAAGGAAAGAACACGCACGAATCATATCTGAAGTACTTATCTGATTACTGTTTGCATAAAGGAGCCATTCCAAAGGAATAGACAGTTGCTTTAGTGGGCACTATGTACGAAAGGAAGGGTGATAAACGTAAAGCCGATAATTACAGGACAGCGAACTTGACATGTGTTGTATGTAACCTCAAGGAAAGCACACTTTTTTTTATTACATTAGACCTGTTTGGGAAATTACTAACTGGTTTCATAGATGGTAGTTCGGCTGTGGGAAACATTTTTCTACTGACGCTCAACTTCTAGGATTCCAGCAAGATATAGCAGACATTTTAGATTCAGAAGATCAAACGGACTGTACCGCAATTGACTATCCAAGGTTTTTGAGAGGTTAAATTTTGGGAGAATATTGGTTGAAAATGAGTGCAAATGGACTAAATAAAATCGTGACTGAATAGATGGTTTTCCTAGAATATAAAACTCAGAGAATTAGAGTAGATGAAGAATTTATCTGATCCTGTAGTTAATTAAAGGAGAGTTCCTCAAGGCAATGCTCTGGAACCTTTAATGAAAAACCTACAACCTATTTTCCAGTCATTGACCGAGTCAGGAATGAAATGAGTGAATCATATATAGGCTATTAGTACGATGGGGTCACCACTCCCAAAGTGATTTATTAATGACTGATAGATGCTATGAAATGAGAATGGAGAGTGGTGCTGGAATGAAAGATGACAGGGAAAAGCGTAGTACCCGGAGAAAAACCTGTCCCGCCTCCGCTTTGTCCAGCACAAATCTCACATAGAGTGACCGGGATTTGAACCACGGTATCCAGCGGTGAGAGGTCGATGCGCTGCCGTCTGAGCTACGGAGGCTCTTGGAACCTTTAATATTCCTTATAAATAAATTATATGAGTAAAAAACTGGAATCACAGATGGGGATGATATTTTATTGTAAGTAATTTACAGGATTGTAAGTGACCGCAAAACATCCCGACAATGTTGTAAGGCAATGGTATGATGGTAAAAACTCCGGTTGTACGTTTTACCTCTCACTTTTAATGACCAATAGGGATCACTGGAAGTACCAGCGTATTCATATAAAGGAAAGATAATCATTGGGGTAGCCATACAAACAGGAATGTAAATAAAGGTTACAGATCTCTGCATTTGGTCTTGAAGGTATTTTGGGTGGTTACGTCTCAAAACTCACGAGTTTCAAAACTCACGGGCTAAAATTAGTTACAAATAGTACCAAAACTCACGACTACAAACTGGTATCTAAAGTAAACATTCTAATGAGTCCCAAAATTCACGACTCCGGACAGCAGGTGCTTGGGATGACCGCAGGAAGGATGAGGTGGGTGGTGACTCACGCTTCCCTTACGACAGGCAGGGGATACTGTGGATGTTATTCTGCTACCCCAACCCACAGGGAAAAATTATGGCTGGAGAATGAAAGAGACCTAGGTGTATTATTATTAAAATATTTTATGTTATCTTAAAGCTAATATAATGCAATTTTTACCTTTCACATACATTTATAATAATGACGTCTGGCCTCCGCAGAGGTCTGCTGCAGGTCTTTAGAGTTGATGCCGTATAGGTGACCTGCACGTCTGTGAGGATGAGGTCCGACCTAAGATGGTCTAATGCTGAAGACGGCACCAACATCCACTCCCGGAGCCATAGGAATTAACTAATGAAAGTTAAAATCTCCGACCCGACCGGAAATCGAACCTGAGATCCCCTGGACCCGTTTGACCAAAGGCAAGCATGGTAACCATTTATGCATGCAGCCGGACGACGTACAATTAAAGTGGGTCCGCTGCTAGTTAAAATAAACTGTCAGTTGGTGGTACTGGGGCTTAGTTCCATTATGCGGCCAGAAGGCGGCATTCACTTGAATAAGGAACTTCATTTAGAAATATTAAAGATCAAGACAGTTAATTCACCCATTTAATTTCGACACTTGGAGATTCATTTGAAAAAAAGGCATATTTCTTTTTTTCGTAAAAGTTCATCTATTCGCTTATTTCAATAGATTGTCTACCCGACACACACAAACCGAAAAAAATTACTCATGACGCATCTGATTATTCTGTGCGATATAGCTGAATGATATTTGAAACTCATTTGATTATTTAAATAATCGGATGGAAGTTATTTAAAGTATTCCATTATCCCATCACTAATAAGGTGGACATTTATCCATTAAAAGAAGAACTGGCCCTGCTCGTGAGTTCTGAGACTGGCCCAGGTAGAGAAACCTGTTCTTCCTAATTATCTTCCTGGAATTCGTGAGTTTTGGGACTCGTGAATTTTGAGACTCGTGAGTTTTGAGACGACACGATTTTTGGTTTGCAGTAACGATTTAGTCCGTCTCTCTGGTGTAGTGGTTAATGTGATTAGCTGCCACCCCCGAAGGAGTGGGTTGACTCCCGGGTCTGCTACGAAGGGGTACGAGGGCTGGAATGGAATCCGCTCAGTCTTTAGAGGGAAACTGGATAGAGGAGGAGTTCCATTCCCACCTCACCAATCCTCGAAGTGGTTTTCCGTGGCTTTCCACTTATCCTCTAAGCCAATGCCGGGATGGTACCTAACTTAAGACCGATTCCTACCCTCTTCTTCCTCTATCCCTTCCCATGCCGCCACTAGGTCCCTGCTCCGAATATCAGGTGAGGTCGCTGGGTGATGTACTGGTCCTGTTCCCCAGTTGTATCCGCTTGAGCCAGAGTCTCAGGCTCCAGGACACTGTCATTGAGGCGGTAGAGGTGGGGTCCTTCGCTGAATCTGAGGGAAAAACCAACCCTGGAGGGTAAACGGATTAAGAAAGTAAGGAGAGGGCAGTGAATGGGACTCTTGGTAGGATTGCTTGATTCCAGAACTAGAAGAATTCCAAAGAAAAGCAGGAGGATTTTTTTCTAGGTGATTTCCGTCAAAAGAGCAGCGTTACAAAAATTTTGCTTACATTGGAGTGGGAAGAGTTTGGAGTAAGGAGACGTGCTGCTTCACTAAATGGTACGTTCCAAAGTGTCAGCGGAGATATGGCATTAAGTGAAATGGAATGGCGTATGGCTTTAGTGCCGGGAGTGTTCGAGGA